>NW_011889112.1:30143-201863 GCF_000151845.1 Pteropus vampyrus | reverse complement strand
AATATGCAGGAAGACCAAAGCCCTCTGCCACAAATACATCAGTGTGGATGATTGTGGCAACCGTGTGAGGCAGGAGAGCTAAGCACTGAGGGAAAGGGATCCAGGGTGAGGAAGTTTTTGATGGAGGCAGTTGTGAGCCTTACCCAAGGCCACGAAGGAAAGGGCCTTCCAGACAGTCCTATTAACCACTTGAACAGTCATAAACACTATGGAGTTTTTACTGTGTGCCAGGTACCATTTCAATAACTCCCTGAATCCTCCCAAACTCTCTGTGATGCCTCTTCTCATTTCAAAGACAAGGAAATAGAGGCCCAGGAAGGTTCATTAAGTTGCCCAAGGTCACACAGCCAGTAAGTGGTAAAATCCTAGTAAAGCTGAGATTTGTGAGGGCTCTGAACTCTGTGTGCCTGTGCACAAGCCACCTGCCCCCTTGAGCCCCCACCTCTGCTGTGACAGGACACACAAGCTCTCCAAGTCCTCTCCTAATGGCACCTTCTTGAACTGCAGACTTCAGTCAATGAGTCACCTTCACTCCAAGAAGAAGTTCGTCCCAATTAGTCAGTGCTGGGGTCAAACCACAGACCTCTCCAGCCAATTCTCTCCTGGACCTTCCTCAGCAGGCCTCATCACCTGCCTTCCTGTGAGCTCAGTTTTCAGGAGGGCCTGAGTTTACACACCTAGCCACTTTGATCACATCTAAGATTGCCTGTTTCCTGACAACATCGTGGAGGAAAATGAGCCTGGGAGATGCTGATACCCAGGAGCACCTCTGGAGGGCTGGGGCTCGGGCTCCATGCACAGTATGCATTCAGCAAGGCCTGTAGACATATTGAATAAGCAAGGGAGGAATGTAAGCTTTGTCAGTAACCTGGGTCTTTGGTGACATTCAGGTCAGGTCCAGGTTCTGACACTTGACCCAGTCACTTTCCTTCCTTGAGTCTAAGCTTCCCCACCTAACCCTCAAGGATGTTGTGGGTATAAACAAATGTTGTAGGTGTAATGCAGTGAATGCTGTTAATGCTCAGCCCACTAGTGCCTGAGTCCCTTTAGTCAGATCTGCACACCCATCACAGCTACTGTGTGTTTGCTTCCTTATAGTGCTCACTCCTGCACCCTTGCCCAGATGATGTCCTGGAACTCCTGGAGCAGAGCCTGGAGTGCCTGCATATGATCCCTCCTACACCCCTGCCCCAGTAGCCCTCAACTAATGACTGACAGTGCAGAAATCTGAAAGTCTAGTTCCCATCTCAACTTTCTCTGAGATGGGATGTACACCCCTGAGCTCCCCGCAGCATGCCCTGCAGGGTTAGGCTGAGGCTGAGTTTTCTCTGGAATAAACCATCTGCACACAAGTACTTGTCTCAGGCCAACTTCCAGAATCAGCCTAAGATTCATGAACAAGTCTCCCCTCCTCCTATCCCCACTCCCAGAGCTGGAGCCCACCTGACATTGCCATGTAATATAACTTTTGTAATATAACCTTTCCTTATCTTGAAAAGCACCTGCAATTAATAGGCTCTAATGTTTACCTATTGTTCTTAAGGAAAGGTCTGTGCCCCCTTCCTAAGGGTGTACCACATGTCTATAAGGAAGGAGAACCAGTAACATCAGCAAAGCCCCTGTTGAAAGCATTTTCTTTCAGAAATCAAGTTTACTTGATTTTTGCAATTGCTAGCATTAGAGGGTTCCTTGTCCCTCAATATCCCAAATAAAATAGAAAAACTGGGATTGGATGTTAACTAAAAGCCCTTTCATTGTCCATCCAATATCCATTCTCTGTTTCTTTAAAGGTGACCAGGAAAGCAGCTAAAAGTCTACATTTCCTACTACTCAAGCAAATAAGGATGGCTAAGGAGATATGAGTGGAAGTTGTTGGGCAGGACTTCCAGAAAAACTCCAAAAAAGCACTGTCTGCTCTTTTTATCTTCTGCTCTTTTTCTTTCTGCCTGGAATATATACATAATGGCTGGCACACCAGTGGCCATTTTGTGACTCTGAGAATAGAGCCAAAAGCTAAATATGGCAGAGCAGAAAGACAGAGGATTGGAGGTTCCTAATGATGCTCTAGAACTATCATACCTGTCTTGGGAGATACTGATGTCTTTGACTTGTGAGAATAAACCTCTGCTTTATCTAAGCCACTATTTTCTGGGTCTCTCCTAATTGTAGCTGGATACAATTTCCAACTAATACAGATGTTGCCACAGGTCTACAGGTTTGGTCCTAAGTGAAACAACAGGATTTTCTCTTTCCAGGCCCTCCTTCAACAGGGCCAGCTGGTCTTGCTTACAGAAACTTGACTACAAGGAGCAGGTGATCCCCGAACATCACTGAGAAAGCCACACCAGCTCTGGGGCCCAAGCCTGCTTCACATAATTGGAGAATTCCACTCTCTGACATAGGGCCATAGTGGCAACGGGTAATACCTGGGTAGTTCCTGATACTGTACAGAATAGGGAAAAATAAGAGTGAAAACTTTGCCCAGTCTCTCCCTCTGTGGGTCTTACAATTGCTATCTAATTATAATAACAAAGAATCAAAGTGCCAAAGCAGCACTATTCACAGTAATGGACAAGAAAGACCTGGAAACAACCAAATGTCCATATACAGTCAAATGGATAAATTGTGCTGTGTTCACCCCCACAGAACACTATATAACGTAAATTGATCATCTACTGCTCATACAGAAATACAGATGGCCCACGCAGCCATAATGTCCAACTTAAGCCAGACATCAGACATGAAGATTATCTACTGTTTAATTTGATTTTGAGCATAAAGTTCAAAACCATGCAAAACTGTGGGTAGGAAGTCAGGACAGCTGTTACCCTTGGGAAAGGCAGCAGATGAGGCGAAGGGGGCTTTAGGGTGCCCGTAATGTTCTGTTTCTTATTTGGGCTGCAGTCACACAAATGTGTTCACTTTGCAAGACTTGTCAAGCTGTATAATTAGGATTTGTGCAAATTTCTGTTTGTCTTGAACTTAAGGAAAATCAGTGGTCATGGCACCCAGAAGAGAGCAGTATCCTTCATTTTGGCAGATCGTAGAACAAAGCACTCAGCAGTGCTCAGTACATGATGGGGTCTCGATGAATGATATTATTATGATCCATGTGGAATGTTCAACAGAAAGGGCTGGGTGCTCCCTAGCATTAAAAGGGGACTTAAAAGAATGACCATCACCGTGAGCACTTGAGGTGCCATGACAGATGTAGGGTAGTAGGGAGCGTATATGGCATAAGTCTAGCCAAACAGCCTAAACCCACCCCAAAACCACATACCCTTCCCAGCCACCCACTTGAGAGGCTCAGCTTGTCTCTGTGTCACAGGGCCTGGAGCAGCAGCAGGGAACTGCATCTATTATGCACAAAGCATAGGATATGTACTTCACGCACGTGTTAGCTTGTCTTTACGATAATCCTGTAAGCTAGTTGTTATCATTGCAATCAGAGTGTTAATCAGAGTTTTTTTGGTTGCAAGTGAAGAAAATCAGTTCAAACTTGCATAATGAGAGAAAGTTAAAGAGAGACAGAAGAGGGAAGGAAGGGAGGGAAAGATTGATTTGTTGGTTCAGCATCTTAGTTGAGCTCTTCCCAAAGTCACATATTTGGGGGTTGGTCCCAGAAAGCACTCGTGGCTATTAGGAAGCAAGAAAGGGCCAAAGCACAGGAAGGGCCAATGCATGGTGCATTAATGAGCAGGTGACCACTGAGGGCACTCCAGGAGCCCCTTAGAACACATCTCAGAATCATCCTAGACATCAAGGAAGTTGAGCAGCTATCACTCAACAACTCTTGTCTCTCATTGGTTGAGGGTGACTCTGGGACACTAACTCTCTAGCCCTTCTAGCCTGCCTCCCCTATGTGTAGGTCCTACTAGCAAGTTCTGCAGGTGATCTCCATGAAGGCCAAGGGGACATAGGCCAGGTCATGGGAAAGCAAGAGGCTAGACATGGACTCTGGGTGATATCAATGTCTGTCCCCTCTCCCTGTGACCTGGCTCCGCTTTCCTATATGTTCAGCATCTCCACATGGTGTCTTTACACCATTCCAACTCCCACAGTCCTATGGCAAGGAGGCTGCTCTTACTGTTCCAGGGAAAATCACACAGTGGGACTTCTGGGTCAAGTGTGGCCACATGTTCTTTCTTGAACCAATTGCTGAGGCCCTGGGGGCGTTACCTATTCAGCTAGGCCCCCAGTCGTGTGGTCACAGCTGGAGGGGATGAATCTGGCCTCCTCAGACTGTATAGACCAATGGTGCAGGTACAGTGCCTTTCCAGAGAAAACTCAAGTGTTTGTAAGTCAAGCGGGCATAAATGCAAATGCCCACACTACCCCATATAACAGATGAAAAGACTGAGGCTCACAAAGGGAGTGTGACATGCTCCCAGTTATATAGCTAGTAACTGATGAAGCTGGAGTTCAAATTCAGATCTGTCTGACTCCAAAGCACCCATTTAAAAAGTGTTTGGGATTGGGATGGGTATAAAAGTGTTTCATAAATATTTTCCTTGTAAAAAAAATTCAAACATTACTGAACATCTCTCTAACATCCCTGACCCCCAAATATTTGTCCTCTCTCTAAGACAAATAGCTGCCCATATAGCACGTTTGGGAGAATTTTAAAAAGGCTCCCCATCTGCATGGACTCTGCCCTGAAGGCACCCGACTTGGAGAACAAAGACACCACCTTCCACTCTGGTTGGGCAACTCTGTTCAGGGCACAACCTGACCTGCTTTTGCAGTCCCTGCTCCCCTCACCATCAGTAACAACCATTGTCTTTCTGGCACATATCCTTCCACACTTTTTCCTAAACATTTACTTACCACTACATTAACCTATAAATATACATAGGATTTTTTTGAGTTTTAAATACATAATACATCGTACTCTATATCTCATTCTATAACATCATGCTCTATGTCACTGGCCCTTTTCTCATTCAACATCCTCTTTCCATGAAAGCCATATAGATCTATCCCATTGTTTGTAGCTACTGTGCAGGTTTCCAAATTGTGAACATATTATCATTTAATTATTCTCCTTTTGATAGAAATGTGAATTGTTACCAACTTTTCAATATCACGCACAATGTTGAAATTAAAAAAAAAAACTTTATGTATGCATCTTTGGACACCTGAACAAATATTCTTCCAAGAATATTCCTTACAGCGGGATTCCTTGAATCAAAGGGAAAACACATGAGACAATTCCATAACATAATAAATATTGACAAATATATTGCTCACCAAAAAAATCACACCAATTTGCACTCTCAATGACAGGGTTCTTTCCCTACATCCTTGGCAATATTTAGTATTCGCTTTTAAAACTGTGCCAACCTGATGGGCAGGGTGGCATCTTGTCATTTTGTTTTCCGCTTCTTTGATCTAGGACTCCATATTTGATGTTATGTTTGATAGCTGTTGGCACTTCAGATTGCCTCTTTGTATCCTTTTCCAAATTGCTATCTGTTTGCTTTTTACTTGTTGATTTGTAAACTCTTTTTACATAATGGATTTTAACCCTTTGTTACGGTCAATAGATTACAAATATTTTTCTCAGCTGACCATTTTTCTTTCAGCCTTGTTGATGGGAATTTGTGTGTTTGTTTTGTTTTTGCATTTGGTCTTTGGAAGCTTTTCATGTTCATGTAATCAGATTTGTCATTCTTTTCCTTCACCATTTTTGATTTCTGTGTTAGGAGCTCCCCATTCTCAAGCTACATTCTTCGGCCTCCCTCTTCAGACCGGCCCACCATTCTCTTTAGATTCGACTCTCTCTCTGTCCCATTCTCACTGGTCTTTCATGTAAAACCAGGTGGCCATCCTCTACCCCTTGCCATCTTGCTCACGATCCTATCCAGGACACCCACTTTCACTGTCTCTATCTACTTCCCTGACATGCCTCTCACTTTTCTCCTCTCTGGAGCCTCAGGAATGCAGCCTGGTTATACTTTTGGATGTGACAGCAACACCCTTCTTAAGTGTAATCAACCCTTAAGAAGGGTTGATTATTACCACCCCTGGCCAGGCCAGGGCACACCCCCAGCCCAACCTCCAGGGTCAGCTTACAAGAGCATCATTTCTATCAGAAGAGATCATCCAGTCACCCAGGTAATTCTGGAATGATCTAGAATTATCTATGGCTTTCCCCCAGGTTTGCTTCTGCTGGAGCCGCCTTTCTGCCTTCTCAGACCAAATTTCTCCATGTCTATCCCTGTGGTTCAAGACATGTGCAGCTCCTCATTAGCCCATTCACTGCCCATTACTGAGGTTCATGCTGCACATCACCTACAGATTAAGCTTGTCACATGCCATCCCAGCCCTCACAGATCAGAAGTCTAGAGAAGCACATAATGCCAGCTCCTACAACAGACTAGTCTTTTTAAAAACAAACATGCCATTAGGAAGCTGTTCTCCTTGACTCCTGGCCAGCATCAGGGGACTTAAGGGCTATGAACAGCCTTGAAAGTATCTCCATAGACAGAGCTGCTGTAGGGGGAAAAGGATCACTGTCAACAAACTCCATCCAGCCCAACCGGCTTCCTGGCCAGGAAGCCAAAGGGGCACACTCTTCCCTGGGCCCAGGTTCCAGGGCAATAGCCCTGGCAACACCTTTGTTATTCCTGGCTTCCAGGATTGGGACTCTCAGAGAGCCCATGCCAGGGTGGCCTGTGTGTCCGGGAGCAGATGTTTCCCTCTGTGCCCTCTGTAGGGTCAGGAAGACCCCACTCTGCAGGTGGCAGGAAGGGGGCCTTGCGTCTGGAACTAGTGTGGTTCTAACTTTCCACTCTTGTTTTTATTGGCAAAGGGATCCACCTAATATGACAGGGGATTCCCATTCTCAGGTGAACTAGCAGATGGCTGGTTCTCCACTGCTTTGCAATGTGCTCAGGTCAACACATGTTTTTTGACTATCTCTTGTATTTTCTTGGTTCACTTGGAAGAATTTAAGTGCCTGCTATGTACTAAGCACTCTTCTATGTACTGGAGGATGCAGCCCTGAGCAAAGGTGTCAGTTCAAGTCCCCTGGGAAGATGGCAACAAGACAAGTTAGAAAAGTAAGCAATGCATTGAGGGAATGCCTGCCTATAGTAAGCGGAGAGGGAGCATCAGCAAGCAGGGGGAGGCTCCAGTCCACAATGAGGCAGGTAGCAGGGCACCAGGAAGCCTCAGCCAGCCCACTAAGCACTCCAGAGCAAAGCTTGCCTTACCAGAGGTTCCCAAAAGCACTACAGCTGGAGATCTGTCATCTGACTGAACTTTTTGTGGCAGCTTCTCTCTGGAAGGATAATCTCAGCAGTGCACTTCCATGGCTGCTATGGCAAGATGGAATGCAGCTGACATCCTATTGAGAGATGCAGGGGACAAACAATACACCATGCAACAACTACATTCCCCATTGAATGCAGAGATCCAGTGGCAATGTCTTAAAGGAAGGAAGCAGGCCCCCTCTTCTCTCCTTTCTTCCCCCTGACGCTAAGGGTATGGATGTGGTGGTAAACCATCTTGAGCCACATGAGTGAGAGAAATACCCTAGGGATGGCCAGAGGAGCCTGGGTTTCAGAATGATTGCGTGGAGTAGAGTCACCATGCCATCTCTGCACTGCCTACCTCTTGTCTATATACAGGAAAAATGGATTTCCATCTGTTTAAGCCACTGTTGTTTACATGTACACATGTCCTAAATACAGTGGTCTCGTTCCTTTTGTCCACAACAGGACTCAGTCCAACTAATAGTGGTTGGAAAAAGATTCGCTCAGCTAGCAAGCCCCAGCCCTGAGCACGGAAGCTTGGTTTGGAGTGAGGGGCAGCAGAGGGAGGAATTCCATTTGGGCACATGATAATTTTTTCTATTGGTAATAAATAACATAAAATTTACCACTTAACCATTTTAAGTGTATAGTTTAGTGTATAATTCACATATTGCACTAACATCACCACAATCTATCCCCAGAACTTTTTCATCTTCCCAAACTGAAACTCTGCCTATTCATCACTAAGTCCCCATATCCCATCCCCCTAACCCCTGTCAACCACAATTCTACTTTCTGTCTCCATGAGTCTGACAATTCTAGGTTCCTCATATAAGTGGGATTATACAGTAATTGTCATTCTGTCTCTTGTTTATTTCACTTAGAATAACATCCTCAAGTTTCGCACACATTGTAGCATGTGTCAGAATTTCTTTCTTTTTTAAAGCTGAATAATATCCCAATATATGTATGTACCACATTTTTTCTATTCATTCATCCATCAATAACACTTGTGTTGTTTCTATCATTTGGCTATTGTGAATAATGCTGCTTTGAGCATGAGTGTACAGATATCTATTTGAGTTCCTGCTTTCAATTCTTTTGGGAATATATATTACAGGAAGCAGAATAATTCGATAACACGGTAATTATACACATGACTTTTTAACTAGTTTTTACCATGGTATCTTGACATGAGAGCTATAAGACTAAATTGAAAAGACGACAGTGGCAGGAAAGTATTATGGCCGTTAGACCTGTAGAGAAGGTAGTCAAGGGCAGCTCCTTTATAATTAGCTTATCCCCTCGTCTACCAACAGGGGCAGGCTCTCCCTGCCCCTGCTCAGGCCTATCTCCACATTTGCTCCCCACATTAACCTCAGCTGCCCGCTGCCTTAGCCCACCTCCCCGGCTCCCACAGGTTATGGAATGGGGCTGGGGTCGTCTTTGTCCTGTTTGTCATCAAGCCTGACCACTCAGTGCACTTAGCTGACTTCATTTGCTGCCCAACCAGTGAAGTAACACCTGCTGTTACTGAGCTGGGCTCCCCTCTACCCTTCACAGGACATTTGTGGGGTTGTCAGAGATAAATGACCTCAGATGACTTACTTCACCTCCTAACTGTGGAATATAAACCCCCAGTGGGTGTGTGTGGGCATTTTTCCAGAGGAGTCACAATCTTCCTCCTATTTTCAAGCTTTATCACTCAAAAGAGCCCCCACCCCAAGCAGAGCCAATGTCCCCTCCATCCACCTTGGCCCCAGGAACTGAATGTCGTCCACCTCACTTGCCTCCTTGCTGTTTTTCCTCCCTGGAACCTCCAGCTCCTGCTTGTTTAGCATGTTAAGATTATATTTATCCTTCAAAAGCATGTCACCCTGAATTTGCCTGGGTCCTTCCCAGATTGAAGGGATCCCCTGACCCTGTTGTAACATGAAACCCATTGTACCTTCTATTCAAATGCACAGACCAGCAGTTCTCAGAGCATTGTTCCTGCACTGGAGGCTCAGGATCACCTATGGATAGACAGAAGAAAGTATTGGAAATGCAAATTCCCAAGCCACCCCAGACCTGCCTCAGAGACTCTGGGGGCAGAGCCAGCAATCTGTTTTACTGGCAAAGACACTTCCAACTACCAAGAGGACCGAATGAGCTGACACTCAGGAATCAGCAACAATGGATTTCTAACAAGTCTCATCTTCCTTTCTCTTCTTTTTAAAATTGACATATAATTTATAGCAAAGTGAACGAACTTAGGTCTGCAACTCATTACCCTTTTACAGATGTGTACATTGCTGTAGCTGTACCCCAGATGAGAATATAGAACATTTCCAGAATCCCAGAAGGCTCCCTGTGACTCCTCCCAGTTGCCCCTCCCCCAAGGAAACCACCACCCCGACTGCACCACCATTGATGACTTTTGCCTGTTTTTGAACTTCATCTAAATGGAATCATTCAATTCGTGCTCTTTTTCTGTCTGGATCCTCTTGTCCGATTTTGTGAGATTCATCTAGGTTGCTGCATGTGGAAGGACTTGGTTCTTTTTCTTTGCTGTGTAGTATCCCATGGCATGAACACATCATATGTTTCCCAGTCTGCTGTTGGAGAACATTTGTTTCCAGTTTTTATAGAATGGGACAACATCCCTTGGGAGGACATGAGCACTTGTTTTTCTTGGGTGCCTGACCCCTCCCCATGCTTTCTGACCCTTGTTTATAAACTCTCTAAGGACAAGGTGTTTTTCTCTGTCCAGCTTTGTGGCCTGCTGTGCAGCACTTACTTGGAGACCAAGTCCCAACAGAGCTAGATTCCTCCCAGTTAAGGGAGCTGTTCTTCTAGCTTAGCCAGGAGTTAGTCAGTCCTGTCTGCTGGGGACAAGCCAGACCTAGAGCTCTGGGTACTGTGACCCAGAAGGTCTGAGGTGTGTAGTTTTACCAGGCTGGCTACCAAGGCTGATAGCATTCCATTGGCGTCTCTGAGGAGCTGGGAAACTCAGCATGGAGATCCTATTCTGTATGCAGCAGCAGTATAAGAATTGCTT
The DNA here is from genome assembly GCF_000151845.1 of Pteropus vampyrus. NCBI lineage: Eukaryota > Metazoa > Chordata > Mammalia > Chiroptera > Pteropodidae > Pteropus > Pteropus vampyrus. Next base: position 191,564 of record NW_011889112.1, on the reverse strand, counting down.
TTTCCCTTGATGGCACGGCAGTGCTGCAACCTACCCTGCATGGTTTTCAAACAGGAAGGGTTTTCTAAAATGTCACATAGCTGGCTAATTTTAAAGCGGGAGTGACAGAGGTTTGTGTGAAGCAGTAGGTGGTGTTGTCCACATGCCAACAGAAGGGTCACCCAGGAGGTCAGGTGACAGGGGACAGAAGTTGGGCTGCAATGCAACTGCAGGCTTCAGGCAACTCTAAAGAGGCCAGGAGGTGAACAACTCTGGCCAGGCAGTTGGGACGAGCCTGACTTCTTCAAGCCACCCCAACCTGGATGTCCACTTCTGGCTCACATTGCCCCAGCTTCTCCATACTGACCAGAGGGATCCTCAAGAATCTAAGAATGAGGGGCAGATTGAGAAGATGGGGTGAGTGGCACCAAGCCCTTCCCCTCTTGAGTCACTGGAAGGGAATGGAAACAGTGTGGGCTGAAGCTGAGAGGGCCTAGTCTCGCCTTCTTTGGGCCTCACCTGTCTCTAAGGTGAGTCCCACCTGCCAAACCCTGGGAAGGCTCTCTTTGGGGTAAAGTCCCTACCACCTCCACCCAAGGACAGTGGAGAGATGCTAGAAGGGAAGGAAAGAATTGGACTAGCCCTCAAGCAGGACTCCCCGACCCCTGGGAAGCTGGGAGGCATCGCTCAAAGGAAATTGCGAAATCTTCCTTGGGACTAATTTGGGTTTTGGTTTGGGGCCAATCAGGCCTATCTTTATGGCTCTGAGAAAGTTTCCAAGTGGTAGACATTCCTTCTAAGACATTGCTAAGTAAACACTGAACTCCTTGGCTCCTCACCACACTCCTGTAGTGGAGCCTGCTCAGTTAGCTAAATGTAAAGTTTTCAGATTTGGGTAGGAAATGACTGGAAACATGTAAGACAAAGTGCTGATTTCCTTAATGTACAAATAATGGTACCTTTTTTTTTTTTTTTTTTGAGTACTTAATGTGTTGCAGTGTGTGGTTCTGAGTATTTCACGTGAGTCAGCTCCGTAATCCTCAACAACCCCTCACACTGAAGAAGAAATAGAGGCACGCTGAGGATAAACAGCCCAGCCAGGTGGCTCAGCCAGCAAGCAGAACCAGAATGTGACCCAGGCAGTGGGGTGGTACCTGGGCCGGCATAGCAGAATGTTTTCCTTGTGCTGCTGCAGCCCCTCACAAGCATTACCACATGTTAGTCCTCACAACTACCACAAATTGATGAGAAAAGCACGGTGACAGACTGAGAAAAGTAGACAATGCACAGAAGGACACCGACAAAAATAGATATATCCATAATCCAAGAAAGCAACGAAATCCAGTGAGGACATCTTGGAATGGCAAATGTTTTAATGATTTGTAATAATACTGAGCTTGCCAAGGAGCTAAGGAACAGATGCCTGCCACTGGTGGGCGTGCCTGTTGGTCCAATCTTTATGGAATGTTGGAACGCTGCTAAACAGGACCTACAAATGCCTTTAAAAGCCAGCAGTCCTCCCCGCAGTTCTGTTTCCTCAGAATCTTACTGAAGAGACTGGTCAGAGGTACAGCAGAGATGAACATATAAAGCTGTTCATTGCAGCATTATTATTATTCACAGTGGTGAAAAGGCAGAAAAATACTCAAGTTCCAAAAATCGGGACTAGCTAAAGAAATCATGGGCGTGCTACTAGGGGGCCGTTAAAAGTGATATTTTTGAGGAAATTTTCATAACACAGAAAAATGCTCATATTATAATCATGCATGAAAAGGGCAGGATACAAAACTATGTGTAGTTGGGGAAGGGAGGTGACATGATTGCCTGTGAGTCAGTTAGAGGCTGACTTTGTGAGAGAACTAAGTGACGGCCCCAGGTGAGAGGGAAGCCCTGCTTCCCTGCATGTGCCTTATGAATGGCTGAATTCTCTGTCATGTACATGCATTATTTAAAATTTTTCTATTCTGAAGTAATTTCAAACTTACAGAAAATTTATGTGAATAAGAAAAAGATTTTCCATATAGAATTTACCTATTGTTAACATTTTATCACATTTATTTTCTCTCACTCTGTGTGATAATATATAGTAAAATAATGTATTACATATTACACATAATATAGGATATGTTATATTTAATGTTATAATTCTATTCATGATGTATTATGTATACATGTATATGAAGTTGTTTTTCTGAGCCAGTTGTGAGTAGACTGCAAACCTCAGGCTCTTCACTCCAATCACTTCAGTGTGACTTCCTAAGATCCTAAGATCAAGGCATCCCTCTTAACCGCAGGATAGGGAGTGAATTCAGAAATCTATCTAGTATACAGTCCCTATTTAAATTTTGCCACATGTCCCAATAACATCCTTATAGCACTTTTCCCTGCAACCAGGCTCACACATTGCTTATAGTTATCACATTTCTTTTGTTTCTTTTAATCCTCGAACAGTTCCTCAGCCTTTCTTTGTTTTTATGATCTTGATTTTTACAAGTATAGATAGTTGCTTTGTATTCTAATATCCCTACATTGGGTTTGTGTAATGTTTTCTCATTGTTAGATTCATGCTGTGAATTTTTGAAGTATCACAGAAGTGATGTTGTTTTTCCTTGTGCATCATACCTAGAGTCATGCAAAGTCAGCCTGTCTCATCATTGGTGACGTTAACTTTAATCATTTGCTTAAGATGGTATCCATTAGTCTCTCCAGTATAAAGGTAAGTGCCTCCTTTGTAATTAGTAAGTAATTTCTGAGTGATATTCTGTATGAATACCCTATTTCCCACCAAGTTTTTATTCATAGATTAGCATCCCATTGAATGCCTGAATCAACTATTATAGTGATTATTTCAAGTATGTATTACCTTTAACAATTTAAAGCAGAACTTACTTTTAGAAAATTAGTAATTTTTCATTTAAAAATAGGTGGGGGGATAGATTAAACAAGATTGAAAAATATTGGCACTTGGTGAGGCTAGGTGATGAGTGTTCTGATATAATTATACTGCTCTCTCCACTTTGTGCATTTAAATTTTTCCATAATAAAAGTCTTAAAAAGTTATCACACTCAAATAAATAATATTCATGCTAAAGTGTTCTGGGAGAGCATGCTGTTGTCTTCAACTTAATTTGAAATGCATCAAAAAGTAAGATAAATCAGTGGATAAATCGGGGCCTGGTAATGGATAGAACTGTGAGCAAGTAAACAGAAAATGTGAGTTGCAGAATCCTGGCGGTGGATGCATGGGAGTTCTTCATACAATTCTTCCAACTACTCTGTATGTTTGAAATTTGTCATCAGAAAATGTTGGAGAGAAAGTGTTTATTTCTAAGTGGTGAGTTATTTTATCTTTCTGTGGTACTTTTCTATGTTTTTAAAACCTCTTTAAAGAACACAAATTATTTTTTTATATTTAAATTTGATGCTCAAAAATTCAGAACTCTATGAGATGGCTGCCCAGAAGATCTGCTCTGTGGCAAGAGATGGACGGGCTGTCCTTTGAGGAGGGTGCTGAGCTGACATGTTTGGAACTGGCCTCCACAGACAGAAACACCAAGGGTTCCTCAGGAACCAAAGGCAGGCGCCCCTTTGAAGAGGAATGGCTCCTTCCTTCCTCCCTCAGTCCCTTCCCCAGATACCTGCAGCTTTTTTGACCGACAGAGAATCATCCTGCAGAGAGCTGCTCTCTACGTGGGGGACAGGTTTAGAGCCCTCTGTGCACCACATGCCCTCCAAAATGCTCTTCTCAGGTGGGCCTCTTCTGTTTTCAGTGAGAGTGGGGCTTGTGAAGAAGAAAAGAGTGTAATAGAAAAGGGCCATGTGAACCTTCAGCATAGCAGAGAGAGGGGATGGTGTTCTGCCCCATCCTGGCCCACCCTGCCCAGTTCCTAAAGCCAGAATCGGGCTGCTCTCTTTCCCTATCTTATCAAGGAGGTATTGAATCTGACAGATGGGTTCAAATCCCAGCCTCACCACTTCCTTGTGACCCTGGAAAAGCATATTCTCCTTTCTGAGCCTTCTTTTTATCTGAAAAATGGGGCTGTCCTGAGAAGTGAAAGAGTTAGTCCATACCGAGAGTATGTCTGTAACCTTGTGCAAAAGACTCAACAAACGGTCACTGTTCATCCATCAGAAGTCTCGTATGTGTCAAGCACCCTTGAAGATGGAGAGACAGTGGGAACAACATGTAGCCCTTGCTCTTTTGCAGTTGAAGATCTAGCTGCAAAATTATTATCAGTCAACATGGTTAAATAAATATTATCAATCAATATTATCAATTGTCAATATATCAATAAAAATATTATCAGTAAATGTGGTCAAAGGCCTCTGACTTACTTACTGTTGCTGGGATTAAGAACAAGACCCTAGATGTAGAAAATCAGTGAAATAAGTGGAAAGTACAAGGGGCATCTATTCAGAACCTGTGCAGGTGCCAGGGCCATCTGGTTGTAAGTGGCGGCTCAGGTATCTTATCACAGAGAAGCTCAAGACAAGAGGAACCCAGATTCTTCCTAGGAGCGACACGGCAAAGCCTCTAGAACAGGAAGGTTAAGTTCAGAGCAACCCCGTTCCCTCGTCCCCTCAGGAGCTGACATCTCTTTAGAGCCTATGCTGAAGCACACAATATTTTCTTGATTTTCTGACATCTCCCTAAGCCCTCAGCTTCCTCTGAGGCAGCCTTTGTTTTTCCCGTCCATCTTTGGTGGAACTCAAACTCAAGCCCCATCTCTCATCTAATGTGGAGGATTCTCTTAGGCAGAGATCTCAGGTCAGGGCACCTCCTAGGATGCTGGTGCTTATGGCTGGTTTGTCAAGTGGACTCCACTCCTGGCCTGGGCATATGCTGTATAAAACATTGCACAAGTAAGATAATAAACCATAGTGTGTTAAGACCACCATCTCTATGCGATCCGTCTTCCCTTTCACCTTTTCCTTGGCATGAGTGGTGTTGGAGTGGCCACGGGCATTTAAGGATGCTACAGGGAGGTGAGCTGGAGCTAGAGTTTCTTCAGGCTCAGTGGGCTTTATTTATGTTCACAGTACTTCCTTGTATAGTTAAGTTTTTTCCAAGAATCTCAGTGGGAGATTGGCTTCCAGGAATCCTCCTTCCTCCCAGGCTGACTCATCTACCTGTCCCAGGACACCCAGGTTCAGAGCCAGGAATGGGGTCCTGCCATTCAGAATGGCACATGGGTCTTAGAGGAGATGCAAGATTGGAATGCAGGGAGTCTCACTAGTAAAGTATGCAAATGTATCAACAGTTCCTTTACTCTGTCTCAAGGTCCCCTGGAAAGCAGAGGGCCATAGCTTACTGCAATAGGGCTGGGGGCATCTTTCCCAGTGGCAGGCTCCCTTCCCACCTCTGCAAACATAGGTCGATCCCGGGAATTCTGCCTACCTTGAATGTCCCATTTCTTATTCTCGGATTTGCTTCTGGGAGTGGGGTGTGTATTTATACAGCACAATAGAGAATCTTTTGGAAAAGTAAATCTTTCCTTATTTTGGCTACTTTGAGAATGCAGATGTTCCTGGCACGTGGAGCTTTCATACTATTTCATGCTATTTTCAATATAATAGTGGCTACGAATTTATTATTAGAGCCAAATTTCAAAACAAAGACTTCAAAACCACTTGCCACTTCCCAACTGGGACCTGAGACAAGTGGCTTAGCTCTGGGAGCCTCAATTCAATAACTGGTAAAACAGAAATAATCAAAATACCTAAGTATAAAGGTTGTTTTGGGGATTAGATGGGATAATGCATATAGTGCTTAACCCAGGGTCTGGCACATAGATGCTAATTAATACATAATACTTGTGGTAATATTATTTTTAGTATTTTATTAATATTATGCACAACACTGCTGTGAGGAGATATCTAGCACATTATAAGCCCTCCACGCATGAGGAAAGGCAGAATAGAAGTAAGGAGCAGGTGAAGAGAGGAGATGTTTGGGTCACATTTCCCAGAAGCAGACCCTGATTTATGTGGCAGTGATATATTAAGGAAGTGCACTTGGGGAGAGTGGTAAGGGAATAAGGGGGAGCAGATAAAGAAGGAAAGAAGCTAGATGAGGCTGTGAGCCCAGCAGAGACCTACCAAGAGGAATTTCTCATACCCACACCCACACCCTCACCCTCATCACCTCCCACTTCCCACACCAATATGGGACTGAGCCATATCCCAAGTTTCCCAGCCTGGGCTAAGATGCTGGGCTTTCATGCACCCCCACCTGTCAGTCACTAGTTAAGGGCCATCCTGGGGGAAGGTGACTCTCTAGTTCTCTGCAAGGAGGGACGATATCTCCAGTAGTCTGAGGACAGCCCCCTCGAGAAGAAGCTCAGGTGCAGACGGTTGGAAGTCAAAGCACACTCAGGCCAGGGCAGAGCTGCATGGAAACACCCAGGATCAGACTTGGACAAAGCAAGAACAGGAGTCACAACAGAACAAAGGTGTATTTCCTGAATTAAAACACAGGAAACTGAGACTTTAACAAATGTGCATGCGTAGATTATACTCTGTCCTTGAACATTGCTCTTTTCACTTAATAATTTATCTAGGTGATCATTCCAGATCGAGATGTAAGAAGCTGCCTCATTCTTTTTTAATAGCCACAGTGTTCATTGAGTGGATATATCTCTATGATGTTTATCATCCTCTATTGATGGGTATTTGTTTCCAAACTTTTGCTATTATAAAAAAAAAAAAAATACTGCAGTAAGTATCCTGTACTAGTGTCATTTATACACATGCAAATGTTTCTGTAGCACAAATTCCTAGGAGTGAGTGTTTAGGTTAAAAGGCATGTGCATTTAAACATTTTGATGACGGCTGTCCCACGAGTAATGTATGTGAATACTTGTCTCCTAACTCCATACCAACACAGTGTTATTGAAGTTTTGGATCATTGCCAATCTGATAGGTGAAAAATGGCATTGGACTGTAATTTCAATTTGTATTTCTATTTTGAATAAGATTAAACATTATCTTTCATAAAATTTAGAGTAATTTTTATTTCCTCTTCTGTGGACTGTCTATATTCTTGCTCATTTTTCTATTGCAATTTTTTTTTCTTTTATTGACTTACAGGGCTTTACATATTAAGGGAATTTGAGACTTGAGCAGAATGTCTCAACGATAGAAGCAGAGGAAGTACATTCATCCAATGGATGCCTGTGTGTTTTGTTACCTAAATCTCATGGCCAGACCAGTCCTTTCCAACACCTGGTTCTTCACATTGTTTTGCTTCTGTGAGCTAATCTATATTTCCTCAATGTAGTCTTGCTTGTTTTGTTTAGGCTTGACATACAAGAGAGGATTTCAGTGGTTTCAGAAACCTTGATGTGTATGCTCTCCTACCTCAGGTCAAGGTTAGAGGGGGAAGAGTCTGAGTTAGGGTCTTCTCCCCTTTAGCTGGGAGTCTGCTTTCTCCACAGCATCTCCCATTTCCAGATTCAATGTGACTAAGGACCAAACCGACCCTACCAAGCATTTGCAGCCTCCTCTGCCCTGTCCTCACATCTAGGCCAGGGGTCCCACTCTTTATTCAGAAGGCGATGACATTAATTGGTCTAAGAGCTTTTTGTGCTTCTAGCTCTGAGACTGTGGACAATGAGTCTCCCTTGATAATTATGTCCTAGAACCTCAAAGATCAGAGCCAGCAGGACCTTCAGAGAGTGTGGGGACCAGTCACCTCCATGGATGGAGGAGACACAGTGCAGAAGAAATGCTCGCCCAGGTTGTACATCTCACTGGAGGCACCTGTGGACCTGGGACTCCAGTTCTAGATTGCTGTTGAGTGTTCATTCATTCGTTCAGTAAACATTCCTGAATGGCCAGGTATCACAGCATGCAGGCAGGGCCACTCAACAAGTGAACGTCTAAAATACAACCCTGATAACTGCTGTGCAGAGACAAGGAGGCCACAGGGAAAGTGTCCCAGTGCAGAGGGATATAGGTCAGGAGACCATTCCTTGACCAAGACCAGGTAAGAATAGAAACAGGGCAAAGTGTATGGTAGGCAATGGGAATGGCATGAGAAAGACCTTGGAGCTGGAAAGAGCTGCCAAGATTCTGGGAACAGTTGGAAACCAGCCTGGCTGGAACAGTGCACAGCACAGAGTCAGACAGGATGAGGCCGAATGCAGATGGGATCCAGGACACACAGGGCTCAGGCCATTGCAGACCACGTTGACCAGAGAGACAGGTTTTGTTCTGAATATTCTTGGGAATAACTAGGTGTCCCTCAAAAGTTTTACATGCTCATGTTGTGGTGGTGGTGGTGGTTGGGGAAAGAGGTGTGACTTATTACAGAAACCACCATTCCTTAGATGGCCTTGGAAAGGTCCTTAAATGTTGTAGCAGAAGCTGACATAGAACTACCCCAGGCCTTCCCCAAGAAGGGCTTTCTCTGTGATACATTGCGCACCAGGGGTAACTGCCAAATTAACCCCATTACCCTTAAGCCTGGAATAGCCTGCAGCCAAAGCTTGGTGGGAGTGGGTGGCATCAGCTGGCTGGTGGCAGGACTGGCTGACTCTGGGGGCAGTTCTGCAGGGAAGGGAGCCCCAGATGCCCACTAATACACCCCATCTGGGCTCTTTCCCTTTCTTGTCTCACTTTCCCACTCCCTACAGGTGCTTTCGGATGACCTCCACGTTAGCCGCCTGCACTCAAATCCTTGTCTCGGGCTGGGGGACCCTAATGAAGGCGGAGCTCTTCCAAGACTCTCATGCTTCCCCACTCCCACGCCCCAGCCATAAAAGGCTGGGATCCTATCCTTCTCACTTAACTCACTGTTGATCCTCCAGCCCAGGCAGAGCTCCTGCATGGAAGGTACCTGTGGATGTTGTTAGGGTCTGGTTCCTGCAGAGAAGGCCAGGGAGCCCAGGGGATGTCTCTGAGGCTAGGGAGAAGCTCAGCCAGGTCTCCTGAGCCCAGAACTCTCAGGCCTTTCACCAAGTAACCCGGCCACAGGTGTGTACTGTGGGGCTGTACTGTAGAGCTAAGGGCAGTCCATGGCAATCCTGCCAAACCAGCTTGGGGAACCTGTCTGGCTGGCTGCAAGGCCTCTAGGACCCTATCCACCCACTCAGGAGCAGGTGGTGGCAAAACGCCATGGCAGCATTCTCACTCCCAGGCCCTCCCTGGACAGGGCCCACTCCAAGTCCGCCCTGGTGCCACACCCTAGAACAGTCCTCAGCTTTTCTAAAAACCCAGGGTGGACTACAAAATTCATTTGTCGTCACTTAACGCTTCCAGTGTGTTCTGTGCTGGTCTAGGGTCAAGGAAACAGAAGAGGGCAGTGGAGATCTCCCACCTGACTTGGTAGAACTTCTAGCCCAGTAGCGGAGCCAGGCCTGGAGCAAGTGTTCGAGTCCCCAAAGTCTTGAGTGGGGACCAAAGACAGAGGCACCTGTTTAGAGGGCATGTAGGGAAGATAGCTCAGAGAGGGTAGCCTGCAAAGATTCTTTTGGGCAGTGGGACAGCAGGAGGGAGAGTTGAGGCAGGAAAGAGCAGGCATTTTGAGACCCCAAAAGGGAGATCGGCAGAGGAGAGATGAGGCAGAAGAGGGAAGCAGCGTCAGGCCAAGGAACCAGGAAGCTTTGGGGGCCAACCAAGTGTAGCTCTGAGTATGCTGAGAAGCCATTGGCAGGAGGTTGAGCAGAAAAGTAAACAGAACCGAACCTGTGTTTTTAACAGAGTCCTGTGCAGTCGAGACTTGGGGGCTGAACCAGAGGAAGGTAAACTGTTAGCTGGGCTGTGACCATTCTTACCACACAGGACATTCAGAGGGGCATGGGTGTAAATTGAGCCCTCACACAGTTTTCCACTGGTGACCTTGTTCACTGCCCACTGCTGCCCTCTATCAACTTTGCATCTGAGGAAACTAAGGCTCAGAGAGGGGAAAGAATCGCCCAGGTTCCTCCAACAGTACCTGGATGAGTACAGCTGATGCCATGATTGCTCTCTTCCCACCACCCCACATACCTCGGGGCAGCTGCTGGGGCACCTTTCATTTCAGTGAGAGCATTTAAGTCTGATGGGAAGAAATACTGAGAGAAAAGAGAGAGGGGAAGATGGGAGAGGAAGGGGATTTACCCATGCCTGCCTCGTGGTTGTGTGTTTCTGTCACACATGCGGACGCAACACGTGCACCAGGCTAGCGGCCCTGCCTTGTCTGTGCTCTCACAGCTTGGGTTTGTCTGGCATTCAACTTTCTGGCCAGGAAGCAAGAACATGCAAGGACAGCAAATCAACGACTGGGCTGACATAGAATTAACAGGCAAATGGAGAAACGAAGTCCACCGTGCCCTCCTCTGCCTATCATCTCTTCATGTCCCTGACTCCACCCACAAGGCCAGTGTGATCTGACCTCAAATCTGACACTACTGTGCTGACCGACCTCTTCCTGCTTCTTGTCACATGTCTCATTCCATGGCTGCCAGGACAGCCTGTTTAACCCCCTCTGGCCTCCAGGCTCCTAAACTAGAACAAGATGATCCTTAGAGATCCTTTCTGCAAGTCTGGGCGAGCAGGGGCTAAAGCCTGGCCTGCTGGCTGCTTGCCCAGCACTCTGCCAATTCCATTTGGTGCCTCAACTGAAACCCTATCACCACCAGCCTCTGCTGTGGTGACTAGTCTTCCAAGGGGCTGGCCCCAAGTGGTCTTTTCTAAGGAGAGGTTGAGAGCAAGGGTCCCTTGCACTAATAAAACTGTCATGCCCTCGGGCAAGTCCCTGTTTCCTCTGGGCCAGTTTCCCCTTAAGTGAGGAGGTAGAAAAAGGTTCCTTCCAGCTCTGAGAGCCAGCAATATGTGTGTGGGGTGGGGTGGGGGAGGGTGGGGAGGTGGGTTGGCAAAGACTCATTCCCAGAATCTCTAGGAGTCCTAAAATTGCCCACACCCTTTATCCAGCAATCCTGAGAAAGGCTGAGCTGATAAGGCTGTGGGTGGCCAGATGACAACATTCCTAGTACTCAAATTAAGTGGGAGGGGCCCACTTGCTCAGTGGCACGTGTTGTAGGGCAATGAGGGCTGAGACCATTTAGGCCACAGGCAGCCAAGTGCCTGGCCTTCCCAGCATTTCAGCAATGCCATGGAACGCCAGACCATGGGAGGCCACACAGTTTTATTTTGCAAGGTTTCGAGGAAAGAGTGCCAGTCTTGTAGGAGGCAGACTAGGTCTGCTCTTTCTTCCATCCCCGTCTTGGCTCCCTCTGAAGCTCATTCCATAAAAACACTATTTCACCTTCTCCCTGAAGGATGGGACCACAGACATCCTTTCTGGGCTTAGCCAGTCTTGGGGTGTGGTGGGGCGTGGCATTTCCTTAGAGCAGGGTGAGCACAACCACCCCGCCCTCCACCTCCAATCCACAGGAGGGTCTGAGCTCCTCTCCGATAGGCCTAGGGCTGTATTTCAGCCACTACGACAAAAATTCCACCATCAAGGCACAATTCTTGAAAGTTAAGTTATCACCTTGGGTGAAAAATGTAGATTTCCCTGCTGTGAAATACAAGCAGGATGAAATTCACACAGGCTCAGGGAAACATAGACAGCTTTGTTTCAATGCCTGGCCACAAATGCCAAGAAAAAGTATCTGTGAAGCAGCAGGGCCTGGGAGACTCAGGTGGCACAGACCTGGGAGGCCCAGAGCTGCATTGCCCAAGATGTACCCTGAAGGCTGCGCCCATGAATTAGAGGAGCTAGGACTCCATGATCAGCTAAGTTGGGGAGTTCCAGGAACTTTGATCTGCTGCTGGTGAGTTAACAAGGAGGGTGTGGGTGTAGAATAAACTTGAGTCCTGACTGTGTCCCTCCCCAGCCATGGGACCTCTGGCCAGTGTTTTGCCCCCCTCAGCCTCATCTTTCAAATAAGAGTAATTACGGTCCTCCTCTCAGGGCTGCCAGGAGGATAAAATGCAACATAAAGCCCAGAGCTGATGCCTGGCACACATTCGGTGTTCAATGAACGGCAGCAATACGTTAGTTAGTTCATGCCATTACCTCCAAACATGTTTGACTTCTGAGCCCTTCTATGTTGGGCCATGCCACTGGACCACTTCTCCAATGGGAGGAGATCCTGGGGCACCCATCCCTGGTGGTTGGCAGAGAGACAACCACCTCATAGGAGAGGGAGCTCCCCAGCAGTGCATGAGACAGATCACCAAAGTCTGGCTAGAACAAGCCTTCAGATAGGAAGAGGAGAAATCTTTAGTAGCTGGGGACCTTGGCCCAGGCAAGGCCAAGAGAGCCTGGCTGGCCCCTTCCCACTGTGGCCAGGCCCACCACTCTCAGGAAATAGTCCACGTTTTCTCTGAGCACTGACCCCGGGCTGGGCCTCATTAGGAAGGCAGCTGAGAACTCAACAGATGTGGTTCCTGTCCTTGCAACACTTATATCCAAGGCTGTTAAGTAGCATCCCTGTCCCTGAGACATTAGGGTCACAGGGAAATAGGAAATTGAGAAAGAAGGTTCTGGAATCCCTTTTCTTTTTCATTAGTATTAGTCCTATCTTTTCCTTTATCATGTCAGCAACTATAATCTTCCTTCAATGGCTGGAGACTCATTCTGCAATATGTATTTTAAAAATATATTTATTAGCATTATATATTAGCATGATGAAATCGGGGGTGGCTCCATAGTGTAGTGGTTAGCATGTCTGCTTTGCACGCAGAAGGTCCTGGGTTCGCGCTCCAAGTGGAGCCACAGACCATACCCCGGGTGCACCAGGACCCCTGAGTGCGCCGGGAGTGCTTGGCCCCAGGTGCACCCCATGAGCATGTGGGAGGGGATGCCCCGCCTTCGGAGATCCAGTTCTTAAGGGGAAATGGCAACATCCATGGGTCAGGGTTGAAAGGGGGGGAGGTGGAATTAAAGAGGGGGAAAAAAAATGATGAAAACTTTCAAACATCCAAAAATATAAAGAAACATAACAAATAGCTATCTTTCTCACCTCTGATTTAATAAATGTGAACATTTTGCCATACTTTAGATCCTCTTTCTAAAACAAAATTAAATTACACATCAACAAATAAATGGATAAATAAAATATGGTATATCTATGCAATGGATTATTATTCAGCCTTAAAAAGGAATGAAGTACCATAACATGTTTCAACATGGATGAATTTTGAACACCTTATACTCAATGAAATAGGCCAGTCACAAAAAGACCACATTGTATGAAATGAAATGTATATATATGAAATGTTCAGAATAGGCAAAGCAGTAGAGACAGAAAGTAGATTGAGTGGTTGTCACAGGCTGGGGTTGGAGAGGGTAAGGTTTCACTGTTTAATGGGTACAGGGCTTCCTTTTGGAGCAAAGAAAATGCTCTAAATTTAGATCATGGTGTGCATTGCACAACTCCGTCAACAGAATAAAAAGCACTGAATTGTATGCTTTAAATGAGTGAATTTTGTGATACACGAGTTATAGTTGATCCTTGAACAACACAAGGTATAAGGGCCCTTACATGCAACCCCTATATAGTCGAAAATCCAGTATAACTTTTGACTCCCCAAAAACTTACTTACTAATAGCCTACTGTTGACTAGAAGGCTTACCAATAACATAAACAGTCGATTAACATGTATTTTATATGTTATATGCATTAGATACTGTAGCCTTACAATAAAGTAAGTTAGAGAAAGAAAATGTTATTGAGAAAATCATAAGGAAGAGAAAATAAGTTTATAGTACTGTACGTATTTATAGATACCATAAGTTCACATCATCTGTTAACAAAATGAATTGTATCTGTCAGTACTTACATCACCATTGTTTTATATGATACAAAACACTGTAATGTTATACATATTACTGACACTAGACATCAAAAATGAAAAGATAATATGAAAAAGAAATTCATATTTATTTATAGGCATTAACGATTCATACTTTGATAACAAAGAAGCAGCAAATATGATTGCTTTATGGTAGCCTAATGTAATTGATACAATTGTTTCACAATAGCCTAGCCTACACACTAATGAATAAATTGATATGAAATTTTATGGCATACAGTATTAGTCATAGTCATAATACAATATTGAAAACATTGCTACATTTTAAAAAAAACCACTTACCTGTGATGATAGGCTGTTATACAGTTTCTACAATTACTAAAGAGAAAGGCATACTATACTTTGAAAGCAAAGTTATAAAACAGTAAGAAAATTAACACATTATTATTTGTATATTAACTATCACTTACCCTATGCCTATGTAAGAATAGGCTATCCACTTCATGCAAGTCTTTTACACATAATGAATCCTTAGGCGATGATGATGGTGTTGACACAAAAATGTCTCATATAGTTCTTGCCATACAGTTATTAGATTTTCACACATACACATACATGCACAACACACAAGTTTACTAATTGTATGGCATGATGATTATTTACTATTCATTAAATGAAAATGGATGATCATAAAGGTCTTCATCTTTGTCATCTTCACGTGTAGTAGGCTTTCATGGCTGCTGGTATAGCTGCTGCCACAGCTTCATGAATTTCCTTTTCTTTTTTTATAATGGTCCTTACACCAAACTCATTTATCTTGAAATGGTGGGCAACCACAGCTGCAGACCTCAATCTATGATACATATCAAGCAATACAACTTTTTCTTTTACTGTCATGATTTTTCTCTGCTTCTTGGGAGAATTTCCAGCATAACTTGGGAACACTCCCATCATTTCGAATGGGTCCCCTGATGTTAGTCAAGGTTTACCGTATTGCACCAAACGTGATGAAAAATACACAAGAACCATGAGAGATCACTTTGTACTGTGATATGCAGTTTACTGGAGATTAGGGTCATTTGGCATTTTAAGCGGATACTCTTAATACAAACCCACTGCAATAGCAACAGGAGGTGGCTACAAAATTATTACAGTAGTACAGTGTGTACTATGGTTACTTTGATACAGTTGTGATTTAATACTGCACCTTTATGTTTGTTTACATTTATCTTGATTGTAAATGGTTCCATGTATGGTCTGTGTTTTTGTGTGTAAGTTTTGAGAAATTTTAACTTTTTATAACAGATTCGTGTGCATTTATGGTAGCAAATGATAAAATAGTATCTACATATATTTTATGCATTGATGACATACTTAACTTTTTCTTAATTTTTTTTGAAATTTTTTCAGTTCATCTGTGAGTTTTTTCAAATTGCCACAAATCTCCAAAAACTTTTCCAATATATAGATACCATAAATCTGTGTATAAGTAGACCTGTGCAATTCAAACCCATGTTGCTCGACAGTCAACTGTATATCTCAGTAAAGATGTGTATTAGTTTGCTAGGACTGCTGTAACAAGGCACCATAGAATGGGGAGCTTAAAAGACACATACCTACCGTCTCACACATTTCTGGAGACTAGAAGTCCAAGAACAAGGTGTCTGTCAGCAAGGCTGGTTACTTCTGAGGGCCCTGAGGGAAGTATTTGTTCCAGGCTTCTCTCCTTTACTGGCCATCTTCTCCCTGTATCTCTTCGAATAATCTTCTCTCTTTGCATGTCTGTCTGTCTGTCTCCAAATTTCCCCTTCTTATAAGGGATACCAGTTATGCCAAATTAAGCCCACCCTAAGGACCTCATTATGACTTGATCACTTCTGTAAAGACTCCCCCTAAATAAGGAGACATTATCTTGCCTGTTGCTGTGGTTATTGAAGTAGAGTCTAGGAGGATTCACAACAAGAAAGATGGACTTGAAGCATTCATGGTCATTGGAATCCAATTCTACAGCATCTCTTGACATTGTGATGGGGCTCTGCCACCTGTACCCCAGATATCTGCTCTGACACTGCCCTGGGCCCTGTGGCCCAAGCACCAAACTCCAGAGCAGCCTAACCAGCCTTGAAAAGGTCACAAAGCCTCAGAGTACAGGCACGCAGTGTGGGGGAAGAGGAAGAAAATAAAAGCCCAGCCTCAGAGACCTTCAGGGAAGGCCATCAGCCTCAGGACTTGTTGGCTGGCCAGGAGCAGGGTCCAGAGCCCTGTGTGTCCAGACCTGGGTGTTTGAGGTGCCCAGGGCAAAGAGGGGCAGCAGGGGCACACAAGGGGTGCTCTGGACGAGCCCTGCCCTGGGGGTTACCTGACTCCATCCCCCAATTGTGTAGCTCCCCTCTCCTCGGGGCCAGGACCAATATTCAGTCCTACTGAAATCTAGCCCTCCTTCTCCAGGTGGCTGTGGCCACCTGAGGGACTCAGGACTGGGAGGGCAGCCAGATCATGGCTGTAGCCACAGCAAGGCTCCCTGCTCTCTGCAGAAGCTTTCTGAATGGAAGTAGGTTTCATGGCTGGCTGGGCCCATACCCCTAGCCAGGGGCCATCTTCACTCCCTCTGGCTCCCCATCATGTGGCCAATGGCCAGCTCGCTCAGGTGGGTTTTCTTAAAAGCAGACTCTGAGACAGGATTTGGGGACAAGTCATTTTGTGGGGAGATGGTCCCAAGAAGCACCAGTAGGAGAGTGAAGAAGTAGATAGGGGAGGGAGGGAGACCAATGTGAGCATAGTGAGTAGGCTGGGAAACAGGGGGTGGCCCGCTCCGCCTGGGGGCCCTAAAGAGATAGCAGACATGCCTCAGTTCTACCACTGTGAGGCAAGGAAGCTTAGGATTCACTCACTAAGTCACATTCCTTTTGTAACTAACTCCCAGCACTTCCCTCTGCCCCTCTCGTGGCATTGCACAGGGACCTCTGGAACAGCCAGAAGAGCCACTGTGGGTCCCAGCCAAAGCATTTATCAGCTGTACAACCTGGGGCAAGTCACAATGCATGAGTGTTGAATGAGCAAAGGAATCAGAATGTCAACTCATGGAGAGAAAGGGCTAGGTCTACTCTCCACAGAGCCCAGCCCAGCCCAGTGACTGGCACATGGAGAGCTTAGTAAATATTTGTGGAATAAATGTCTCATGGCTTATGGTATAAATCTTTTATTATTAATAATAGCTATCAACTGTTGAATACTTCCTCTGGGCCAGGCACTGTGCTAAGTATCCCATTTCACTGTGCTCATATCCCATTTCATCCCTGGAGAGTCCCTTTCTTACTGCAGTGGCATTATCCCCTTGCTGAGAGATGATGGCCCTGAAAGGCAGGGAAGGTGCCTAACCAAAGTTGCCCAGCATGGAAGTAGCAGCAAGATCTAAGTCAGGCTCTTGTGTTTCTTTTTTCAGACATAGTCATTAAAAAACAGAAACAAACAAAACCCCCCACCAACTATGTATAACTTCCATACCACAGAATGTACAAATCTGAAGGATTCAGCTTGATGGACACATGCACACATGTGTGTGACCATTGCCCAGATCAAGACCCAGAGCATGTTCGGCAGCTCAGCAGGCCGCCTTGTGCCCCTTCCCATGCAACATCTTCCTCCACCAGCAGCAGCTGTTAGTCTGACTTTTAGCACCACATATTCATTTGTCTCTTCTTGAATTCTTGTTATGGAATTCAGATAGCATGTTCTCTGTTGTGTTCGGGTTCTTGAACTCAACATTATGTCTCTGAGCTTCACCCATGTGACTGCATTTATCATCAGTTTATTTTCCAATGTTGAGTGTTAATGTGTGTAAATATACTATGGTGTGAATATACAACATTCCCCTGTTTCTAGTTCTTGGCTATTGCAAATAAAGCCACTATGAACATTTTGGTATGTCTCTCTTGGTGGATGGACATAAGCACCCATATCTATTGGGCTGATGCCCAGGAATGGAATGACTCAGTTACTGGGTTGGGTGCACATCTGTTTAGTGTTAGTGGGTTCTACCAAATGGTTTTCCAAAGTGCTTGCACCAGTCAGAGCCTGCACTTTTAGCCATTATGGCACATTGTATCACGTGATTGATAAAGATTTTTTTTTTGGAGCAAATTCTGGACCAGGCCCTGTAGAACGATAGATGACTTTGATGTGATCTCTTATGTGCAAGGAACATAGTCAAGGAGGAAAGATGAGGATCATACACTAATGAACACCATGCAAATTAGACTCTAAGTGTCAAAGGTGCTCTTTACATGTACACAATACTTTGCAGTTTGCATTCAGGACTTCATTTCACTCTCACAACAAATAGCCCATGGGGATACTGTTGGGGGTGGTATCACACCCCCTCCCTTTACAGATTAGGAAACTGAGACCTAGTAAGGAGAGGTGATTTACCCAAGGTCATGAGCAAGAATGGAACAGAGCTAGGATTCAGCCTTCAAATGCCATATTCTCTGGGCCCTACCATGTGGTTCCAGAGTGCTGTCTAGTGTTCACCATGGCTTTAATTGCTGTTCGATGTACTGTTTAAAAGCAACGAGGATCTGGGGCAATGCTAGGTGTGAGTCCTGCCTCCCCTGCTCACTATCTCTGTGAACTTGGGCAAGTCACCCAGGTTTCAGACTTCCCATCTGCAAAATAGAGGTCATGATCACACTCCCTCTTCAGAGAGTTGTGAAGATTAAATGAGCTAGTGTCTAGAATTGTCCTGGCATTGGGTAAGTGCTATAGAAGATATTTTTATAACATGTATTATTCTTTCACTTTTTCATTTTAAAAGTCATATGTGTATGTGCTTGCAAGGTTATAGTAATGGGGACTCTGGTCTTTATTCCTGAAGCTGCTCAGCCCATCTCAGGGAGGAGGGGACAACTTTCCTCTAACACCTCCCCAGCCACCCTCTCAACCTGGATAGACACACCTCCAGGTGGGGTTGTTCTGGAAGTAATCCTGGCTAATTGCTAACAATAAGCCGCATTCTTCAAAGAGGCTGCCCAGGTCCGCCCAACGGATGTAAACCCAGGGCGTGACCAAGTGCACCCAGGAGGGCAGGTCTGCCTGCCCCGTGACCAGTGGAGTCACCAAGTACCCAAGGCTTAGTCTATTAGCAGAGCCAGGCTGAGTCCACGATGAGCATGACTTTCAGCTGTGACTCTTTCATTTGCTGTGTAAACTCCGGGCTGCAGGGCCCACCAATGTGCACTCCAGGCAAGTGTCCTTAAGCAGCAATCATACTTAAGGATGCTTGGTGTGTGAGAGTGTTCATGTGGAGCTTGGTAGGAAGTAGAGAGCTGTCATAGAAAAGCAGTGTGCTGGCAGCCTCGCCCAACCTCTGTCCCTCTCGCATCCTCACCAGGCCTTCGAGGCCAGGCTCACCACTTACTGCCCACGCAACCTTAGATGAATTACTTCACTTCTCTCAGCCTCGGTTTCAGGATCCAACCAACAGGAATGTGGGCCCCTTCCTCAGGAGCATGTAATAAGATGTGTGGCCCCCCAACAAACTCACCTGGAACACACGTTCATTCCAGAAAACTCATGGAGCCTTCCCCACGTGTCAAAGCACAGTTTTAGGCATAGGGGTGCAGAAGGAAACAAGATAAACAGCTCTGTCCTCAGGGAGCTGACATTCTTGTATGGGAGACAAACAGATAAGACTCAGAGTAAGAAGTGCCAGTTGGAATGGAGAAGGAGCAATCCTCAGGGTCCTGGGAGAAGAACATTCCAGGCAGAAAGAAGGACAAGTGCAAAGGTCCTGAGGAGGAATGAGCTTTGAGCATTTGAGGAACAAACAGCAGGTCTCTGCAGCCCCACTCCAGGGATCAGGTTACTTGTCCCATTCTTAGGGCTTTTGAGGGTTCCCTCCACTGGCAATGCATGGCTATGCCATCAGCTTTTTTTAGAGAGGAAGTTCCTCCCAAGATCAAGCCAAAGTCTCTGTGGTTGTTGCAACTGAAGCCTGAGCCTTCTCTTCTAGTGCCCCCTGGATCCGGTTTAAACTGGTTCCTCCTCCCTCCTCATCATTAGCTCTGAGATAATTATTGTGATGGGGAGAGTTAATGAAACACCAAATGACTTAAAGCACCTTCCCACAAACCCAAGGCAACCAGATGGGCCTATCTTAGCAGTCTGGGGTTGTGGTGAGACAGGCAAAGCCCTGGAAAAGAAATTGGACCTGGGACACTTAGAGAAGCCTGGGGAACCGGTCTGAGTGCTCCTTACAGGGACTGGAGGATTTTCAGACAGCCTGTGGGGGAAAGAGAAAACAGATGGGTGGTACTAATGAGGGAGTAACCAAGAGGAGGGAAGGAGGGAGCTTGGGGATCAAGTGAAACTTAGCTTCAGGTCCTTGATCCAAGACCCTGAGATTTGGGATATACTGGTGGCTCTTCCTCATCCCCATCCTTCACCTGAATCACAGTCACCTTCTTCTCTGTGACATAATGGCATTCTCACTAGGTCTCCCTACTTCCACTCTTATCCCCCATGAATCCATTGTCCATATATTTTAAAAACTTTGTCACTCTCCTTGCTTAAACCCCCCACATTTGCTGATGGCCTTAAAATAAAGCAGAAACTCCTTATCAAGGCCCCAGAGGCCACTGTTGACCTCCCCAAAACCATCTCACTCTCCTCTCCTCTCCTCTCATTCTGTCCCTTCTGTGCCTTGAACACAGCATGTTCATTCCCACTCACAGACTTTGCACCTGCTGTTCCTTCCCGATACACCATTGTGTGACTAGCTCCCTTTCATCAGTACAGCTCAGATATCATCAGTGTTGGCCATCTAACACCCCAGGCTCTCTATTCACTCTCCAAACCAGCGGTATCCAGTAGGGCTTTCTGTGATAATGGAAATATTGTCTCTCTGTGCTGCCCAGCACAGTACCCACCAGCCCCATGTGCACCTAATGATCACCTGAAATTTGGCTACTGAGACTACAAAAATTTTCATTTCGCTTCATTGAAATTTAAGTGTGACTAGGACTACTGTATTGGACAGAACAACTCTAATTGATCACAGGGTGTACTTTTATTTTCAAACCCTTAGCACAACTCGACATTATCTTATTTCTTTGTTTATTGTCTATCTCTCTGAATAGAGTATAAGCTCCATGAGGATAAGGACTGTGTCTGTCTTGTCCATTGCTGTATCCTCAGGGTTTAGAACTGGGCCTGGCATGCAGTAGATACTCAATAACTATTTGCTGAATGAATGAAGGAATGAATAACTCCTATAGACCATGAACTCTGGAGCTACCCAACTCTCTGAAGGGAATGCTTGTTTTCCAGGGACTCACCATGTGACCAGGTCGGGATCTTGCTCTCTCTGGGATCAGTGTCTTCATCTTAAAACAAGGGACTGGACCAGAGGTTGTCCAAGGTCCCTTGTAGCCTGAATCTGAGGCTTTCTGATTCTCTTACTCTGCCCAAGATGCCCCCATTTCCTTGATTCCCTGCACATCCCGCCAGCCTTCTCAGCTACATTGTAGAAATGTCATCAGACAGGCTTCCTATACCCAAAGCCTGTTTGGGGAGCGATCAGATCAGGCTGGGCTATGTTCACCTTCTATAAATAAATGCTTCATGCAGTATTGTGGGAGATGATGAAGTGCGGCATGCCCTGGAGGGTGTGTCCTGGATCAAAGACTCCCTGGCTAGCCAAGGGTAAGAGGCCCCCCAGGAGTCAGGCCAAGAAAGGCCGGCAGATGTAATGTGTGTGTGTACCAGGTGTGGATCTCATGCCCTCCAAGCCCAAACCCTGCAGCCAGCCCACCCTTGCCCTTCTCACTTTGTGGTTTGTTAGGGCTCAGAGGCTAGCAGGGGGAGCTTGGACCCTATGTGCTTCTTATGAGGACTTGCAGGAACCAGGCACAAGGAATCAAGAAGCTGGTACTAAGTGTGAGTGACTTGAACCCTGAACTCCTGACCCCTGGTATCCAGCATTCACACACACTCACAGATACATGCACACATACATACACTCAGCCAGACATGACACACAACTACAGACACTGATAGATAATCACAGAGAGGCATGGATGCAACTGAAATACCCATACATACAACAGGCATGCAAGCAAACACAATACAACAGATACACAGATGGATGTATATGTACAACTCACACAGTCACAGACCCATGGATAAACACTCCAATACACATGTAAGACTCATAACATGGTCATGCCTATATATACCCCTGAAGACAGCCAGACCCCATTTGGACATGCATGGATACAGATGCCCAAATAGATGCTATATCCATAACATACACACACACACCACACGCACAGTGACAGCTCCTGAAGTGATCTGGTGAACCAGAGGGTCAGAACCCTGGCATTAAGGCTCCAAGCAAACCCCGTCCCTCAGCCCGGTGGCATGCAGGGCTGCAGGGTTGCATGCCAGGAGAGCAGCAGCTTCGGCTGGCCCTGCGGCAGATGGTAAGGCCAAGGCGGGGGTGGTCTAGCTAGCTGGTGGCCTGTGTTGCCTACCTCCTGCAGTCCCAGCCCATTTCTCTTTGGCCATGTGACCCTGAAGGCCCTTCTCCCCCAGCTGCGTGGGCCTTGGAAATTTGTATAACAACATGGATTTGGGGCTGGTTCCAAGTCCTACAAGATAGCAACTGACTGGGGCCACAAAGCTGCTGCCCATTTTAGAAGGATCATAAACACTCCAGCTCACTAAAGTCACTGAGGTCCTCATCTGCCTGGCCCCTTAACGTTTCTGAGTCTGCAGCCCCGGAAGCATAATGCTTCCAGACTTTTGTTTTCCTGCATGTGTATTCATATGTGCATGTATATCTATTCACATATGTATATAGAAATGTCACCAGACAGGTTTCCCATACCCAAAGCCTGTGTTTGGGGAGTGATCAAATCAAGCTGGGCTATGTTCAACTCCTATAAATTGTTTGTAATGTTTTTACAAAGATGGGCTCGTTCAGCAAAAACCATATGAGACCATACGCAGATTTTCCCTTAATATATCATGAGTATATTTCTATACTAATAAATAGTATTTTTAAAATAATACTAAATTCTTAAATGATTTTAGATTTTTGACAGGAGCACAGTGTCCCCATTTACTCTTCATCCAGCTTCCGCTAATGTTAACATCTGACATAAACATGGTACTTTTGCCAAAACTAAAAAATTAACATTAGTAAAATACTATCATCTAAACTATGAACTGTATTAAGATTTTGCCAGTTCTTCCTCGAATGTTCTTTTCCTGTTCCAGGACTGCATCCAGGATCCTACGTGCATTCAGTCTAACTAGTTTCCTTTGACTCCTGTGGTCTGTGAAGTTTCTGAGTCTTTCCTTGTTTTTCATGACCTTGACAGTTGTGAAGAGCAGTGCTTGGGTATTTTGTAGAATGCCCCTCAATTTGAGTTTGTCTGATGTTTTTCTCATGATGAGACTAGGCTTATAGTTTAGAGAGAAGACCACAGTGGTGAGGTGCCCTTCTCACTGCATTATATCAGGGGGTACCTGATCTCTACATGATTTATCACTGCTGATGTTAAGGTAAGGAAATGCCTGTTGGGTTTCACCAATGTAAAAGTACTATTCACTCCTTTTTGTTCTACATTCTTTGGACACCAATCATGAAGTCCATGCTGTACTAAGACTAAGCTCCATCTCTTGGAAGGGGAGTATCCACATGTGTTATTGCAACCTGATTTTAAATGACAGAACAACATTCTATTTTATGGATCTGCTCTCATTTATTTAGCCGATACTCTAATGTCATACAGTTATGTTGCTTTAGTTCTTTTACAAAGCTGCAAAGAATCTCAACTTCAGATTCAACAAATATTTTTCAAGCAACTTCTCTGGAACAGGCACTGAACACTGGTGAACAGTTTCTGTGTACCTCTTTCATTTTGTTTTCTTAGAATAAATTCATGGTTTGGAATTGCTGGGTCAAAAGATAAGCACATTTTTAAGGCTTTCGATAAGCATAACTAAACAAACCTCCAGGAAAGTTGTACCAACCTACCCTATGGATTGACATTTTTTCTTTTTCAACTTTTTTTTCTTATTACAAAAATAATTCCTGCGTTTATGAGATAACTGGAAATTAATAGACATTTGATAATACTAAAGAATTATTGTTGCTTTTTAAGGTGTGATAATTGTAATGTGGCTACTTTTTAAAAATAGTCCTTATCTTTTAGAGACACACACTGAAATATTTACAGAAGAAATGATATGAGTTGGAGATTTAATATGCTTCAATATAATATGGGAGGGGATAGGTGGTCAGGGGTGTGCCTGAAACAAGACTCGTCATAAGTTGATGACTATGGAAGCAGGGTAATGGGTACACCTTCATCATATGACTCTCTCTATATTAGTAAAAAAAACAAATGTCTGTTTAAAATTTTTAAACACAATATAAATCTATAGCTGAGGTGAGAGTCCCCATTCTTTTACCTCCCAGGGTTAATTACAACAGTTTCATGTATGTACCTCCAAACCTTTTCTATGCAAATGCTAATTGTGTATATTGCAGACACATATATACTTACAACAGGAATGAGCTACCACCATGTATACCATTGTCTCACTAGCTTTTAAACCTCACCATGTTTTGCAGACGGTTGGCCACTTCAACACTCTCTCCTCTTTAATAGCTTTTGTGGCACTCCCCTGTATCAAAGAACCATCATTTATTTATCTGCTCTTCTAATGGTAGACAGCTGGCATGTCTCCAATTTTCTACTCTTAAGAACAATGATGCAGTGAACATCCTTGTACATAATATACTTTTGTGTACCTGTGTGAGCAATTTTACAACCTATTTTTCTAGAAGTGAAATCACTAGTTCAAAGGGTGCGCATATTTAAAATTTTAATAAAATGGCTAAATTGTCCTTTTGGTGGACTTTATATATCCAATGCATGGCATTTTCTTCAGGTATGAATCAGAGAACTATTTTCATTTGGTCCCTGCAGTAGAAAAACATCATGGAGTCAGAGCTGGGAGGGTCCTCTGAGATCTTCTGATGTTGCTTCCAGCTTCTAAGGCAGCCACCTGAGCCTCAGGGAAGGACAGGGCTCAGGTTTCCCATACTCCTGGCAGGACATGCAGCATCCTTGGCTGGAGGTTGTATAGAACAGTGGTTATAACATGCTGCCCACATCTGAATTCAGGCTTACCATTTACTGGTTGTATAACCTTGAATAAGGTACTTGACCTCTCTGTGCCTCAGTTTCCCCACCTGTACACAGAGAGTAATACTAATCCCAAGTGGAAATCAGGGAGGGCTTTTCTGGAAGCTGTATTTGTACCCTTTTAATTAAAATATGTTCATTTGGGGTGGCTTTCGGGAGACTGAAAGAACTTTGGAGTAGGACCACTATCGGGCACCACTTGGCACTGTCAGAGCTGACTTCAAATGGTGAAAGCTGGGTTTAGTTGGATTATATAAGACCGATACCCAGCACCCAGTATGGAGCCTGGCACACTGTCAATGCTCCAGAGCTATGGAATTCCCTGAGAGCTAACACAATAGCTGGCAGAGGATAGATCATGACCAGGAAGACTGACTGGCCATGAGAGACTGGCCAGGACAGGAAGGCCCAAGCAACAAGGAAAGAGGGGACTCAAGAAAAATGGCCAAATCTGGCCCACTACTTATTGTTGTAAACAAAGTCTTATTAGAACATAGCCACATTTATTCATTTATGTATTGTCTATGAATGTTTCCATGTAACAGTGGAAGAGTTGAGTAGTTGCAACAGATACCATATGGCCTGCAAAGTCTAAAATATTTACTGCCTGGCTCTTTACAAAAAAAAAAATTGCCAACCCCAGCATAAGGATCATAGGCATAATAATAAATGGTTTTTGAGCATTGCTATGTTTAAGGTACCATTATAAAAATGTCAGATATATTAATTTATTTAGTCCTCACAATAACTCTATGAAGTAGACATGATTTGTGGTAGGTAGCTAGTCTCAAAGACAGCCCCAATGAACAATGTCTCCTGGGATTCACATCCTGTGTAGTCTCCCCCTAAAGGCGCTGACAAATAGAATGCAGAAGTGATGCTGCACCAGTGCCAGATCTAGCCTCTAAGACAACAGGTAGGTACTGCTTCCCCGCTCTTGGAACACTTTGGGGACCCTAATGTGCCACTTAAGAGACTCAGGGAGAAGCCATGGGGAAAGAAGAGGTTCTGAGACTGTAAGGAGAAGGAAGCAGCCAGCCTGGTCACCATCTGATTATACTTGTATGAAAGAACCTCAAGCAAGACCAGAACTGCTCAGCTGAGCCCAGTCAATTCACAGAAACATGAGAGGCAATAAAACAATGGTTTTATTGGGCAAGGTTGGGGTGGTTTTATGTGGGAATAGCTACCTGAGACATGACCTATACTGAGACTATCCCAGGTCTGTTTGACCTCAAAGCCTTTTCTTCTCCACTCTCCCTTAATTACTGGACATCAGAATCCTCCAAGGAGCTTTTCCAGATGCCAATTAAATCAGAATATCTTGGAATGGGGGCCAGGAGTAGGTATTTTTTAAATCTTCCAGGATTTGAGAATCTTGGCTCTATCCACTGTTTCTAAAACTTACCTAAAGATAAGAACTCCTGCCTGGCACATTTATTTAGAAAACAGATTTCTGAGCTCCAGCAGATATACTGATTCAGAATTTCCATGGGAGGGCCCTGGTAATCTGTAGAGTTTGCACGTTTCTCAGGTAAATTTTATTAATTATTATAATAGAAACGGTGAGAGGAAAGCCAGTTCTCAGGTTGGGAGAACTGTTTGGCAGTTTCCAATTAAGTTAAACATATGCTTATGTTGACCCCAAGAATGAATATACCTGTTAAGAAGGGCTCCTGGTGGCTGGGCTCAAATTTAAAAACAGATCTTAGCAGCCATCACTAAACAGGAGCCTTTCACTTAAGCCGCATTTATGGAAGAAGCATCTACTGAACTGCCTGCCTGCACTGTGTTCCTACTGTCTGAGCTAACCCTTATAAAGGAGTTCCTAGAATTGTCTTTTAACCAATAAGACTGAGACTTTCCCTGTCCAATTGAACTGCACTGCTATATACTCATTAGCATCTTCACTGACTAATCAGAGCAACTCTATTCTGACCAATCAGGACAGTACTTTTTTTTATCTATCAAACGGTGATGATTTAGAGTCCTCATTTGCATGAGAACAGACCAATTAGAGACCAGGGACGGGGACTTCTCACTATATAAGTCAGCTACCCCTCTAACTCAGGGAACACAGTTTCAGTTCCTATTGTGGACTGCTTTTTCCCAGCGGAAGCTGCAACACCAGGGCCTCTTTGCCTTTGCCTACTATTGGGCTATATCACAGCCATGCTGTTCCACAACCAAGGTGCATCACAATTGAGCTGTCTGCACTGAATAAAGTCTCTCCCCACTTCGCCGCACCCCAAATTGGGACTCCTATTGGCATTGAATTGGCAACTGTGACCTTCTAGACACCAAACAACCCAGCAATCCTCCCTTGGGTTTTCCCAACAGAAATAGGTACTTATGTCCACCAAAAGACATGCACAAAGATGGATGTCCCTAAGATCTTTATTCATAATGGCCCAAACTGGAAACACCCTAAATGGCCATTCATAGGAGCATGGCTAGATAAACTGTAGAACAGTACATCCACACAATGACTACCAGACAGCAGTGAAAAAGCATGAAGTGCTGATACACAGAATACAGATGAATCTCACAGACTTACTGTTGAGTGAAAAAAGCCAGACATAGAGAATACACATTCTACTTACATAAAATCAAGGACAGACCAATCTGTGGTGATAGAGTTCAAATAGTGGCTACCTCTGTAGGTGTGTGCATATTTGTGTGTGTGTCGGGGGGTGGGGTGGGGTTCTATAGCTTGATGTGAGTGGATACTTGCGTGTGCATGTGCATGTGCATGTGCAGGTTTTGCTCCTTCACAGGATGCCAGAACAATTCCCAGGGCAGCTGTCAGGTGCACAGAGCAGAACTTACTTGCATTTTAGGCCCACTTGAGAGGACTTTGAATGCTTGCTTCTTTGTTTATTGTTTCTTTGAGGTGTATGTTATACATTGAGATATATAGAATAAAGTGAGCACACCTTGAGTGTACAGTCCAGTGAATGCTTACATGTTTACCCTTGTGCATAGTGCTATTTGCCCTTGTGTATAGTGTTGTCCTAGGCCACTGAAAATGGACCCCACGGCTATAAGACACAGACCCTGTTTGCATGGATTTTATAATCTGGAGTGGGAAATATAATCATAAAAGACAGACAGTAAGTTTTCATTCACTCAGTTATTATGTGCTTTTTGAACACTTACCCTGGGCCAAGCATTTGACTAGGCAC
This sequence comes from Pteropus vampyrus, assembly GCF_000151845.1. Lineage (NCBI taxonomy): Eukaryota > Metazoa > Chordata > Mammalia > Chiroptera > Pteropodidae > Pteropus > Pteropus vampyrus. Next base: position 163,435 of record NW_011889112.1, on the reverse strand, counting down.
TAGAACTGTAGCAGGGACCCAGATATAGCCTTGCCCTCACAGTGCTTATAGTTTTGGAGAGCAACACAGTGAAAAGTTAAATATATTTATTCCACCTCCGATATTTCCCAAATTCATTCCCTTCTCCTCCCACTGACCCTGACCTTATTTTAGGTCCCCACCTTCTCTACTCTCTGGGCTGTTGTAGTAGTTTCCCAATCAATCATGGTTCCAGTCTTCTTCTTCTAATTTATTCTCCAGACCAACAGCCCTTATTTTTATCTAAAAAATTCAGTTAATGGTTCTCCATTGCCCAAGCAACTCTGGTGTCTCCCTGTGCAGGCTTGAATCCTCACTTAGAGGGTCTATTTTCTGACCACTGACAAGTTTTTTAAATGCCCTGAGCCTGATGTGTGTTTTCTGTAAAATGGAGATAAAATAATAATGATAATGATCACAAAATAAACAATAACACCTATATCCCTGAAGAGGCTGAGCTCTAATATGTCCTAATAGGTACTCATTCACATAGTATATGCTAACCCTCCACATGCACCATCTATTTAATTCTCCTAATCACTCTCATTGCTTGTTACTTCCATCTCTCTGCACTACCTAGTAATATCAAGGTCCTTGTATTCATGGACACACCCTTTGCTTTCCAGGCCCTCAGACTCTACCCTGAGCTCCTTCTGTCTGGAATGCCTTTCCTCTACCTTCCCCTGGCTGGTTCTTACTCAGCTCAGCACTTGGCCCGGGCACTGCCTCATCCAGGGAGCCGTCCATGAAGCTGTACATGCAGTTGGGTGCTCTTGTCTGGATCCCCACAATGCCCAGACTGAGTTTATCTGTCTGCTTCCTATTTGTCTCTACTTGCTTGAGTGTGAGCTTCCAGGAAGGCTTAGAGCAAATACTTTTGTATACCTCCAGCTTTGGACCCCTCCTGTTCGGGGTAGGTGCTGAATGTGTCCACTGACTTGAGCAGGATATGCCAAGCAATTTCTTAAGAGAAGTAGCCATTGAGTTGGCCTTGAGTCATGGTTAGGACTTTAAAAAATTATTTTAAAACAAGTTATGCATGCACATAATGCCAAATCCAAAGCGAACAAAAGAGCTTACAGTGAAAATTAAAAGTAGGTCACCTCTCAACCACTCAGCTCTCCACCCCCAGAGGCCACCATTGGTATTAGTTTCTGGGTATTTTATGCAGGCAAAAATTGTCTTTCTTCTCTGCTACACACACATACTTTTATTTTGCAAAAATTTAAACCAACAGAAAAGTTGCAATAATAGTAAAATAAACATCCTATGCCTAGATTCACAAATTAACATTTTGTCACATTATACTAAATATTTTACAAGCATTGTATCATGTAATGCTCGCAACAACCAAACAATCATGTCAATAATATAGATGAGGTACCCGAGACAGCAGACAGGTAAAGGGACTTACCCAAGGCCATAGAGCTAGTGAAGGGTAGAGCTGGGCATTCTCCCTCAGGCTGCCCAGGACTTTGATCCATCTTCCTTCAGCTCCCTTTGGAAGAAAGTATTTTCTTACACTAAGTTGAAATCTACCTCCCTGGGATATTCACCAGATGATCAGTGGAAAAGTACACAGCTCCGGAAGCATTTGCTATTTCTCCTAGAACCTTCTCATTCCCTAAGCAACAGCTGCTGTCTCTGCCTCTAACACATGCTTCAATGTCACCTTCTCTCTGTAGGCTGAGTTAGCTTAGCCCCTGTTTAAAGACTCCTGTGATCGACTTCTGACTGCCATCAGGATGATATTTGCATCCCTGAGCTTGGACTCCAAGGCCCTCGGTTATCTGGCCCTCATGAATCCTTTTAGCCTTATCTGTTCTGCTCCTTCCTCTACCTCCACCTCCAGCCGCACTCAATCTCTCACCAACTGCTCAAATTTCCCCATCTCCTTAAAGCCGACTATCTTTTCCCAAAGAGCACATTTCCCCCGTTCTGGGCTTCTGAATATTCTGCCTGTGCCTCCTTTACATTTTTCTCTAGGTAGTCTTTTGTCCAGGAGACTGGACAGAGGAGGATTTGAGTGACAGCTCAGGTCCTCCTAGCCAAGCACCCTGCACACATTAATTCAAGTGTCTGAGCCTTAATTTCCACAAGCACATAATGGGAGAAAGAATGCCTAGCTCAGTGTCTGGAATAGAATCAGCCCTTACTAATTTCCCATAACAGAAATGACAGCTCTTAGAGCTATCTTCTCATAGTCGTCCCTTGAAACCCTATCTCTTATTTCTTAACTTCTCTGCACCTCAGTTTCCTCATATGTGAAATGGGGACTATAATGGCGAGGCTGCGAAACTTTAATGAGCTTATTCATATCAAGCACTTGGAACACCATATGGCCCTTAATAATGATGATTTCTACGATGGCGAGGGACGGGGCTGGCACATAGTAGATGTTAAATTAATCCACTCCATGGTGTCCAGATGGGCGCGGGAATACGAGGTTGGAAGTGAGAGGTTTACAGACAGCCCGCCCGGAGGTCGGCTCCGCCCCTTCCTCCGCTGGCCTCCGCCCCAGCCCCAGCTCCTGCAGCTGTCAGGACCGGGCTGGCCTCTGCGCCAGTCCACCAAACCTGAATGTCCCATCCCCGAGCCCCCACCTTCCTTCGCCTAGACAAGTTACCTTACGCCCAGCTGCTCTTTGTCCCCGCCCCCGGTTTCCATTGGCCAAGTGGTTTCTTTGTTAGCTGGGGCGCGCCTCTACCATTGGTCGACAGAGCCGCCGATCGCGTCGTGGGCGCGGCCCCACCCCGCGCGCGGCCCCTCTCCCTCCCTCCTCCCGCGCGCCCGCTGGGGCACCGGCCCTCCCACCCCGCCCCGGGAGTGTATGAGGCGTTCTGCTACCATTTGCTGCGGCCGCGGGGCGCCGAGGGCACCGGCGGCAGGGACCAACCGCGGGGATCGGCAGTGACTCGGCGCCTAAGAGGCGGGCCCGAGCGCGGAGAGGCAGCGGGCCCGGGAGGCCGCGTCCATGGGCCCGCGGCGGCCGTGCGGCGGCTGTGCGGGTGGGCGGCAGGGACTGTGCGCTCTCTGAGGGCCCGGGACGCGGGGCCCGGCGCTGAGGTGCCTGGGCGCGCCGTGCAGCGCAGCGCCGTCGTACGAGGAAAGGCCCGGGCCGCATCCCAGCGCCTGCGAGGCCGCCCTCACCGCCGCGGGCGCGCTCCGGCCTGCTTCCACGGCCCGGCTGTGAGGCGGCGGCCGGCTGGGGCATGCCGCGGCGCCCGCGCTGAGCCCGGCCTGAGCCTCTTGAGCCCACCGTGCATGGTGCCGCCGCCCCGCCAGCCACTGTCCGTCGCGGAGCGCGCGCCGGTCCGGGGAGCTGGGCCTCGCCGCCGCCCCGCTGATCATGTCGGCAGCCAAGGAGAATCCGTGCAGGAAATTCCAGGCCAATATTTTCAACAAGAGTAAGTGTCAGAACTGCTTCAAGCCCCGCGAGTCTCATCTGCTCAACGACGAGGACTTGACGCAGGTGAGCGGGTTGGGTCAGGGGTCCCAGAGCTTCCCCGAATACGGAGACCCGGGCCCTGCTCAGCGCTGCTGCAGACCCCGGCGTCCCCATTGGGCTGGAAGTTCCCCGGCGCGCGGATGCCCCGCTAGGTGTTGCAAGGAGTCGACCAAGATGGGCGAGCGTCCCTCACTGGGGGCTCCGGCTTCCTCCCCCCAGTTCTGAGGTCCGTGAGACCACAGTCTTGCTATGGAAAAGAGAGCGGACGTTGCTTGGTTCCCGAGGCGGGAGGCGGGAGGGGGTGGGGGTATATCCGCAGATTCCTGGGAAAAATAAAAATGGAGCAGGAAAAAATGTGCGTGAGACCTAGGGGGTGAGGATAGAGGAGGGGGTGGAAGTGTATTGATCGACTCGGGACAAAGGGAAAATTCTCAAGTATGCCGAAAAATAACATCCTTTCCCGTTCCCATAGCCCTGCCGTGTGATTCATGCTTTTGGGGTGACTCAATGCCTAGATTTTCTTAGTAGGAACGAAGCACTTGGAGATTGTTTGCTGCTTCACAGGACCCCCCTGAGGTCTGTTTTAGGACCAGACTTAGACTTGTCCACCCAGAGTGGTCAAGGAAGTAGGACTGGCTGGGTGGGCTGTGGGCTTTCCCCTTGTCAGACCCACCCTGCCCTTTATCGAAATAATTGTCACTGGAGAGAGGTGAGGGGTCCTGAAATCTGGAGAGGAGGGTCTTGTTCTTAAACCTTTTGTTGATGAGAGAACTGGGGGCTCCTCTCCGCAGCCTTCCCCCACAGCATTCCAGTCCCTTGGCAATGAATGAGGAGACCTGTGGGTCCTGGGGAAAGTTGGTTCATTTCTCTCTGCCTTATCTGTCAAATGAGGGCTTCAGTATAGCTGAGTATCTCCCAAACCTGCATCAGAGTCACAGTCTTTAAAAACACAGAATTCTAGGGCCCCATCCCTGGAGTGATTTAGGAGATGAGGGAATTTGTATTGGTAACAGCTCCCTAAGAGTTGGGCTACAATCCCATTGGTCCTTTGGGAACCTTGCACTGGTTGCTCTCTGAGCTCCCAGTGTTCTTGGATTTTCTGGAACACTGGGAGGGCATTGGGACATGCAGATTCCTTGGATTTCCTGACCAAGCCTTGTCTACATCCCCTTGGGACATGTCTGTGGCCCCTCCTTGCCCTCTTCCCCAGTCTCAGTCCTCTTCAGAGTTTTCTCTCAACCCACTGAATGAGGCCAGGGGAGCTCCCTTCACATTCCAGTCCAGGGTGACATAGTTGTGGCCACTCCTTTTTCAGAAGAACCCCTTAGATGGAAAACATTACTTTGAAGCATATCAGCTTGGCTGTTTTTGATGCTACTTAAGTGCTGACAGAGTTTGACTTGTTTACATGGCAGACAGGACAGTGGAGTGGCAGGGCAGAGGTTATGGCCTGGAACATGGTACCTTCTTCTGAGATCAGGTTCCCCACAGCCAGGAAAAGTCTCCTTTGAAATAAAATCAAAAGCTTAACCAAACACTCAAGGCTGCAGAGTCATAGATTGTTAGGTCAGAAGAGCCAGGTCAGCTTGGGAAGGGTAGAACTCAAGTTTCCTGGAAAGATGTTCTGGGGTGTGGGGTGGGCTTTTTAGGGAAGATTCCCTCTTCTCTACTGGATGCCTTTTTCTGAGCAGTTTATGTGGTGATGAGGATCTTGGACCAGAAGTCAGGAGACCTGGTTCTAGTCTTGGCTGTCACTTTCAGCTATGTGACTTTGAACAAATATCTTTCTCTCTATATCGTTTCATTTCCTTTTCTATAAATTGGGAGTAGGGATCCCTGGCTTACCTCCCTCACTAGGATGTTGCAAAAAGCAGGGAATGATATCTTATTACACCTTTCTTAAACCAGTGACTTCAGTTTCTTTTAGGACATAATATATTTATTTATTAGACTCATGGTCAATACTGAGTTATAACCCTGTTTTAAATATCCATAGGGTATTTTATCTTTGCAAAGATAGGTTCTAAAAATCATAAAACCAGATATATTAATACATATATCAAAATTAGATTAAAAATGTAGGTCACGGTTCTCATTCAGTCTAGCATTAAAGATGTTACAAAGATACATTGAATACCACCAAGTATTTACAGACATATATTGTCAGAAAGGTCTTTCTCTGATTTTAGCAAAGAGAAATCATTCAAAATTTATACTACTGACATGATTTAACTTTGGTACGTTATTACTGTTTCTCCTACTATAGCAAGTTCTAGTTTTCTCAAGGCCTTTTTCCAACTTTTATGGAAATAAAATATATTTCCAACCTTCAAATAAAAATGCTATTCTCAAATGTACCAGGTTGGTATATTCACATATATCCTTTACAATTTTAGGCTAAGCAAAGACATGCATTTAGAGCTATATTAACAATATTAAAGCAAAAAGACAACCCAACTTAATATCAAGAGAAATTGTGACCTTCTATGCAGTGTTTGATATAGAAAACTGATGTTGACATATTTTATTCCATATGGTCACACATGGTCCAAGAACATTCAAATAATAAACCAAAATGAAACATGTTAAAAGATTGATCTTCAAACATGATGCCACGCTTGTCTGTGATCTGCCAACATAAAACCACATCCATTCCTCAGTGGCCACCAAAACATTCAGCAAGCTTCTTTAACTGTGAGCTGTTTGAAACTATCAGTTTGATCACTATGGACTATTTTTTTCAAGCTCTGAATAGCAACTGTAGGGATCTCAGCAGGGATTGGAGGAACCAGCTCAACCTTGGCATAGTGCCAAAATGTGGCCACTAGGCTTGGAGTAAGTCACAATAGTGTTTACCAGGTCCGGGAGCTTCTCTGAAAGGTTATGGACAAATCGGGCCGTGGTTCTAAGATGGAAAGTCTGTGGCCTCGAACCTAAACGTTTTTCTTACAACTTAAAAAAATGAACAAAAACCATCTCTAGAATAGTAAATTTGGATTTAGGAAGTTCCTGAGCTTGGCAAGGGTTGTTCTGAGAATATCCTGGTTATTCCAGGCAACTGCCAAAATTGGTAGATGGGGTACTTACACTTCATAGGGCTTGTTTTCTGGTTCTTAAGCTTAGGTAAACTAGTAGAATAGGATGTGCATATTTGAGCTGACTCTGTTAAAATTTTTATTTAAAATCCTGTTGATTATTAATTTGATTCAAAGGGGCGGGGTCACAAGTTTAAAGTACTTTTCTCTTTCACTATATTGACATTTGAATTGTGGGTTTTGAAACAGGCCTGAGCCCTCTAGGGCACAACTGGAATGGTAGTTTCTGAAATAATGAGTGGGGCTATTTGTACTGGGAGAGATTAGGCCAGTTTTCTACCTCCTGGGATCTTTCAGGAAGAAACTGCTCTTGAAAAGAGGAGGGAAGGTCAGGGCTGTTGCCAACAGCCTTAGCTGCTGCTCTCTGCATCCGGCCCTCCCCCAGCCTCTTACTCTCATCCTCACGGCTCCTTTAGAAAACCTCAGCCGATCGGTTCCCATCAGTCTCCCCTAAGTTACTGTTTCCTGCTGCACTTCCCCCGCCCTGAGTTTATGTTAGATTATCAAGGCTGGAAGATAGATCAGAGATTATTGAGGCCACCACCTCTTTAAGAGGCAAAGGCACTGAGACCGGGGAAGCAGTGAGACTGGCTTTTGCTCTGGGATGTTATAGTTCCCGGAACAAGCGATAATTTCTCTGAGCCTCCTGATTTGAGCTTCTTTCCTCAGCTGTGGACTTCGTTTTTTCCCTTAGAAAGATACAGAAACCTCTTTAAGGGACTGCATTGTAGCATCAGACCTGGAAGGGACTGAAGATCCCTTCTCAAGGGTAAACTACTTTTTTTCATGAGAAGACTGAACCCCAGAGAAGGGAGAGCTTGCCCATTGCAGGGACACAGAATTCTTCATCCACTATTCTTTCCCCTACTCATATTAAGAGTCTACAGTGGCCATTCCATAAACACACAGTGAGGAGAATAATGTCAAGAATGATTATGTTGCAGAGGGTGCCTTGGAGGGCAGGCTTTGGATATCCCATCAGGGACCTTGAGTTTGTTGGCTCAAAGCAGAGGAGTTCTTTACTCTCTCCTCACCACTGGAATTCAGAGTGATTCAGTATAAGAAAAAGCAACAGTCCTTTATCATGACACCCTCCAGTGCCAGCCCCTGTTCACAGGGTGGCGTTCAATTCTTCTACCGTGCATTTCTCTACATAATATGGAACTTAAATACACAGTTAAAACCTTTTTTAACCTAAACTGTATATACATATTTGCTCTGCAACATGTTTTTTTTCTGGTTAGTAACATGTCTTACAGCTCTTTTCATGGAATTACACAATATGTACCAAAATCGTTGTGTATAATGTACCATCAGGGATGAACCATAGTTTAACCATTCCCTTATTGATGGACAGCAAGGTTACTTTTGGGTTTTACCATTATAAACAGTGAATGCTTCAGTGTACAGCTTTCTAAATGCTTTTAGATGTGTGTGTGCCTGCATGAATGCAAGTATTTATTTGAGGGCAAATACCTAAAAAAGAATGACTGGGTTGGCATCAAGCACATAAATTTTTTTTACAGGTATCACCAAATTGTCTTCCTAAAATGGCTATCATATTATTGTCAGGATTGGATATTATCAAATGATTTAATTCTTTAATAATTTCCATGATTACCCGTGAGGTTAAGCTTCTTTTTATAATATTTATTGAATGTTTTATTTCTTTTGTGAATTGTCTGTTTGCTCATTTTTTTATCCAACCCCCCCCCTTATTTATTTGTAGGAGCTTTCTGCGTATACTCTAGGTCAGAGATCCACAAAGTTTTTTTTATAAAAGGCCAGGTAGTAAATATTTTGGCCTCATAGATCCCTATGATCTTTGTGGCAACTATGCAACTTTGCTGTTACAGTGCAAAAGCTGGTGTGCAAAGCTGCTGTAGACAATACATAAACTAATGGGAAATGACTATTTCCAATAAAACTTTATAAAGGCAGGTAGCTGGCAGGATTTGGCCTGTGGCCATAGTTTGCCAACTCCTGCTCTAGATATTAATCTGACACCTGTCATTATTACAGGTATTTTCTCCCAAGGTGTCACTTGTCTTGTAATTTTATGTAAGGACATTTATGATAAGGTAGTTTTAAATATGAATGCATTTAAATCTTTATATGTTTTCCTTTATAGTTTGTAGTTTTAATCTCATGCTTACGAGGGTCTTCTTTCCAAGATTATAAAATAGTCTCTTATATTTTCTTAGTTCTTTTATACTTATTTTTATGCTTAGTTTCTTAATCCATCAGATCATGTTTTAGGAAAATAATCTGGCTAAAGGTAGAAGCTCTAATAGAGGCACTTGAAGTACTCCAGATAAATTACAGTAAAGGTCTTCTCCAGGTCAGTGCTGGCCAGGAGGGAAGGTGTTGTCAGGCATTAGGGACAGGATATTGGCATTTGGTCAGAGATGGGGGTTTGGTTAGAGGTGAGGAAACCTGGTTGGATAAAACTAATAAGAATAACAGATTTGTAGTAGATTTAGGGAGTGAGGAAGAGTTAAAAATAATATGGTACGATTGACCTTGTGGAACTGGAGGTCCAATTTGGCCCATAGGTGAATCACCCACTCAGGTAGTTGGTGGTCAGAGCTGGAGAAGAGGTGGGGGCCAGGGTAGGAATTCTGAAGTCACAGGAGTGAATGCAGTTACTCAGGAGGCTGTGTAGAGTGAAATGAGAACAGGGGGAGTAGAAGCGGGTGGGAGGTGAACTGGAGTGGTTAGTGGTTAGTGGGAGCAACAGGTCTGGAACCCAAGGTTCTTGGCTTCTGGGCCCTCTTCCCAGCTTCAGTGTGGGTTTCCAGGAATCCAGGTGGATATTGACCTGATGTTGTGTCTCATTCTCCTGCTGACTTGTGTAACTTTAGGCATCTGGATTTGAGTTCTAGTCCCTGGTCTACTGCCGTTTTGCTGTGGGATTTTGGCTGGTTGTTTTCCTTCTCAAACCCGATTTTCCCAGGCGGGGGATGAAGAGTTTGGTCTTGATCTCTCCCAAGGCTCTTCTAGTCCTCCCACATCTCCTTTCAGACCTCCTGGTATAATTCTGTACTCCACTGTGCACATACCCCACTGCCAGGGCTGTTGAGGTCTTGGTAGGAATCCCAGATATAAAGGTGGGTGGGCCAGGACTTGGTCTCTATGAATTATTACATTGACTTTCCTTTTGTACATATGACATTCTTAGATTCCAAGATATAGAACTTCTTTATTTGGTTTAACATTTATCTCAAAGCAATGGGGAGATTTCATGCCCACCCTCTTTAGAAGATTTATAATTTATGCTTAGATTGGTAGATTATTTAGCAGGGAGTGTGTCAAAAATCCCAGACCTTGCAAGTGGCCAAGAAGCACGTGAAAAGATGGTCGACATTATTAGTCATTAGGGAAATGAATCTCATTTCTCATCACCAGGATGATTATAATTTAAAAAAAAAGGGAAAATAATAAGTGTTGGTGAGGATGTGGCAAAATTAGAACCTTCTTGCATTGCTCATGGGAATGTAAAATAGTGCAGCCACTATGAAAAATAGTTTGTCAGGTCCTCAAAAGAATTACCATATGACCCGATAATTCCACTTCTAGCATATACCCAAAAGAATTGAAAGCTGATATTCAAACAGATACTTTTATGCATATGGTCATAGTAACATTACTCACAGTAGCCAAAAGATAGCAACAACCCAGGTGTCTATCAATGGATGAATGCATAAACAAATTGTGGTACATCCATACACTGGAATATTATTCAGTTATAAAAAGGAATGAAATATTGAGACATGCTACAATACTATAGAACCTCAAAAACGTGTTAAGTGAAAGAATCGGACATAAGGTCACATATTGTTTGGTTCCGTTTATATGAAATATCCAGTATAAGTAAATTCATGGAAACAGAAAGCAATTAGTGGTTGTCAGGGTTCTGGAGGAGGGTGGAACTAGGAGTGCCTTTTAATGGAATCAGGGTTCTGTTTCGGAGGTGATGAAATGTTCTAGAACTAGAGATGCTGATTGCATAACATTGCGAATGTACTAAATGCCACTGAATTGTTTATTTGAAAATGGTTGATTTTATGTTATGTGAATTTTACCTCAATAAGAAAAAAATGTACAAGAATCAATGTCTCTCTCTCTCTCTCTCTCTCTCTCTCTCTCTCTCACACACACACACACACACACACACACACACACAGAAATAAATCCCAAACTTGCCCTCTGTTCCTTGTGGCATTTGGAGTGAATATCTGATTGTTTCTAGAGCCTATATCAGGGATTGGCATTTTTTTTTTAAGTTCTGAATAGTAAATATTCTAGGCTTTGTAGGCCAACAGGCTAAATCAGGGAGTTTATGTAGGTTCTTATATAACCATTTAGAAATGTAAAAGCTATTCTTGGTTTTGGGCCTTAAAAAAATAGCCAGTGGGCTAGATTTGGCCTACCAGGCATAGTTTGCCAACCCCTGGGTTAGACCAGCCCTGTTCAACAGAGCTGTAATGTGAGCCACATATGTAATTTAAAAATTTCTAGTTGCCACATTCAAAGATTAAAAAGAAACAGGTAAAGTTAATTTTAACTATATTTTACGTAACCTAACATATCCAAAATATTTTCATTTCAATATGTAAAGAAGTTGTGTGCAATTTTACCTTTACAGCACCTATCAGTTCAGACTAGCTACTTTTCAGGGGCTCCATAGCCATGTGTGGCGGATGCCTACTATGTAAGATGGAGGAGGGTGGGGTGCAGCTCTGGCTGCAGCAGCCTGGGCCACAACTGGGCCCTTGAGACCCTAGTACAGGGTAGGAAGGCTGTACTTCTGGGTTTTTCTCCATGGGAGTGTCATGCAGACAGCCTGCATTAGGAGGATTCCTGGAACACTGGCTCTCTCGGTACCCCTGTTTGTGTTCCTCCCTTGGTGTCTTTTTGCCAACTTTTAGATGAATGTTACATCTTCTTTGGTGATTCTTTTTAGTGTGGTTGAGAGTTCTTGGGCTCTGATCCTCACTCTCTGTCCAGGGGCAGAAGGGAGAAGGGTGCTGGCCAGGGCCAGGCTGTCCTGTCCTGTGGGGAATGAGAGCTTAGGGGACAGGCTGGCATACCCCTCTAGGCTCATTGCTGGACGTGGTGACTGCATTTTGACACTGCCCTTTGTCTTTGCCGAGTGTTTTGCAGCTGTATCCTAGCTGCTTTTTTCTCTGCGTTCTAGCCTGCTACTTGACCTTTCTCTCTAAATTCTTTTTCCCTTGCTACACAGAAGGACTACAATGGAAGACCTGTGTTCTATTCTTGGCACAAACTGTGCAGGGTGACCCAGGAAGGTCACTTAAGTTCTATGCGCCTTGGTTTCCCGCCCTTAAAGCGGGTGACCATATTCTATTTACAGGGAGTGGTGTGCTAATGGAACGGAGGGAGGGTGCAGGCCAGGCCTGTGGAGGTTACTGAACCCCCTTTATGGTAATTAATATTCCAGGAAGCATGCTGAGGACCTCTCCTGTGGGAAATAGCCTTTGTTTAGGCTATTTCCAGATTTCTAGGACCCTGATGCTGTTTAGCTGCAATAAAGAAATTTGACTTAGAATGTTTATCTTTAAATTGTTCTCAAGATGTCATTTAATTTTGAAAGAGAAGAGGAGAGCATTGCAATCAGGGAAAAGAGACATAGGGAAGTAAATTCTACTGTGACATCTTTGTGCTATGTGGGAGGGAGGGTGGGGAACAGTGTGAAGAGCACTGGATGCTAATTTGGAAGCATTCAATCTGAGAAAACAGGCTTTTATTTTATCCTTGGAATCTCACTATCCAACTCTCACTTTCCCATCTGAAATGATACAGTTGGACCGGGTCAGTGATTTTCAAACTTTCATAGAATCTCGGAGCCTTTTACTGACAGGAATCTCATATGAAAATGCCATGTATGAAACAGTTCTGGGTGACATGGGGTTGGAGCCTGGATCTTGGCCTCTTGGCCACTTCTCTTTCCCACCTCTGGGGCCTCTGGTCACCTCCCTAGATTTTGTGGTTGTTCCAGTTTTAGCAGTTGAGGTTTGTGTGAAATCAGCCAAGGTGGTTTCACAGCTGCCCTGGGATGGAACCCCAAAATGCCCAATCTCACTGCTCCTATCATATTGTCACCTCTTTGGGGGACAGGAGAACCAGTGAGTTGATCTGCTGGCATTTTGTCTCTGTAGGCTGGAACTGGAATCTTCCAAACCACTAACTGGTTTTCTCAATCATGGTCATCCTAGTTCTCATGAAACCACAGCCTGGTTTTTGCCTGGAGTTTGCAACCTTTTGACTTCTTCCTCCCCTTAAGCTCAGATTGGTGTTTGCATGTTGTGCTGGATGGTGGCCTGTCCTCGTCTTTGGGGCAGCTTGCAGTGAAAGTGAGTAGATGGGCCTATCAAACTTTCCTGAGCCTCCACTGCACTGAATCAAGTGTTATATACCATGGTCTCATTCCTCCCTGGGCAGCTGGGGAGGAGAGCAGGGCTGGTGGCAGCATGGCCACTGTTGGAGGAAGGAATGTGGAGTTTTATAGAGGTTGGGTGGTTTGCCCAAGTTCACCAAGATCCCTAGCGATGCACTGTGATACTGAACTCTGTTCAACAAGGCTTCCATGCCAGTCTTCCTGTGGCCAGGAGGCCACTTTGGCTTATAAACTTGGTACTGTTTCTGTAGGAGGCTGGGGTATTGCAAAATAAATCAAAGCTGTTTAATGAACTTCTAATTCCTAGCCATGGGAGGAAGGGCCTGCAGGTGCTGGGTGATCCCTCTCCATTAAGCAAGTGGAGAGATTGCCCCCAATTTGCAAATGGAGCCAATGAGGCCCAGAGAGATTCAGTGACCTGCCTAGGTCACAGGAAGGCCAGTGTGGGTTTTTCCAAAGTCTTGTTTGGCCTCCCTGTCTGATAACAAGTATTAACCTTGGATATCAAAAACAGGGCCTTACCCTGACTTGGATTCCTTAGTGTGTAGGAGTACATGTGGGGAGGGCAGCAGTGCAGGACATTTTGCAGGTCCTTGTGCAGGTCCTAAAATCGCTTCAGCCTCAGAGTATCCCACAACTCCCAGACAGGCTGCTGGCTTATGGCAGTAACCAAATCTTTGACATAGCCTGGAATAGGAAGCACTGTTTCCCCCTGAAGAGGAATTCAGAATCAGGCAATATTTATGTCCTTGATCTCTGTAGGGGCACAGGTTTTAACAGGCAGACCAACAAGGTTCCATGGTGCACCTTCAGACCTGGCCTTTTACCTCCTAATAGTCCGGCCCATAGCTAAAGGAGCCAGGGGCAGGAGGAAGTGGCTGCTGGGAATCTCAACTGAACCAGGGAAAGAACATGTATCTCCTGGGTCTCTGGGTGCCACACCTAGGGCCTTGCTACTTATGCTGGTAAGCAATCTAGGTTCAGGGAGCCTCAGGCTCAGTGGGGTTGTAGTATTCATTTGTCTTCCAGTTGGGGACCTGCTCTGACCTAAATATGTGACACAGTTCCATTTTTTTCATCTATATTTGCTCAGGTAAGGGATTGAAATGGTAGGGGGCGGGGCAGGACTCTCAGCTCAGATTTGGGTTTACATCCTGGCTCAATTTTCATGCTGATTGAGCAGTTTACTCAGAATTTAAGTGTCTGTGTCCCTCCTCTGAAAACTGGGGGCTTTAATAATACCCATGTCTTTGGGTGACTATGAGGATAGTGGAAGATGTAAGAAATAGCCAAATTTGTAAATAAATGTTTGGTATATAGTAGGCGTTCAGTAAATGGGTTCATTTTGTAAGCACCGACTCAAAGAGAGCACCTGCCTCTGTGATTCTGTGGGACTGGTGACCCTCAGACTCTGTTTCTGTCTACCCCCATGGCCACAGAACAAAGCCCAGGCTGCCTCCTTTCCACTGAGCTGCTTGGCACCACCCTAGCACCTTCCTCCAGTTAGCCCTAGGGATTGGAAGGGCCATAGTCATTTTGCTTGTTTGGGTTTGATTTTCAGCCATGTTTAAATATAAAGATTGAACTGATTTCAAGAATTTTTAGTGGGCAGAAAGTGAAGAGGCCAGGTACCAGACAATATTAGAGAGCATGGGCAGCTCCAGGGTACTGTCTGTGACCAGCGGCCAGCGCAGCAGCCTGAGCCCCTGCCAAGCCCAGGGAAGTACACAGTGCCGATCTCATGAGTGGCAGCAGCAGATCCCAATTTCAGAAGTCATTGCAAGAAAGTGTCTGAGTCATCGCCATCAGTGAGGTGGGGGCACTAAGAGAAACTTATTCCACTGGTGTCCGTGAGAACAGTTGTCTGGGAATCAAAGTCCTTATACCCTGTGGCCTGAGTGAAGTAGCCAGAGGAGGGTAGAGAGCAGCCAGGTCTAGTCCCAAATTGATGGGCAAGAAATCTGGCGAGAGCATGTCCTGGTCCTTTGGTTACCAGCATTGATTCAGCCGGCAGATGGATCCTTCTGTCCTCCTTCCTTTCTGCATTTCTAGCCTTTACAAGTCACCTACTCTTCCAGGGAGTGGAGCCTTCTGCCAAAGGGACCCTTCTGTAGGGTCTTAACAAGTAGAAGTGGCTCCTTGCAAAAGCGTCAGAACTAGCTCTTCTGACAGGCAAAGAGCCCTGACTCTCAGTCCCTACAGCCCCCTTCCCACCTATAAACCCTGTGAGCTTAGGGATCCTCTTCTTTGGGGGAGCTGGGCCAGCTAGCATGGCCATGCAGCCTTCTATGGTGCAGAGGTTTCCTACACTAAATCGAAGGAGCAGTTGACATGCTTTGGGATTATTTATTGTGGTGATAGTAATTCATAGCAAACAGTAATTCCTGTGTGCCAGGCCACTATTAACTCATTTATATTCACAGCAGCCTTATGAAATAGATAAGAAAACTGAGAGGGAAAGAGGTTAGGTAACTTGCCCAAGGGTGATACAGTAAATGGTAGAGCTGGGACACAAACCCAGATGGTCTGACTCACAGGCTCCTCTTCACACTGTTTCTCACACTAACCTGAGTGGGGTCAGGTGGGCCTTCTGGATGCTAGATCTCTGGCTGTGTGTGGCCCTTGGTCCCTCAGGGCTGTGGTCAATCCTGCTGGAAGGGTGTGTGTATGCTGGGAAGGGTGTGGTTGGAGGATGAGGCTCTGGCTGCATTTATTTAGATTTTCTGTCTCTTTTTTTTTCTCTTTCCATTGCACTCTCCTGTCCTACCTGTTTTTTTTGTTTTTGCTTTTGTTTTTGTTTTTGTTTTGTTTTAATGGGAAGCACTGCCTTTTGAGGGAAAGGATGTGACTCTTTCCATCAAAGCTGTTGCCCCAGAAATTTGTCCCCATGCATTCTTTAGCATTCCTCTCTTTGCCACAAATAGCGTCATATTCCAAAAATCCCATGACCATGGGCCCCCTTGTCAAGACCAAACAGGGAAAAGACTTTTTAAAATGTCACTTTCCTCCTTTCCCTCCAGCTGTTGCAGTCCAGTGAAGAGCCCTGAGCATGGGCTGGGCTTGCAGGGCATGGGCACAGGCAGAGGACTGAGCAGGCAGATGAGTTGGGGAGCAGGAGGGGAGAATGAAGAGAGGGCCATCAGCCTCATGCCTTCGCCCTATCTGTGCCTGGGATCTATGGACCTCTGTGTATGGGTTTGTTTGGTTGGTTTTTTTAGGTGAAATTCACGTAACATAAAATTAACCATTTTAAAGTATGTAATTCAGTTGCATTTAGCACATTTCCAGTGTTGTGCAAATACTACCACTCTGTAGTTTAAAAACATTTTCATCACCCCAAAAGAACACCCAGTAACTATTAAAGCGGTTATTACCCACTCCCCACTCCCAGTCTTCAGCAACCACCAGTCTGCTTTCTATTCGTATGGATTTACTTATTCTGGAAATTTCATCAAAACGGAATCATAGAATATGTGACCTTTTGTCTGGCTTCTTGCACAGCATGTTTTCAGAGTTCAGTCATGTGGTAGCATGAATCAGTATTTCATTGCTTTTTTTATGGCCGAATAATATCGGTGGATATTTGAGCTCTTTCTTCCTTTTGGATATTGTGAATAGTGGTGCTAAGAACATGGTTTTTTTTGAGCACCTACTATCAGTTCTTCTGGGTAGAGACCTGAGGTAGAATTGTTGGGTCCTGTGGTAATTCTGTTAGTGTGCTGTGTTTCGAATCAGTAATTCAAGCCAGATGTGAGCACTGCAGACTGTTGGGTGAGAGGACAGTAGAGGTAAAGCTAGAAGAGGTGGTAGAACCAGTATGATGCTGCTCAAAGCCTAGTACTCCTCATATGGAGAAATCCAAAATGGAGAACTGGGGGCCCAGGGCAGCCCTCATGTTGCAAGCACTTGTGTACAGCTCTGAGGTGGTGGCAGAGCCACTTTGAGCTTCGTTCCTTCCTTCCTTCTCTTTTTGTCTAACTTGAAGATCAGCTGAGCTGCCAAGAAGGAGCTGAGTTGGGGCTTTAATATTGTTGGGAGGAGCGCTGAGGTGCATGGGACTTGAAGGCCAGACAATGTAGGGAGACACTGGTACGCTCCAGGGTGGTGAGGTGCATAGGGAGCTACTGGTGAGAGGGCCATGGTACTTGATATTGGGCCTCCAAAGGATCCTGGGGTTGGGTAGTGGGAAAAGACCTTATCTGAACCATTTGCCACTCTATAACTAGTTTTCAAACTTTATTTCTTTAGCTGTTGAACAAGGAGCCCCTTGAAACAGAATGTGGAGCTCACATATGTTAATGCTGGGAGGAGGAATGGTGCCATCTATGAGACCACCTCACCTCAAACCCCTGCCCTACCACACACTCTACAGTGCCCCATGAAGCATAACCTTTGGGTGTCTACACTGTTTGAAGACCACTGATTTACTCTAACCCTTACATTAATATTTTTTGATATAATGAAATATTTTATGCATACGAAAGAGCATAAGTAGCATATATGTACAATATATGTACAGTATTCCTAAGGAACACCCAAGATACTTGATGTTTCCAGTGTTTCAGCCTCCCTTGGTGACTGGGATCCAGGAAACAGGTGTTGCCTTTGTGGAGTTCATGCCCCTCTCTGGCCCTCTTCTCCATGGCAGAGGTTTGCCTCATTGAAGGGAAGGTTTCTCTGGCCAGCTGTGTGGAGGAATCTGTTCATTTCTAGATTGACTGTAATGCAGCTGCTGGGGGCAATTCTGGTGTGAGATGCGGCTTTTTAAGGTAGTGCTGTTGAGAAGAAAGACTCTGAGTAGAAACCTGGAGATGGACCTGAAGTCTTATTTGTGTTTGGACTGACAGCCAGAGAAGTGTGATCAGTAATCAGGTTGGGATAACACTGCAAGCAGAGCACTGGGAGAAGCAGGGTTGTTGTGGGGGCAGGACAGGCCAGCTATGATCTGAGGACATGCTGCTGTGGGGGTGTGGTGATTGGCTAGTTCAGTAGGTCTCCAACTTTTTCTTCTGAAGACCCCTTTATGCTCTTGATTATTGAGGCCCTCAAAGCCTTTTGTTTATGTGCATTGCATTCATGGTATTTACTGTATTAGAAATTAAAACTGAGAAATTAAAAATATTTCTTAATTCATTGAAAAATAAACCTGTTACATGTTCACATAAATATTCTGAAAAATAACTTTTCCAAAACAAAAAAAATTGCTGAGAAGAGCCATAGTATTTTACCTTTTTTGCAAATCTCTTTAACATCTGTCATAATGAAAGACAGCTGGATTCTCATATCTTCTGCATTTGATCTGTGTGTTACCATGTCATATAGCCTCTGGAAAACACTACTATACATTAGTGAAAGAATGAGAGTAAAAAGGCAAATGATGACTTAGTATTTTTATAAAAATTGTTTTGGCTCATGGACCCCCAAAAGGATCTCAGGGACTGCCACACTTTGAGAACCATGAGTCTAGGTCAAGTTGGGCCATTTACATGAAGGCCTGGGAATGCCTTGATGGGAGCAGCAATGAGGACACCTATCATTATGGAGCTGATTTGGATGCAGAATCTGCGCAGACACTCAAGGCAGCCCCAGGAGTAAGGCGTCAGATATGGGATGAACAGAATGATGAAGGAGCCACCGGTAGACACCGGTGGATGAGTGCCTGCTTTCTTTAGCAGCCAGCACCCCAGGGACTGGCTCACCCTTACTTCCTGCTGCCAAGGGCTCTCTGAGGAATAGTGACGTGCTAGTAAGGTACACAGCATGTGGTAGGGACTCAATGTGAAAACAGTGGGGTAGCTTTTATTCTCCTTACGACACAGATAAGAGTGAGACTTGGGAAAGGAAGTCGCTTTGCTTTTATGCTTCACCACTATACTCTGCAGCTCTTGGAGGGGTCAGAGATGACAGTAATTTTTTAGGATGGAGACTAGAGCAGTGACAGGGCCAGCTGGGTCACCCATGTGGGAAGTGAGAGGCAACTGAGGATTAACAGACTGGGGCAAGCAGTTCTCATCTTAGCTCTGCTATTGATTTACTTTGTGGCCAGAAGGCAAGATAACCTTGGTCTTTTCATCTATTCACTGAGCAGTGCTTAGACACCAAACCCCATCCCAATTCCTAACCTGGAGCTTCATGTTTAGACACATGGGTAAGAGGCATGGAGGTAGCCAGGTGGAGTGCCCCTCTCCCTGGAGATATGGGGCTGAGACTAGGGTCAGAAGTCAAGGTGGAGAGGGAGATTCAGAATCCTTGGTCTAGTAGTGATGGTTGAGTCCTTCCTCTAAATGTGGACAGGAAAGGTGTTCAAGGGAATCTTGGAGAAGTCTTCAGTGACACAATTGGGATTTTTAATTTTGTTTTTTAAGAACTTTGGATCAACCCTCAAATTCGGCCTCAGGAAAATTGTCTCTTCTCTTTGGGATTAAAACACTCCTCGGGTCCTGGCCCTTAGATTTGGTTACTGGACAGGAATTTTGATATCTTCGATGTTAATGAGAATTAATCCCATAGACTTGGATTTTTTAGTTACACCACCATTTTTGTTATGACTGTATGTTTTATGGCATCTGTTAAGGAAAACATTTTCCCTTCCCCTTTCTTCTCCTTTCTTCCTTCCCTGCTCACTGCTTCTGCCTTTCCAGCCCTTCCACGTCCTCATTGGTGGGGAAGTCTTTGTGGAAAAGCCTGTGTAGGTTTCCTTTGATAAGTATTCAGCTTGAGCCTGGTCTGTATAGCTGGAGCTGCCTGACTCCCAGTCTGCTTATAAGGAACTCCTCAGGACCCATGCCCCCACCCCCCAATTCCAACACCTGCTTCAACTCTTTTTTTCTATTTTGGCTTTTGAGGAACTAATTGTCCAAACTTCACATTGATAGTAGTGTTTACTTCTTTGGTCTCTCTTAAAGTAAGTTTAAAAAGTCACCAACCATGTACACGAATGTTAACAGTTGCCAAAAAGTGTAAACAAACCCAATGTCCAACAAGTAGAGAATGGATAAACAAATTGGTGGCACATTTGTGCAATGGAATATTACTTGGCCATAAAAAGGAATGAAATATTGACACATGCTATAACATGGATGAACCTTGAAAACATTCTAAGTGAAAGAAGCCAGTTGTTGCAAAAGACCACATAGTGTCTGATTCCATTCATATGGGATGTCTAGAAGAGGCTACTCTAGAGATACAGAAAATAGAGTAGTGGTTGCCAGGGGCTGGGTTGTAGATTGGGGACGGAAGGAGTACGGGTTTCTTTTTGAGGTGGTGAAGTGTTCTAAAATTGCTTATTGTGATGGATATACTTTAAATGGGTGAGTTGTATGATGTGTGAATCGTACCTCAAAAAAGTTATTACAAAAATACCTCCAAGCAGTTACTACCCTCACCTCGATTTTATTTTTGCTCATAATTCACATTTTGCTAAACTTCTGTAGGCATACCTCATTTCATTGTGCTTTGCAGATACTGTGTTTTTTACAAATTGAAGATTTGTGGCAAGCTTGCACTGTGCAAGTCTGTCGGTGCCATTTTTTCCAACAGCATTCGCTCAGTGTCTATCACATTTTGGTGATTCTCACAATATTTCAAACTTTATTATTATTATTAATTTTATTATTGTATTATGGTGATCTGTAATTAGGGATGTTAATTTTGTAATTGCTTTGGGGTGCCACAAACTGCGTCTGTATAAGACGGCGAACTTAATTGTTGTATGTTATGACTGTTCCACTGACTGGCCATTTCTCCTTCTCCAGGCTTCTCTATTCCCTGAAACACAACAATTTTGAAAGTAGGCCGATTAATAACCCTACAGTGGCCTCTAAGAGTTCAAGTGAAAGGAAGAATCACATATCTCTCACTATAAATGAAAAGCTAGAAATGATTGAGCTTGATGAGGAAGGCGTGTCGAAGCCAAGGTAGGCCAAAAGCTTGGCCTCTTGCGCCAGGCAGTTAGCCAAGTTGTAAATGCAAAGGAAAAGTTCTTGATGGAAATTAAAAGTGCTACTCCAGTGAACACACGAATGATAACATAAAGTGAAACAGCCTCATTGCTGATGTGGAGAAATTTTAGTGGCCTGGATAGAAGGTCAAACCAGCCACAACATTCCCTTAAGCCAAAGCCTAATCCAGAGCAAGGCCCTAACTCTTCAATTCTGTGAAGGCTGAGAGAGGTGAGGAAGCTGCAGAAGAAAGACTGAAAGCTAATAGAGGTTGGTTCATGAGGTTTAAGGAAAGAGCTGTGTCCTTAACATAAAAGTACAAGTGAAGCAGCAAGTGCTGATGCAGAAGTT
The DNA here is from genome assembly GCF_000151845.1 of Pteropus vampyrus. Lineage (NCBI taxonomy): Eukaryota > Metazoa > Chordata > Mammalia > Chiroptera > Pteropodidae > Pteropus > Pteropus vampyrus. The sequence goes on along the minus strand of NW_011889112.1, from coordinate 142,162 downwards.
GCAGCAAGTTATCCAGAAGATCTAGCTAAGATAATTAATGAAGGTGGCTACACTAAACAACATATTTTCAATGTAGACAAAACAGCCTTATGTTCGAAGAAGATGCCATCTAGCACTTTCATAGCCAGAGAGAAGTCAATGCCTGGTTTCAAAGCTTCAAAGGACAGGCTGACTCTCTTGTTAAAGTCTAATGCAGCTGCTCACTTTTAGTTGAAGCCAGTGCTCATTTACCATTCTGAAAATCCTTGAGCCCTTAAGAATTATGCTAAATCTACTCTGCCTGTGTTCTGTAGATGGAACAACAAAGCCTGGATGACAGCACATCTGTTTACAACATAGTTTTCTGAATATTTTAAACTTATTGTTGAGACCTACTACTCAGAAAAAAAAGTTTCCTTTCAAAATATTACTGCTCACTGACAATGTACTTGGTCACCCAAAAGCTCTGATGGAGAAGTACAAGATTGATGTTCTTTTCAAGCTTACCAACAGAACATTCCGCCCATAGATAAGGAGTAATTTTGACTTTCAAGTCTTATTAGTTAAGGAATACATTTTGTAAGGCTATAGCTGCCATAGACAGTGATTCCTTTGATGGATCTGGGCAAAGTAAATTGAAAACCTCTGGAAATGATTGACCATATTAGATACCATTAAGAACATTTTATGTATCATATGATAGGTCAAAATATCAACATTAACAGAAGTTTAGAGGAAGTTGACTCCAGCTCTCATGGATGACTTCAAGGCATTCAAGACTTTTGTGGAGGAAGTAACTGCAGATGTGGTAGAAATAGCAAGAGAACTAGAATTAGAAGTGGAGCCTGTAGATGTGACTGGGTTGCTGCAATCTCATGATAAAACTTGAACAGATGAGTTGTTTTTATGTATAAGCAAAGAAAGTTGTTTCTTGAGATGAAATTTACTCCTGATGAGGATGCTGTGAAGATTGTTGAAATGACAACAAAGGATTTAGAACATTCCATAAACTTAGTTGATAAAGCAGCAGCAGAGTTTGAGAGGAATTAACTCCAATTTTGAAAGAAGTTCTGCTATGGTTAAAATGCTGTCAAAGAGCATCAAATGCTACAGAGAAATCATTCATGAAAGAAGTCAATCGATGCAGCAGACTTCATTGTTGTCTTATTTTAAGAAATTGCCACAGCTACCCCAAACTTCAGCAACTACCATCCTGATCAGTCAGTAGCCATCAACATGGAGGCAAGACCCTCCAGCAGCAAAAAGATTATAACTCACTGAAGGCTCAGATGATGGTCAGCATTTTTTTTTTAGCAGTAAAGTATTTTTAAATTAAGATAGGTACCATGTTTTTGTTTTAAAGACATCATGCTGTTGCACACTTAATAGACTACAGTATAGTGTAGTCTATTATAGTGTAGTCTATTATTATATAGTGTAGTCTATTTATTCACTGGGAAACCAGAATATTCTTATGACTGACTTTATTGCAGTGATCTAGAACCAAACCCACACTATCCCTGAGATGTACCTGTATTTGACATCTTCATTTCCCATTCTCTTGTCCTTTCCTGTTTGACATTTGGTACCCATGAGTAGCTCGCACCACAGATGCTACCACCATTCTACTCTCCATTTTGGTTGTCCTAGGTCCCCAGGAGCATGCTGTATGGAGGTGGTCTTGGCCTCACCCTCTGATACACACTCATGTATGCATGCATGTATGCACACACACACAGCTTGGGATTCTGGAGTGGTCAGATGTGTGGCAGCATTGCAGAATGTGTTCTGTGCCGAAACCAACAAGCCATCAGATAATATTATTTAAAGCTCCAGTCATTATTTTACCAAATATTTATTGAGTGTCTTTGCCTTCGCCCTGTGTTGCATCTGCTTTGGTAGAGGGGGTAGGACTGTCAACAGATTGTCATGAGGTTTGGGCCTCCATGTAAGTCTAGAGGAATGGGCCCCAAAGATACCAGGCCTTGTCTTGGGATATGCCCTTCCGACTTGGATGCGCCCATCCATCTTGAACCCTGGCCCCCGTAACACACTGCCAGGTTGGGCGAACACACTGCCAGGTTGGGCGGCACTGTGCGTAAAACTCTGCTGCCACCTTGGAAGGAACTTCATCTTCTGCACACACTGGCCGACATTACACTGGCTCACCTGTGTTGCTTTTCCCAGGCTGATGTCCCCTGACTTCTATTTCTGAAGTTGGTCCTTTGCTCATTCATCAGGAAAGCCTCTCCCAGACCTCCTCTGTGTTCCACCATGTGGAATTCCTTTCTCTTTGCTCCACTTTTGCTGCCTTTGTCTCTTTGTGAGTATTCTCAGTAGCTGTCATCTTTGCATTAACAGTTTTGTGTCCTGGCCTTTGGCAGCAAAGGTTGGTAAACTGTGAGTTTCTCCAGAGTTCTATGGCTGTATGTCCTGGATAATTACTAGAGTCCCTGTTCATTCCCCAGAGTGTCCCAGTTTAGATGATAATTTACAGGATTACTCTACTTATAAGGCTCTGCTTTCTCTGTGGTGGAGTGGAGATGGGAGCCTGTGCTCACACTTACATCTTTGCATAGGAAAGACTTCCTTCTGGATAAGAGCCCCATGATCTCTGTCACTCCTTAACAACCCATGGGGTCCGACCAGGCTGGGTGGGTGGCTCTGTGGGAAGTTTGTTCATTCTGTAATGATGAATTCCATACAAGTGCTGTGCCTTGGGACCACATGTAGGCCCTAGGTCTCAGCCCTGTGTCTGGGGAAGGCTCTGAGTAATGTGCTAATCAGGACCAGACTGCCCAAGAGAATACCCTACTTGGGAATGTGCTTCCTGCTGTGATAGTGCCAGCCTTCACCTTTGGAAGTGGCTCAGTGATGTGGAGAAGCCCTGTCGAGTGGTTAAGGGCCAGATATGGGGCCAGGTGGCCTTGGCTCATGCTGCCCTAGCTCTGTGGTCTTAGTCTTTCTTCACACCTCCATTTCCTCATATACACAATGGAGGCAGTAATGGTACATACCTTACAGCAGTAGTCCCCAACCTTTTTGGCACCGGAGACCAGTGCTTCGATGAGAAGCTAATGCTTAATGATCTGCGGTAACGCTGAGGTGGTGATGCTAGTGCTGAGGAGTGGCTGCAAATAGAGATGAAGCCTGACTTGCTCACCCACTGCTTACCTCCTTCTCTGCAGCCCGATTCCTAACAGGCCATAGACTGGTACTAGTCCATGGCCCAGGGGTTGAGGACCCCTGCCTTACAGGTTTGTTGTGGAGATTGAAGAGTAAGTGATGTGAAGTACCCAGAGCCTCATAAGCCATGGATGTTCTGATAACAGTGGGGAGCAGGACAGATGTGACTAAGAGGAAACTGAAGGGCATTTTAAATAGTTTCCCCAGCATGCTCACTTAGAGTGAGTGTGTGTCTTCTAGGCCAGCGGTCCCCAACCTTTTTGGCACCAGGGACCAGTGCTCCTATGAGAATCTAATGACTGATGATCTGAGGTGGAGCTGAAGTAGTGATGCTAGCGCTGAGGAGCGGCTGCAAATAGAGATGAAGCCTGACTTGCTCACCTGCTACTCACCTCCTGCTCTGCAACCCATTTTCTAACAGGCCACGGACTGGTACCAGTCAGCAGCCTGGGGTTTTGGGGACCCCTGTTCTAAGCCACATACCTCATGCTTTCTGATAGCTGGTGAGAGGCAGCCTTTCTCACTCATGAGGCTGGACTTTATGCCCCAATCACATGGCCCTTGGTCCTTATGTTGAGTCATTGCAGAGGCTGTGGCATGATTATGAATATCTTCTTATTGGCTGATTGTTCTTTTGCTGACTTTTGGAGGCAGATGCCAGGTCCTGGAAGCTCGTGCTAGCAGATGGTGCCCACATTGAGGAATGTAGTTTGGATCCAGAATGGAATGGCCAACAGGTTGATGTTCTGTGAGGCTCAAGAACACGATATGTGTCTTAGAGAAGAGTTTCAGCACAGTTTGGTCCATGTGGCATTGTAAGGACAAGTTTGTGTGTGGTCTCTTGAGGGGTCTATGGTGATGGCCAATGCTGATTGGCCCTGGCAGGTTAATTCTAAAAGAGAAGTCCCAGTTTCTTGGAGCCCAACTATGGACTCGGTGAAGATGTGTGCTCACCCCTGGGGTGGATCAGGCAGTTGGGCATATGGCTCCACTGACAAGTTTCCCTCCATAGTGTGTTTGGACTTAGAGCTGTTTGGTCCTCTTGCTGTCTGTCTGGGTGGCCACAGGACACAGTGAGGTCTTGGCAGGGGTATGACCTTAGACTGGACTTTGACATGTGCTCACATCTCCTTTTGCTGACTTATATTTAAACATCCTAGAAAAGACAGGTGACCTTGAAATCTGTGATTTATAAGATTATAAAGATGGCCAGATGGCTGCTACTCAGGCATTGTTTCTTCTTTTGTAATCGAAATGTAGAAAATATTAAACAGCCTGTTTGCTATGAGTGTGGAAGAGTTTCCACAGAAACTCTTTTGGAAAAAAAGAAGAGGGCAAGGAACCAACTTCAAAACTGTAGAAGATATATCAGCTGTGATTTACACACATTCTGCCCATCGATCTTTCAGTGAACCCTCTACCAAAGGATTTAGTACCCTACTATTTGCCTCCTCCTTAATGCTTGAGTGCAACTTCCCAACCGCCATCTTTACCCCAGGAATCTCCCCAGAGCTGGGATACTGGTCCCTACAGGTATGGATTTTCCTTCAGTACTGTGTGATACTTTTCTGTTTGAAGAACTTTCATGAGGACAGCAGCCATGCTGCCTGGAATTCAGGCATTCAGCTTGGTGTGAGGTAGCCTGTGTGAGATTTGCATGCTCTGCCCCTACCCTCAGAGTTGGGAGCCCTGGGGTCCCTCTGGATTGGCCTCTGCAGTCCTGTTCTAGAAACCGCACTCAACCACCTTCACTGTTGGGCTCACTTCCCTGAACACTACCAGTCCCCAAGCACTGCCCCCAGTTTGTTTTGAGCACTGTCTGTGTGCATGGCCCTGTGTAGGTGCTGGGGTGTATGTCGCTGACTCTGAGGCGTTGTGACCCAGTATGTGTTTGTGTATGATGTAATTTTTTTAAAAAATGATATGGAAAGGATATGTTGTTTTCTCTGTTATTGTAGATGATTAAACTGAGATTCACAGAGGTAATGTCTCTCTGCGCTGGGCCACACAATGACTAAGTCATGAACCAGGACTTGACCTTGGGCCTCCTGGTTCCCAGACCAGGTCTTACGCTAATTTCTCAGAGCTGTTAGGTCATGCCACTGGTGGAGAATAGAGTATAGAGTGCTGTATAGCAGCATTACTTTAGAAAAATAGCAGTAAAAATAAACAAACCCAAGACTTGTTCATGATCCCAACAGTCAACTGTTTTCTCGTTAACTCCTAATCTTCATCATCATGCATTTTATAAACAGAGATCATGTTTTCACATCCTACGCTGGTTGCATGTTCTCTCGACTGGTCTTCACTGGACTGAGGGACCGTGTGCACTTCATGTTTTTAACTGATACCTTCAATGATTTCAGCTTCAGAGCAGCTCCTGGGGAGATTCTGCTGAACACCTCCAGAGGGTCACTCAGGAGAATGAAGTCACCTGGCTCTATGCAGGAAGCACTAGCTCAATGGAATCCTGTGGGTTGTACTCTGGAGGGTTTCTTGAATTATTTATAATTAATGGCTGTGTAATATTTTAGTGAGTTGATAAATTAATATTTATTTAGCCATTTCCTTGTTGGACATTGAGTTCCTCCCAAATTATGAACGGAACTTTTTACTTCTTTCTGTTTTATTTCTTTAGGCTCAATTTCTGGTCATAGGGTTGCTAAGGCAGGAAGATGGAAACATCACTGTTCTTGCTACATGTGGCCCCATTGCTGCTCTCTGGGAGTGCCAGTTTTCCTGCACTACTTCTGCTTTTTATCTTTGCCAGTGTGGCGCACACAGTGGTGTGATTGGGGATTGCATTAAGAGAAGGGAGAAGTATAGTTGAAGTTCAACCTATCTGCTTGCTCTTTAGTATGTTTCTTGTCCCTCAGTGTTCAATGCTGGCCATCATTTCCTAGGGACCTAGGAGCTCCATGTATGGAATTCAAAGGTGTGGTCTGGGCTCACCCAGGTCTTGGCTGGAAAGGCCTTACTTGGACTAGTTTGAGAGCAGTTCGGTTCTCAGCTATGTCGTGGTGACTAATAAGTGTGTCCATTGACTCATTCATGTATTTGTTTTTCATTCATTTACTGGAGCCTTGCTTTGTACTAGGCACTTCACTAGACAAAGATGAGATTCTTGTCCACAGTAAGCTGAGGTGTTGTAAGAGAGAAGGAACATACATGGCTTAGAGTTGGGAGATGGGACCTGGGAAGGGTGAGCAGGGAGCTGCCAGCAGACTAGGGTAAAGAGCCCTCCACACAGATAACTGCTTATATAGTTCAGAGGCCTGAAACATATTTTTCGTTCTCCTGGTAAGTATAAGTATAATAGGGCCATTCAGAGAAGGAGGAGGCGGGAGTGTCCTAGATTAATGGCAGCAGCAGCAGCCACAGTAAGCTTTCAGTGAACAGTTGGCTTTGGGTTGGTTACTATATTTTAAGAGAGTGTTGGATTTTGAGGGGACCTGCATAGGGGACAGTGAATCACCCTATTCCATGGAGCAGATGTTTTGTTAGTGGAGGTAAACTTTGGAAAGTGAAGGGGGTACCAGATGGTAGAGGGACTTTAGGGTGATGGTATCTTACCAGGGCGGTGGAAAAGATGGGACTCTTTTTACATTGATAGTTTTGAGGCTCTCCTCTTTAGTACCATATTATATGACATGTTTGCCTGCCTGTCTCAATACCACATGCTCTCTGAGGGTGAGTGAACGCAGGGGACAGGAAAAGTGAGGTTAACCACCTGTTAGAAGTCCATCACTGACTTTCTCCTCCTTGCTCTTTGAGCCTCAGACAGGCCACATGAAGCTGAGACCCAAGTGTGTGATGTTCTAGACACCTTGTAGCTGGTTGTGATTAGGTGGCTGAGTCCAAAGGTCTGTATGTTTCTGGGAAGCATCAGTGTGACAGCTTGACAATGCTGTGAGAAACAGACCAGGACATCTGCTCCTTCCCCTGCCTTTGGCCTGAGTTGAGATAGTTGGACTCTCCTTGATACAACCCAGATCTGCCCATGAAGGGTGCAGAGGCAGACGAACTTCTCTGTGGTCAAGTAGGCCTGCACAAGAAAGGGTATGTGCATGAGCATGCATGTGGCCTCCAAGAGAAGTTGCTGGAAAGGCCAGGGGAGCTCATGTAGCACAGCTGAGGGCCATAGCAGGTAGCCTTGCCTGGGGAAGACCCCTGTGGACTGCAGTGGACAGCTGAAGACTTCGTGGCTTGAGGCTCTGGCTCTGGGGCTGTGGCAGGTCCCCCATTCCAGTTATCCCTGTGTGCATGAAGGGAGTATTCAGGAAATAGCAAAGTTTGATTTTTTTTTAAGTAAACTTTTTATTTTGAGATAATTGTAGCTTACCATGCAGTTGTAAGAAGTAAAAAATAATACATAGAGATCCCCATGTATTCTTTACCTAGTTTCCCCCAGTGGTGACGTCTTGTAAAATTATAGTACAGTGTCACAACCAGGATATTGAAATCAAAGCAGACAAGATACAAGGCACTTTCATCACGCAGGAGCCCTCATAGCCACACCACCTTGCCCTCCCACCACTACTGTCTCCTTCACCCCTGGCAGCTGCAAATCTGTTCTTCATTTCTGTAAATTCCACATTTTAAGAATGTTCTGTAAATAGATTCATACAACATGTAACCTTTAGGGATTGGCTTTTTTCAGTCATCATAATTTGCTGGTGATTCATCCAGGTTGTGTGTATCAAGTTTGTTCCTTTTTATTGGTGACTAGTATTCCATGGTGTCATGTACCACAGTGTGTTTAACCATTCACCATTGAAGGACATCTGCTTTGCTTCCAGGTTTTGTTTATTATGATAAAGGTGCTATAACCATTTGTGTACAGTTTTTGTGTGAACATAAGCTTTCATTTTTCTGGAATAAATACCCAGGAGTGCAAGTGGCTGGGTTATGTAGTAGTTGTGTATTTAGTTTTTAAGGAAACCACCAAAATGTTTTCCAGGCAGGCTGTTCCATTTTACATTCCCTCCAGCAATGTATGAGTGAAATATATAGTTGACCCTTGAACAATTCAGGAGTTAGGGGTGCTGACCCCCTGTGCAGTCAAAAATCTGCTTATAACATTTGACTTCCCTAAAACTCAGCTGTTCCTGAGTATCTGAGGGGAATTGGTTCTAGGAGCCGCCCCTCTCCCCCCGCCCCAACACACACAGATACCAATATCCAGGGATGCTCAAGTAACCTATATAACATGTATTCAGTCGGCCCTTTGCATACTCAGACACCCAACTACAGATTGAAAACAGCACAGGTATTTATTGAAGAAAAATTTTGTACAGGTGGGCCCATGCGATTGAAACATGTGTTGTTCACAGGTCAGCTGTACTTTCTTCACATCCTTGCTAGCTTTTGGTGGTGTTACCGTTTTGTTTTGTTTTTAATTTAAGCCATTCTGATAGGTGTGTAGTAACATGTCGTGTGGTTTTAATTTGCATTTCCCTAATGGCTAATGATGTTGAGCATCTTTTCATGTGTTTGCCATGTATATATCTTCACATCTAATGATGTGAAGTATCTTTTTATGTCTTTCACTAGGGTTCTAACTGGATTGTTTGTTTTTGTACTGTTGAGTTTTGTGAGGTCTTTATATAGTCTAGATACTAGTCCTCTGTTAGATATTTGGTTTGCAAATATTTTATCCTACTCTGTGGCTTACCTTTTCGCTCTCCTAAGAGGGTCTTTTGTAGAGCCAAAGTTTTTGATTTTAATGAAGTCTAATTTGCTAATTTAAATTTGTGTTCCATTTTAAGTTAGTTTTTGTATAAGATTGAGGCTTATTTATTGTTTGCTTGTGGATCTTCAGTTGCTCCAGCACCATTTGTTGAAAGATCTCTCCTCTGTTGAATTGCTTTAGCACTTTTATCAAAAATTAAGTTGGCCATGTTTGTGTGGGCCTATTTCTGAGTTCTCTATTCTGTTCCATTGATCTAATATGACTAGCCTTCCACTAATACTACACAGTCTTGATTACTGTGGATATATAATAAATCTTGTAATTGGCTAGATGGAGTCCTTGCTCCTCTTTTTTTTTAATTTACAAAAACTTCTAGTTATTTTGCCTTTCCATATGCATTTTAGAATAATCTTGTCTATATCTACAAAATGTCTTGCTGTACCTTTGGTAATAATTACCTTAAACCTGGGGAGAATTAATATCTTAGAATCTTCTAGTCTGTGAACACAACATGTCTCCATTTATTTAGATCTTTTGTTTCTTTCATCAGCATTGTATAGTTTTCAGCATGCAAATCCTGTACATGCTTTGTTAGATTTACACCTAAGTATATAATTTTCAAAAAGCAATTGTAAATGATATTATATTTTTAATTTTGGTGTCCACATGTTCATTGCTAGTATATAGAAATATAGTAGTTTTTTATATACCAATCTTATATCCTACAATCTTGTTGAACTCACTAGTTCTAGGTGTTTTTTTCTATGGATTTCTTGTGGTTTTCTACATAGACAGTTTTATCATCGGTAAATATTTCTTCTTTTGGAGCTGTATGCCTTTTATTTCCTTGCCTTGCCTTATTGCACTGACTAGAAATTCTAGTACCATGTTGAATAAGAGTTCAGAGTGGACATCATTGCTTAACTCCTGACCTGAGAGGAGAAGCGGTTAGTATTACACCATTCACCATTATGTACAGTGTTAGTTTAGGCTTTTTGTAGGTGCTCGTTATCAGTTGAGGGAGCTCCTTTCTATTTCTACTATTCTGAGAATTTCTTTTGTTTGTTTGTTTTTTAAATCATGAATGGGTGTTGAATTTTGTCAAATGCTTTTGTTGCATTAATTTATGTGATCACAGAGTTTTTCATCTGTAGCCTAGTAATATGGTGGATTACATTGATTGATTTAAAAAATATATATTAAACCAGCCTTGTGTTCCTGAAGTAAACCCCACTTGGTCATGGTATATAATTTCTTAAATATTTTGCTGAATTCTGTTTTGCTAATATTTTGTTAATTTTTGCATTTATGTTCATTGGGAATATTGGTCTATAGTTCTTTTTCTTCTCCCTTTTTTGATACTGTGTCTGATTTTGATATCAGAATAATAGTAGCTTCATAAGTTGATTTGGAAAGTGTTTTTTCTTCTTTCGTTTTTTGGAAAAGACTATGTAGAATTGGTGTTAATTCTTTTTTAAACATTTGGTAGAATTCTCCAATACAATCAACCGAGCCTGGAGATTTATTTTGGGGGAATTTTAAAATTACATGTTCAGTTTCCCTAATAGTGATGAGGTCATTCAAATTTTCTGTGTTTTTTTGAGAAATTGGTTCATTTTATCTAAGTTGTCAAATTGTTCGTAGAATTGTTCATAATATTCTCTTATTATCCTTTTGATGTCTGCAGGATCTATAGTGATAGCTCCTGTTTCATTCCTGATTTTAATTTGTCTTTTCTCTTTTTCTTTGTCAGCTTGCTAGAATTTTGTTGATTTTATTGATCTTTTCAAAGAATCATCTCTGTTTTATTGATTTTACTTTTTTACTGCTCTTTTTTCCTTATTTTGGGTATATTTTGTACTTTTTAAATCGTGTATTTAGACCATTTACATTTAATATAATTATTGGTATGTTAGGCCATGATTATTTTTATTTTCTGTTTGTTCTCTTATTTCTCTTCCTGCTTTAAAATTTTTTCAAATTTCATTTTTATGATAAATTTGATGACTTACAGTGATTTTTTTCAGTATGTTTTTTAGTACTTGCTCTACACATTACATTACATCCCTTTATCCTTTCCTATGCAAGTGTCTTAGTATTTTCTCTACATAATTTAGAACCACAGTAGACAATGTTATAATTTTTGCTTCAGTCTAGGAAACTCTATAATCTAGAAAACTCAAGAGAAGGAAAGCCTGATTGTATGTATTTTTGCTTACTATGTTCTTGCTTCCCTCATGATGATCCCCGGTTCCTCCTTTATCATTTCTTTTCTGTTTATAGAACTACTTTAGCCATTTTTAGAGAGGTCTGCTAACAAAGTCTATTAGTTTTCCTTCATCTGAAATGTCTTGACTTCCCTTATATTCCTGAAGGATATTTTCACTGGGTATAGGATTCTGGGTTGACAATCGATTTCTTTCAGCACCTGAACAGTGTTGTGCAGCTTTCTGCAGGCCTTCATGGTTCCTGATGAGAAATCCACTGTCATTATATTTGGTTTTCTGCTATCCATGGCCATTGTTTTTCTCTAGCTGCTTTCAAGATTTTTTTCTTTGTCTTTAGTTTTCTGAAATTTAATTTTGATATGTCTTGGTGTGGATTTCTTCAGATTTATCCTTTGGAGTCACTCAGCTTCTTGAATTTATAGGTTGCCACTCTTGCCAAATTTGGGAAGTTTTCAGCATTCTTTCTTGAGTACTTTTTCTGTTGTACCCTCCTTCCTTTCTTCTGAGATTCTGATGACACAAATGTTAGAGGTGTTGTTATAGTCCCATAGGTCTCTAAGACTCTGTTCTTCCCTTATTTATTTCTTAGGTCTCTTTTCTCTCTGTTATCTGGGTAGTTTCTAGTGTTTTTTCTTATAGCTCATCATTTGGTTCCATCATTCTGCTGTTTAGTTTTTTATTTCAATGATTACATTTTTCAGCTTCAAAATTTCCATTTGGTTTTTATATCTCCTATTTCTTTGCTGACGCTTTTCTTTTTTAATTTATTCCAAGTATGTTAATAATTTCTTGTTGAAGCATTTTAGCCTGGCTGCTTTAAAATCGTCGCCAGATAATTCTGACATCGTCGCCAGATAATTCTGACATTATTCTGAATTCGGTTTTGGCATCTGTTGAGTGTCTTTGTTCATTCAGTTTGCAACCTTCTTGGTTCTTGATGTGACAGTGATTTTTTTTTTTTTTTTGAAACTTGTACATTTTCATGTTATGTTAGGTGACTCTGGATTGTGTTTGACCCTTTTCTTTCAGTTGGCTTTCTTCTGACACTGCTCCAGCAGGGGAAGGGGAGCCACTGCCTTTTACTTTAGGTGGAGGTAGAAATCCAGGCTCCCTACTTGGCTTCCAGTGACACCTCAGGCAGGGAATTCCTTGTTATTGTGTGGGTAGAGGGGGAGTCTAGCTCCCCACATGTTCTCCTCTGACACTGCCCTGGCAGGGAGAGGGAAAGGGCCTTGTTACTGCTGGGTGAGAATGAAAGCCCTAGCTCCCTACCTGGCCTCCTGACACATCCCTGGTAGGGATGCTGGGGCATCTCTTAGCCAGCAAGGTGGAAGTTTGGCCTTTGCTAGTATAGTAGGGGTGGGGCTGCATCATTTCTATGGTGCCTGGGTGGAGTAGGGTGGTTATTGTCTAGGAATTTTCTGTCTTGCCAAGCTGTCCTTTCCCTGGCTCTTTGGCTAGAGTGAGCAGGCTTTTATTAGTGTATTTTTTTTCTGTGCTCTTTGGCACTTCTAGGTTGCCTGCTCCTCCAGTGTCTGGTCTGGGACAATGAGGCAAAGAGAAAACCCAGGGCATGTATCTCTGTGTCATCTCTTGGTTCCCAAGGTCCCTAGCCTGTCTGCCTCCTTGTTTTCACCTTTCAGAGTCTTCTTAGGTTAGTTTTATATATAATGTCCAGGGTTTTGTTTGTGCTTAGGTGGAATAGGGAAAATTATCTCTACACCATCTTCCAGGGAGCAGAAGTTTCAGAAAACCATTTTTGGAAATTTTGGGTTGAGGAGTCTGCCCAGACCACCAGTAGCCTCTGCTTTATTGGATCTATGAGGGAGGGCTGAGTTTAATTGTAAGGAAAGCAGGTCAGGGGGTGCTTTCATGTGGTAACTTTTACATGGGTTTAGATAAGTGTGTTCTCCAGGGTAGCCAGCTTGAAACAGAACTCATTCTCATCCTTTGGGTCTTATAGCCCAGCTCAAATCCTCAGTATGGACAACAGCTACCTGCTTCTCCTGCACTGTCCACCCTCCCCCCCGCCCCCCCCCAAAAAAAAACAAGCAAACAAACAAAAACCCAGCCACCCAGCCAGAACACAACAACAAAACTAGCATACCACTAACAGTTTCTAGAGTGCACTCCCCAGTGCCAGCTTCCTTGGGTTGTCTGTTTCAGTCTCCCTTTCAGGTTATTATGGGTTCTCAGGAAGAGAATGCTTTTGAGACTCTTGGAGGCCTTGCCCCAGGAAAGAAGGTAAGGATCGAGAGGGAAGACTGCTGCCTTCCAAAAACACTTGTGAGCCTCTGATATCATGGGGGCAATGGCTCTGCTGAATACTCTTGAACTTACCAACATGGCTGGCTGGGTCTGATGTTGGCATTTTTAGAGAGTCTGAGAAATAGTGGGAGAAGCTGCAGCACTTTCAGGCAGGGTTGCCAGGTCAGGACCACAGGTTATCCAAGGAAGAGGAAGCTCCGAGTGTCGGGTATCTGGGCTTGTGGACTGGATTACATAGTCTGGATGTTCTCAGTAAGAGATGCTGAAGAATTTTAAGGAGGGAAGCAGCTTGGGCTGCTTTGCACTGTTAGAACAGCTCCTTCCTCACCGGTCCCACAAATGCAGCTATTCCAGCTTCTGTGCGTTGTGACTTTGCTTTAGCTGTGCCGAGAGAGTCCTCTCCATCCCAGGCTGCCGTCCTGTGTGTGCGCGTGTGTGTGTGCGTGCGTGTGTGTTGCGGGGGGCGGCATTCCTCACCTTCACAATTGTTTCTGTTCTCCCATTTGCTCACTTGGATGGCAATGCAGGGTTCCAGGTACCTTGCTGTCTCCTAGTGACCCTGAAATTACACAGTGGACACCTGGAGGTTCTTACTGACATCCAACTGTAAGCACCAGGTCAACCCTTCAGGTGCTTACTCTACTCCCTACTCTGCCATGCCTTTGCCTGCCACCTCTTGCTTTCCTCTGGCGTCTGTCTGGCACATTCCACCTCCCTCCCTACAAACCAATGGACTGGGTTATTGCCCTTTGAAACCTTTGTTCTTGTCTCTTTGAATGAAGTTTCCCAAATCTGACTGGGGGAGCAGAGTCACTTGATATAAATTTATATAGTGACCCCCCTGGTCCCTCCCCAGATATGGCTTCCTTAGGTATGGGATTCATTAGTTTACATTTCCTTTGGACTGTGAACCCATGAAGATAGGAGCAGTTTCTTATTTATCTCTGCTTCCTCATTGTCTGACACAAGCCTTGGTAAATGATTTTTTTAACAGCTTTATTGATATAATATTCACATACTGTACAGTTGACCCATTTAAACTATACAATTTGATGATTTTCAGTATATTTCCAGAGGTGTGCAACCATTACCACAATCAATTTTAGAACATTTTCATCATCTCTAAAAGAAACCCTATAACCTTTAGCTGTTACCCGCCCTCCCCATTCCTTCCATTCTCCCAGCCCTAGGCAACCATTAATCTGCCTTCTGTCACTATGGATTTGCCTTGGTAAATGCTCTTGATGGAACATTACCTGCTTTCCAGCCTGTTCCTCCTCCCAGAGCACTTGTTTCTTATCCTGTGCCCTCCAATGGCCAGTCTTTCCCACCTTTCAGGACAACCTGCACACCTGGAAGGGTCCCCTTTGGGGTAATCTGTAGAAGGACGCTATGACCAAGTGACGTGGTTTCTGGCAGGCTCCCTGGTGTATAGTACATGGGACCATGCACATAATATGCCTGAATAGACGTTTGTTGCGTGAATAATGACACCAGTGGTGGGCTGGGGTGAAACCATAGCTAGATTCTGAGGGAACTTGTGCCAGTTCCTCAGGTCTCCCACTGCCTCTTTTAGGGAAAGATCAGGTAGATATAGGTCAGGCTGATAATGTGAAGGTGCCCTAAAAACCCTGCAGCCAGAGACTAAGAAGGTGGTGTACAATCAAAGCTAGACAAAAATGGAGATGTGGCCTGATTTCACAGGTCAGGGAACTGTAGGCTGAGAGGTAAGTGAGGATTCACCTGGTCCAGTATACCTGCCCCAATGCTGACCTCTCCATCCTCTGTACTGGCTGTCACAGGATATGTCAGGTGTGCTCACCTGCTTGGGGGATGGCTGGGGGCCGCTGGTGTTTGCTAAGAAAACAGACAACTCCTCTCTTTGCTTCTGCTTTCCCAGGCAGAATTTCATTACGCATACCCAGGACGTGGCCCTCCTGAGTCGTGTCCCTCTAACCTCCGGTTCCTTGCCAGCACCCACTCCGTGTTTGATCAAAGCCAGCCTCTCACTTCCTTCAGCCTACTCCATACCCCTTGTCCAAATCCTCTCTTACCTGCTCTGTTTTCATTCAAATGAAAAAGCCAGCACTTCTCCTGTGGGCCTTAAGGACCCTGCAGAAGCCAATAAAAAGAGAGTGTTCTTGGCTTACCCAGATGTGTGACCTCTGGCAAGTGAACATATCTCTCTGAGTCACAGATTCCACAGCTATCAAATGGGGGGTGGGGCGGTGATGGTGTGATAGAGTCTCCCAGGTTGGAGAGTGTTACAGAAAAAGCATGTTGGAAGAACTCCTAAGATTTACCCAGAGATTAATCCTTGTGTGTAAACATCAGGCGGAAGGTTGGGTTTTAATTTGTGTTACTGCCCTCCAAAAGGAGCAAAGAAATTGGCCTGGTTCTACCTTTTCCAACCCCTTCTCACCAACCGGGTGTGGCTAAAAAGGGAGGCAGAGCCGGAGTGTCTGTCTAGATCTTTTAGCTCATGTTGAGTTCCTACTGCCAGGGTCTTGGGTGAGGGGGAATCTTTGAATATAAAAATATGATAATAGCTAACATTTATTAAGCACTTATAGGCCAAACACTGCTCATTTTTTTCTCATAGTTTTTTTGAGATATAATTTTTATACCATAGAATTCACCCTTTTAAAGTGTTCAGTTCCATAGTTTTTAGCTTATTCACAAGGTCATGCAACTATTTCCGCTAATTCCTGAACATTTTTATCAACCCATAAAGGAATGCCATACCTGTTAGAAGCCACTCCCCATCTCCTACTTCCTCCATCCTCCATGTTCTGGCAACACTGATCTGCTTTCCGTTTCTATGGATTTACCTATTCTGCACATTTCATATAAGTGGAATCATACAATATGTGGTCTTTTGTGTCTTTCTTTTCTTACTTAACATAATGTCTTCAAAGTCCATGCATGTTGTAATGTGTCAGTACTTCATGCTTTTTTATTGCCATATAATATTTCATTGTATAGCTGTACCACACTTTGTTTATCCATTCATCTGTTGATGGACGTTGGGGTTGTTTTTCCCTTTTGGTGACTATGCATAGTGCTGTTGTGAACATTCATGTCCAATTTTTTATTTGAGCACCTGCTTTCAGTTTTCTTCAGTGTATAAACCTAGGAGTAAAAGTCTGGGTTGTATGGAATTCTATGTTTAACATTTTGAGGAACTCCCAGACTGATTTCCACAATGGCTGTACTGTTTTACACTACTGTGCTATGTTTTACTTGCATTATCTCATCAGTCCTCACATAAGTTTCATGAGGAGTAGATAGAATTATTTTCCACTCCCACTTTTCAAATGGGGGAATTGAAACTCAAAAGGTTTTCGGCCCAAGGTCATGAAGCTAGTAATTTGATGATTCTTTGGCAAGCGTTAGCTGTGATCACTAAAGCAGTGTCTCTTCTCCCAGACCCTGTTTTGTACTGTCAGATTGAGGGCTTTTGACTATATTGTTCACGTGGTATACCTAATGCCTGGCACACATTGGCACTCTCATGGTTATTGAAGAAAATGTCGTTTTTTCCTGTTCTTGGTGACTCGATCAGAAACTTAAGGGAGGGATCTGTTTTTTTGGAGTTTCTATACTCTACAGTTCCTCAGATTTCCACTGGGTTTTGTATTCTACTTTCCATACCAGTCACCACAGAGCTCCCATGAGCTTCTTGTCTCAAACCTCTTTCCTGGAGATTCCATGGCTGGGATATGAGATGTGTGGTATGTGCCAAGCAGAGGTGTCCTCTGTTTCCAGCAAGTGCTTGTCATTAACTTGACTGTTGGACATGTTCTGTCTTTCTGGTCCAAGACCACTGATGACTTGCCCTTTTCTCCTCTAGGCAAAACCTATTTATGGTGGCTGGCTGCTCCTGGCTCCAGATGGGACCGACTTTGACAACCCAGTGCATCGGTCTCGGGTAAGGGAATCAGAGCAAACTCCTGGGGTGGGAGGGACCGGAGAGGGGCCCATCTAAGGGAAAATTGACAGAGTGGAAGAGGGAGATGGGGAGTTGACAGTGGATCCAGGGATGGCCGTGGATCCAGAGAACACCTGTTTGGCAAACTTGTAGGTTCCACAGGAGAAGTCTCAATTACACATAGTTAAACCTGGTGCTCCCTTCAAAATGAGAAGCTCTCACATGGTGCCGCTTGTTTCATGAGTCAGCTTTAGAAATAGTTAAATGGGAAAGGCAAAAGGGCAGTTCAGCAAATGTTTGCATTATGCTAATTAGGCTTCCAGTTCCTTCAGTGCCAATGTCCTGCCTCCTGCAGCACTCTTTTTCCTTCTTTTCTTCATTTTTCCTCTCCTCTCCAGCTAGGGGCTCAGCAAAGCTGGCTTTGAGGGCCAGCTTTGCTTTTGCTCCTCTCCTGGGCACCCCAGCCCAGGGCAGGTCCCTGCTGTGCACAGGCTGCTGGAGCAGCAAGATGGTCTCACCAGTCTTATCCCTGATGAGTGGTTTATTCCTCTGCCGAGGAGCCCATTTGTATTTGACTCTAATTAAACACTTTCTTTCCTTTTCCACATGCTCTTTCAGGTGCTGCTGCCTGTACCCTATATATTGCTCCAGCTCTGCTCCCTTCATGTTTCCTGCTCCCTTGGAGAGCCTCTGACATGCCTCTTGGTCTCTGCTGCCCCTGGCCTGAATACTACACTCTGGGATAGGCGTTGTTGTGCTCCATAGAGCTCACATTGTGTCTGGGTTCTTTGGGATTCTTTCTAAAATGGGTTATGTCTTTAAAGACTACAAATTGTAGCCTTGGAAATGTATTTTGGAGGAGAGTTTTCTCCTGGACACCAAGCGTGGAACCAGTCTTCTACAGGTCCTCTTTGTAAGACCATTTGAGTGTCTCGTTCCTGCCACCCAGGCGGGGGGAATGTGTTCTAGTGCCTGCAGTAACCAGAGAGCAGCTCCCTTTCCCATTTATATTAAGGGCATACAGAATTGCCATTCTAGCTTCTAATGGAAAGATCATTATTATAAATGATGTAATTTTGGCCCAAAGCAAAGAGACTTGATATTTTTGTTCTTGCGCTCTCATCTCCAGCAAAAATTATGAGGAAGGCACATCCTCTTGTGGTACTTTTTATTCTGCTGTCAGTGCCATTGGACAACTATTGTCCCCCAGTGCCTGGCCTTTGGGTGGAGAGTAGAAAGAGGGCACTCTGCCAGTCAGACACTCTCTGGACATCAGAATCGTTCCCACTGATGTTGCTCCTGGTTTTTTTGTTTTGTTTTGCTTTTTAATTTGTTTGTTGTTTTTAGCCTAATTCTCCTCAATGAATACTAGAACCTGGCTGTCTTTTTCTCTGTCCCCTTTTTCCTGTGGATCACTGGAACAACCTTGTATAACAGTTTCCTAGATTTTTCCTGAAGTGGGGAATCAATACTTGGCATGCTCAGGTTATCCCATATCATGTCAGATAATTCATCAGATAGATATTGACACACATTACGTGATAAGCTCTGTGTTGGGTACATAAAGAATACAAAATGGTGACTAAAGCATCACTGCTCCTGAGGAATTTGCAGATTAAAATAAACCAGGCATCTTGTTAAATCTCAGTAACTCGTGTGGAAACCACCGGATAGTTTGGGCTTTTTCCCCTGACCCAATCGTGGCCATTCTTCTGCCTTGGGTCCCTCTTTTCCTGCCATCTGCCCCAGAAATATAAGCTGTGGAGCCTTCGTTCTTTAGATACAGGTTTGTCAGACACAGAGACTCAGCAAGTGGAGATTGGGGCCAGAACCCTTCTAAACACCCACTCTGTGCTCCTTTGCAGAAATGGCAGCGGCGGTTCTTTATCCTCTACGAGCACGGCCTCCTGCGCTACGCGCTGGATGAGATGGTGAGTGTCTTCCTCTGCTTACTCCCTGTCTCCAGCCTTCACCAAGCTCATTCACTGTGACTGCATTTGCGTTGTCTATGAGCACAGCAGCTGTGTGCTCTCACTGGGGCTTCTCTTTTGGAGCCTGGAATTTTTTAAGAACTTGCGGCAACTGGTAGAGATGACCCTTAAAAACCAGATCTTCGGTTTGAGGCATCTTCAATAGTCATGGGTGAGAGTAAGTGGTTGGGGAGGAAGTCACTTCTTTTCAAGGCTGATAGGAGTTTGACTCGTCCAGAGTACTCCCAGTTAGAAGTGGAACAGGCTGTGGACCTACAGGGACAGATTTGGGACTGGCCCTGGGTCTGCGTGAAAGTTGAACACATGCACATTCACATGCTGTAGTCCCAGAACTGCCCCTAAGTTCCATTGCTGTAATTGGTCTTGCTCATCCCATCAATATTCAGAGGCCTTCTGGTAATGGGGTCATTGTTCCTCTAGTCACAAAGCCAGAGCATACAAGCTCCTTACTGCTGTGCTACCCACCTGGTTTGCTTTCTACTTCTGGGCTGGATGAGTGTTTATTGCTCTTAGTCCAGAAGAAACCCAAAAACCAACCAGGTAGAATGTTTTGGCATTTCTTTTTTCACTTATTTCATTTCCTTTTTCTGTAAAGAAGATTGGTCCCTCCTAACTAATCTAAAGTATGACTGAATTCCAATCTTTATAAGGGTTGAAGATAGACATTTTTAGCACCTTTTCCTGTTCCATTTGAGAGAGAGAGAGAGAGAGATAGAGAGAGAGTGTGTGTGTGTGTGTGTGTGTGTGTGTGTGTGTGTCTGTGTCTGTGTGTCTGTGTCTGTGTGTGTGTCTGTGTCTGTGTCTGTGTACATACATGCATTCATTTGGGCAGCATTTTTAAATTGGGACTGTCCTAGAAAATCTAATCATATCATGTAAAATAGATTGACCCCATCCCAACCAGAGTTCACTCCTTTGCTGCAGCAGTGCGATCAGGTTATGGAAATGTGAGCAGAGATGACTGTCCTCTCCAGGAACCTCATTGACAATGTGGACATTGGATTTTAGAGTGGTTATTACAGCTTACAGGTAAATAGGCCATGGGTCCTAATCTTTGTGATGCTTTCTCTATTTTGTTTCTGGGATGAATGAATGGGTATGATATTTAGATATGGAGTTAATAGATATGATAGCTAGTTCTTTACTGACTATCGCCTCATTGGTTCCTCCTTAAAAAGCATTTTCTTTTTTCTCCTTCGTGAGTATATTTATACAATGTAGATGGGCCACAGAGAGTTTTTTCCATGAAAACATCTGTGGTACAGAGTAGTTTGACATGACTGAATTGGAGGTGAGTACCATTGGGGTGGTAGAACTCACTAGAGGTGGGAGCAAGGGAACTGATTCACTTAGATCTTCATTTCCTTTGAGGAAAGGAAGCAGGCCTGGAGACAGGCCCAGTGCTGCCCCTGTGTGTTCTAATTTGGCTGTCGTGCGAGCAATAGCCCTGACGTGGGAGCTGGGCTGCTATGAACCTTGGGGTTTACTTTGTCCTCCCTGTGCCTAGCTGACCTGTTCTGAAGTTTCGCAAAGACTAACAGTAGAGAAAGAGCCTCAGAGGTCATGGGATTACACTCAAGCTAGGATGGGCAGTGAACCATTCTGAAAAACTGAATTCCCTGGACTTTCCTTGGAGACGGATTATTCTGGTTAGAAAATCTTGATTTAGGTCTAACTGGAGTCCAGCACAATTCATTATTCTCTTCAGCTCAGTTGCACAAGCACAAAGAGAGTGGCTACTAGGGATGCCTTTGTGTCGACACAAACGCAGAGCGCATGCCGTATCCCAAGAGCCACTCCTAAATAATTGAGACTGTCGAGCCATGAAGACTGACACCTTGCAGTACATTGTGGTCTCCCAGCAACCTGGATGCTGATTGGATAGTATTTCATGTGCTGCTAGGACAGAGGTGGGACTGTGCCAGCAACATGGGAAAAGAAAGAAGCCCCAGGAGAAACTTGGACTGCAGAGAGAACATTGGGGGGATGCCCACTTTCTGGAAGGTGACCTTGGAGCTGAAGAGACTAACCCTGTGAGCCAGTTAGTACTGATCTGCCAAAACTGGGCAGTGCAGGTACACTGTACCTCCGGGGAGTAGAGTTGCATTATTTTTATGAGTGGAAAAAAAAAAAAAAGTGGCAGTCGCTTTGAAATACTTTTAAAGCAACATTTTGTGCACGTAAGGGTTTTCTCTTATGTATTAGGAAGGTCCTATGAGGAAAGTTGCAAGGAAGCGTCTGGGTTGTATTTGAGAAGAGGCTGGGTGAAGAGGACAGTCAGATGCCAGCTGCCCGCTGGTTAGCATCAGCAGTCATTTCCATGGGGCTTACAGGTAGACTCCTGCTCCCTAGTGGTTTGCATCAGGCCTTGTTCTTCATGACCGCTCACTGGATGAGCACAGTCCAGAATCCTGGAACTCCAACCCAGAGGTCAACTTTCCCGAAACCTAGACTCCTGCCTTGACCTGGTCAGTGGGGTCTTGTGACCTGGAGCAGGAAAACTTTTCAAGCAGGCTCATGTGTGAACTGAATTCTAGCCATGCTGGAAGTTTTTCTCCTTCACTACCTAGAGCTGTGGTCCTCAGTTGGGGACCATTGTGCTTCCAAGGCAATATCTGAAGTCATTTTTAATTCTCACAACTGTGTGGTATGGAGGGGGCTGCTACCAGCATCTAGTGAGTGGAGGCCAAGAATGCTGCTAAACATGCTGTGATGCACAGATCAGCCACCCACAAGACTGAGAAACCCTGTGAGATTGGGTCAGTAACTTATTTAAATTTTTTAATTTTTAAAAATTATAAATTTGAGTTGCTATCACCCCTGTTCTTAAAAGGTATGGAAGGACTCAGCCATCAGATTTCCTAGGAGTGAGGGAGGTGATAGGGTAGAGTTAGCTTGCTGGCTGGTGTGGTAAGTACAAGGCAGGGAATAAGAGTGGGTCTGTTTCTGGTGTGGAGGGGTTTCTATGGAATATCCCTGCATAACAGGTGACCACAGGGCTAGCAGAACTGCTTATGGGTGGCTTTTACCCAGGGAACATATAGGTACCACTTCCTGTGCTGTGCTCAGACTATCATGCCTGTATGCTGGCCCCATCTTGGTGGTCTCCAAGAACAGCAGCTTTGAGCAGCTAGTAGCCACCACTGATCCTATCCTACCACTCCTGCCAAACTTAACTCCAGCCCTCCATAGCTAATCTACTGCATGTAGTAAATTGTAACATTTTATGGCCAGGCTATTTAACACTTAGTCACACCTCTTTCAAATTGTTACTTAGCTTTTATATAACATTCCTATTTGTATTCATTTGTTTAAATGGTATCTTACCAACTACATTGTGACTTTTTTTCCCCCATTGTTGGGCCCTTCATAATTTTTGCTACCCTTCTGTATTGTGTGGCAGGCAGCTTAGATGGCACAGACCTAGTAAACTTCTGTTGAGTTGAACTAACCAAGCTTGTACATGCATTATTGCAGAATTTCTGCTTTCATCTTGAGAAGGTAGGAGCTAGGAGAGTTGTTGTGGGGTGCAGCTTATAATGGTTCCTCAGCAAAAGGGAGAAATGCCCTCCAGAGGTCTCTAGAGAACCAGTTAAGGGATGAAGTTGTCCGGGCCCCCTTTGCTGGGCCTGCGAAGGGCTTGGCAGCTGCCGTGGTTGTCAAGAGTCCCAGGAAGAGGGAGGAAGTGAGGAGCTTCAGTCCCTGGGTCAGTGCCTGCCTGAAGAGCTGCTTCAAAAAGTGTTTCTGCTTGTCTGCCTCGGGGGACTGACTGTTGCCTTTTTCTTCTGGGCGGCTCTGTAATTGGACTAACCTTTGGGAATCACTTTTCCTTTTTTGGGAATTTTTTTTCTCGATACACCCACATACCCTGTAACTGGTGGGTGTGGAGGACAGGCAAATTTCCCAAAAAAGGAAAAGAAATTTCCCAAATGCAAACTGAGGTGAGTTGAGCTCAGGGCAGCCTCACAGACAAGTGGGAGCCGGAGCAATTTGGCTGAGCCTCTGGTTTTTCGGGAGTGGATAGAGCGAAGAATCTACAACCCCAAACTGCTGTCTCTCTCCTCTACTTTTGTTTTTACCTGGGTAATCTGTCCATTATTGTACCATATTCTGCCACTTCTCCTTGAACTTTTGGGGACTGATGTAAGGCTAAGGTGCTGGTATCATTAGAGCCCAAAGGTCACTTTAGAAGGCTTTCCCAGAGGAACAGAGGGGAAGTGTTGGAGCTCTTGTTTTTGTTTAATTATGGTAAAATATAAGTAACAAAATTTACCATTTTAACTATTTTTAATAGGACAAGTCTATGACATTAAGCATACTCATCATTGTGCAACCATCACCCCCATCCATCTGCAGAACTCTTTTCATCTTGCAAAACTGAAACACTGCCCTCATTAAACACTAGCCGCTCTCCCTCCAACCCCTGGCAACTCTATTCTTCTTTTTATCACTATAATTTTGACTTTTTAGAAAAATTGTGTGAGTCTAATGCTCTTGAACCCTGTCTGCTGAAACAAACTGACCCTGGGTTTTTCTCATGTAGAAACCATGGTGGGATGGTACCCATGCTTCCATGGCAGGTGTGTGATATTGAGCATTACCTTTTGCTATGTGAGGCTTCTCCCTTCTCTGCCTTAAGAGTCCTCGAGAGTCAGGAGAGACCAGGGCTGCATGATTTTGTAGAGGTCGTGCTGCCAAGGACTTTAGCCCAGTTCACATCCCTAAACATAATAAAGAAAACCCTTTTAGCTCTTGAGTATGTGCTTTTGGGGGGCGGGCAGCTGTGGATTTGTCCATCCCGTAGGATGTGAAGTTACTCTGTGCTCATGTGTAAAGCTGTAAGCTTGGTCTGAACACTCTTCAGAGGACATGAGCACTCACAGGTTGGATTTCTGGCTCCTTTATGGTTTGCTTTACAGTTTCATATAGGACAGAGTCCCTAAGGTTGCTTCGACCTCAGGGTCTTTGCTCATTTTATTCTTGATATATTTTGGCTACTCCTGGTGTTTAGTCAAATACTAGCTAGCATCACCACATCAGCTCCACCTCAGATCATCAGGCATTAGAGTCTTGTAGGAGTACCAGTCCCTGGTGCCAAAAAGTTTGGGGACCACTGCTGCACAGAATCTAATACAAGTTTTAAAACTGATATGATCTATTGCTACTTTGGTTGAAGTTGCGGAATAGTCTCAGCCCCACCTACACCATTCCCTCTTCAGCTGAAGTGAGGAGTATCCCTAACTGGACAGACGTCCAGAGTTATCCACATGCCTGCACAGGCAAGACACCTCTTCTTGTGTTGACCATTTAATTAACTAACGTTTCCTAAATAATTAACTTGTTCCTTGAACATTTGCAAAAGTAGTGCTTTGCCAATGCTGACCGATGTATGAATAGCCATCTTTGGGTAAATGCTGAGGCCAATGCAGGTGCTCATGTTTGTAAGGAAAAGTAGAGACTAGCTGGGAGGCAGGCAGGGGGCCACTGGCAACTCAGTGGGCCAGGGCCCAGAGGGCTAGCTGTCAGGGTTGACATAGCCTGGGAGTGTGTTCAGGAGTTGTAGATCAGCCAGGGGTTCTTAGGTGAGTCCAATGTGTTGGTGTGTTTGGACATAGGGGCCTTAGATCGGAGTCCCTTATGCCATCTTTCTTTAATCATAACAACTAAAAATAGTTTTCACCTCTTTGGGAGGGATGTTGTAACAATTAATTGCTTAACGACTCTTAAGAATGTTGAAGATAAAATATAATCTGTAAGTATATATTATGTATGCAAGGGCTTCCTTGGCTGGAAGGTACTAGTGCAGTTCTTGAGGTGTTTGTGTGGTAATCTGGTAGTGAGTGAATTACAGGATGAGGGATGAGTGCTGGGAGGGGTCCCCTGTGCTCTGCCTCTGAGCTTCCTGCAGCCACTTTGCCTTAGAGCATCTTTAGGCCAACTTGAAATTTTAAAGTGAGTGGACAAGGTATAGCATAGATGAACCCAGATGCAATTAGGAACTCTTCTCTGTTGTCAAAAGGTCAAAGGTCAACAGTGATGCTTATAAGTTCCACATGCCTTTTTCCTTAAGTTTTATTCACTACTGTGCATGAGACTTCATCCACTAGAATAAACCTCACAGATACAGGACATATTCTGTGTCTCCTTGGGACCTTCTGTGCAGATGTTCTCTGGAAACTGGGAGCTGAACTTTAAGTCCCTCTCCTCCCCTCTTTTTAATATAAGTTGGGGAGGAGCTTGGAGACACAGGCTTATTATGACGTTTGAGCCTGGTGTATATTAGAAGGTGCAGCCTTCTGCCTCTGGTAGCTTTTTCTTGTCATTTACAACTCTTTGTGCTGGCCTGGGTGACATTTTCCACATGTGCAACAACTGGGGTTGGAAGCCACCAGTGGTTAATCATGGGGCTCTTTGGATGAAGAACAGAGCAGACTTCTTCTGGAGGTTAGAGCAGACGGGCTTCTAGAGATGACCCTAGTCTGGACCTTCATTTTATGAGTAAGGACACCCAGTGCAGGGGGTCACAGACTGGCCAGTGGGGGCTCAGCCAATAGTGTGGGGTGAGTAGCCATGTTCCTGATTGCCTGGTCCTGATTGGAGGCCTGCGGGTTGCCCTTTGGAGGAGTGGAGTAGGTGGAGAGGGAAGAGCTGACTGTTTTACATATAGGGGCCTGAGTCTGGGGTGGTGCGGACATCTGTACTTCCTGTTTTGGGGCCTTTTATATGGGTGGCCTGAGAAGAAAAAGTTAGAGAAGGACAAGAAGGAATGAGTGGGTAAAGAGGGTCAGGTGGAAGGGAATACATAAATATCTGCCAGGTGTGATGGGAAGGCGGCTGTACAGTAATCCTGAATCATTCTCAAGAACCAAGAGACAACGCAGGTCAGACATGATCCTCCTTCCCCTGTCCCTTATCCCCAGGACACTTATTTCCATGTGGGCCTCCCTCTACAGCAGGGGTTCCCAAGCCCAGGGCATGGCCTGTTAGGAACCCAACTGCACAGCATAAGGTGAGCTGTGGATGAGCAAGCAAAGCTTCATGTATTTGTAGCCACTCCCAGTGCTAGCATCACCACCTCAGCACTGCCTCAGCTCCCCCTCAGATCTTCAGGCATTAGATTCTCATAGGAGCACCAGTCCTTGGTGCCAAAAAGGTCGAGGACCGCTGCTCTACAGGACAGTGAGCACTTCAAGACATGGTCTGGTATTTGCATAGATAGGATATTGAATAATATGCCCATGTGTGGGAGAAGCTTAGTACATGTTGGCTGGCTAAGTGGTGAGTCAATCGATCTGCCATCGCCCTTGAGTCTATGTTGTAAATATTTTTAGAAGACCTCCCCCTGAGAATCCACTTTCTTTGATTTTCAGAACACCTTGAGAAGACTTGGTGACTTCGTGTTGCCCAATGAGTGCCGTTTGTCTCACAAGGACAGTCCAGTGTGCCAGTGTGCTTACCTTTCTTTCCAGTTATATAAGTGGTGAATCAAGGACAGCAAAATAGTAATTAGCTGCCTGTCTGTGTTCCAGTGCCCATGAGCCATAATGAAATACTCACGTTCTTCTCGCTTTCTCACCCAGCTACTGAATGGGAAGACTTCTGGACACCCACGATTAATTAACAGGGAGGCCGATGATGGTTTTACGTCCTGTTGTCCACTTGGGTGCCATCTGTCCAGCCCTTTGAGTGTGCATAGCTTTTTTTAGTGATGGGAGAAGGTGATGGTGCTGGTGGAGCAGTAGTTCTTTTGAATTGATGGAGGGATTTCTGTGGCCCTTGCTCTGCCCTGGGATAGCAGCCAAGGATGGGCTATGATTGGCACCCTTGTTGAAGATCTTCAGAGCTGCGGGTGGACTTCTCTCTGGCAGCTGTGACTGTGGCCTACAGGGTGAGCATTTGTGATAATGGGCTCCCTCCCTGCAGAGAGAAAAATGACTTCAGGTATTAGGAAAGTAAACTGCTTAGAATAATTAGTTAGGAAACTAATTAAGTAGCAGCAGGGAAAGAACTGTTGAAAAGAGTCATTTTATGGGAGTTAGCAACAGAAAACATTTGGTTTGAAAAAGAAAGCCAAGTGATTAGTACAGTGTGTCCATGTGTGTGCATGCAATGCTCACATAGTCTCACACATACATGTGTGGGCAACATGAAGCAGGCTGCAAAATCCCTGCACCCTTCTCAGGCCCCTCACACTCCACCCCCCTATACAGGACCCCACTCTTAGTTCACTTAGCTCTTCCTGCCTGACCATGTCTTTTGCTTTGGACTTTCCTGGGAAATGGGCAATACTAATAGTCTGATAAGCCAATCCACTTAAGGTATTAATTATGTGTAGTCAGCTTAATGTGTTAGTGTCTTAATCTCTCCTGCCTTCCCTCTACTTCACAAAATACTTTGTCAGAAGAATCTTTCCTTTGGTGGGGAAAGGAAATGGATGTTCTTTATTGTGGGAAAGCTCTCTGAACCCAGGGAATGATTCCACTGGTGGAATCTCAGAAACAATGGTAAGCAAGTAAGGGTATATCAATGAAGAGGGTATCTTTTACATTATATCATGTATTGACCTACCCTGAAGGTCTGGTCCAGCCCACGTGCATATGCACATTCATGAATCATTTATTCATAAACATCGATTGAGTGCCTGAAGTGTGTCAGAAGTGAACTTCAAGGCGGCTTCATTTTGAGGAGTAGGGTACTGAGTTTTCTGTGGCTGCTATAACAGATTGCTACAAACTTTGTCTTAAAACAACACAGATTTGTTCTCTTACAGTTGTGAAGATCAGGAGTTCAAAATCAGTTTCATTGGGCTAAAGTCAAGATGCTGGCAGGGCTGGTTCCTTCTGGAGGTTCCAGGGGGGAGTCTGTGTCTTTGCCTTTTTCAGATTCCAGGGACTGCCTGCATCCTTCGGCTCATGGCCCCTTCTTCACATCACCACAACTTCTGGCTTCCATCATTGCATCTCATTCTCTTCTGTGTCAGATCTCCCCCTACCTCTCTCTTGTAGGGACACTTGCAATTACATTTAGGGCCCACCCAGATAAGCTGAGATAATCTCCCCATCTCAAGATCCTTACCTTAATCACATCTGCAAAGTCCCTTTTGCCAACTAAGGTCACATTCACAGGTCTCGGGGATGGGGACATGGGGTCTTTGGGGCTGTTATTCAGCTGGCACAGAGGATGTGATCAGAGGGAGGTAATGCAAAGTGCTCTGGGAACAGAGTAGGGCTAGCAGACTCTGCCTGGAAGGTTCCACAGAAGAGATAAGCTGGGCCAGATCCTAAGGGCTGGAGTAACATTGCCTTAGACCAGGCTGGGAGGTCAGTGGGAAGTGCTGGCCACCTTTGGGAGAACTGTGACTTTGGTGTTACCAGAGGGCATGGCTGCCTCCTCTTCACATCATTACTCTCCCTAGTAGTTCTTTCCTCAGCTCTCTTTCCAGCAGGGTTAAATAGTGCTCCTGGTTGCCACTACTAGGCATGAGATAGGCACCGTAAACAGGAAAGGCAATATATAGTAGAGGGAAAAGAAAAAGATGGGGCCACCAGAGGTACCTGATCACACGGTTCCACCAGATGTCACATGGCTCTTTCTATGACTGTGTTTTCAGAGTGTCAGTCACAGAATGTCAGTGTAGGAAGGAACCTGAAAGGACTAGCTCCCTTTGCAGATTAGGATGGTGGAGAAGTGCTTTAACCCCAATCATGCAACGTGGATACTGGCATCATGGAGCTCTGACAGCTACTCTGACTCATGCCGTCTCGTTGAGACAAGTGCTTCAAAGTGGCAGGAGCTGCAAATAGCATAACCCAGTGCCCTTTTCATTGAGTGGCTCACAGGAAGATGAGGGAAGGAGTCTCTGCGCTGTCCTTGAGGAGTCTGTTGTCCTGTTGTCAAGGCTGATTTTTTGTTTACTTCTAACGAGTGTGGTGTTGCTTACCAAGCCCATGGGGCACTAAGACATGAATGGGCCAGTGCAGGTGAAAGAGGACAGAAATTCCCCAAAAGCCATGGAGGTTTTGAAGGACTTTGTACAATCTCAGATGTGACCCACCTCCAGTCACATGGGAGCACCGTCATCCTGGAGCAGAGGAAAAGAGTCTTCAAGACATAATTCCAGGGCCAAATTCTAGCCCGGCTTCTACTGCACCTGCTCTCTTTCTCTCCTCAAGTAACCTTCCTTTTGGGCTTCTGTTTATACTTCTACCTGGATGCACTTCAAAGTCTAATATGAGTGATTTGTTTTTCTTCCTCTGAACCCACTGGTGGGAGTTGTACCTGTCTCCCCATCAACCAGCGAGAATATGGTGGCCCAACAGTGCTTTGAGGTACCCAGGCCCCAGCCGAAAAGCAGTGTCTGAGGATTCTTATTAGTTGGCAACAGGCTGTCTGTCTAAGGGTGTGGTAGCTATAACTGGGGCAGGAGCCTGAGGCTCACTTCCTTCAAGTAGCCATGTACATTGATTGGAACCAGGTTGCCTCTGTGATAAATGTGTAGGTAAAAAATCGTGTACCAATCACAGTGCTAACTGTTCTCACTGGGTTAGCATCTAATCCTTAAAATGGCCTTGTGGGGAGAGCAGTAACTTGCCCAAGAGTAAGGTTTTTTCCCTGCAGAGCTAGGGTTCTTGCACTGAGCCATGGGTCGAAGACCTGGAGGGCAGAGCTGCTCTAGCTCACTTCCCACACTGTTAGCTGGGGCCCATAAACTCTTACTGGCTTAAGGATTCTGGAGCCAGGTTAATGTTTAAAAGCTCTGGTATGGCAGGATAAATCATAGCAGAAGTCTATACACCTTTGAGGTGTGATTAGTGCTAAATCTGTTGGATTGCCGACACCTGTTGAGAGCATACCTGGCTGTCACAGAGAAATGACAAGAGATAATTAAAGGGCTAGGCCACCTCTTTTCCTCATTTCCCTAAGGCAACTAATGTCTGAAGCATCCACTGGCATGGAGTGAGGTTTGACTTATGCCTGGGTATGCAGGATGTGCCCGGCCCTAATTTCCAGTGCATTCTCAGGAGATACAATCAGCACTGCCACGTATTCCAGTCCCAGTGATGTAGGAGGCTGTCCTGGTGTATCTGAAAGGACCAGGGGAATGGTAGATGTAGTGTGGTGTTGGGAGAGTCCTTGGAGGCATCCTCTCGTCCAGCCCTCATCTTTGACAGATGAGGAAACTGACTTAGAGGAGAGGAGGGGTCTCCACAGTCACCTGCCAATAAATTTAAGAGACACATCTCCACCTTCATGCAGTGGCTTTCACTGCCTGCAGTTGGGATTGTGTGAACAGGGCAGTGTCCTTCCTTAAGGAGCTGTGAATTTCTGAGAAACAGACACAATTCTGTATCAGCAGATCTTCAGGTCTGTAGTAGGCACTCAGTAATTGTGGGTGGATTTGTAACTACGTTGTCCAGAGTCATACAGCAGTTGTTGCAGTACCAAGCTGGACAGCTCATCCTGTACCAGGGCCTTCTTCACTGTGCCACGTTGTTCATAGTCTTCCTCCCTGCCCCACCTGGCTTAGGAGGGCAGAAGCTGCTGGGGTTCTCACCCTTGGAAAAGCCAAGGGTGTAAAGATGGGGAGGAGGAATGCGAGAAGCTTTTGTGGTGGACCTGGACTTGGGATAGGAAAGTGGCGGCATGTGTGTCAAGAGAATGCATCTGGTTTCTTATCTTTTTGGGGCTTCCATTCCAAAATAGAGTAGAGATCACAATTCATGCTCTATGTGAACAGGTTAGGAAAACTGTCAGCCCAGGCCCAAGTGTACCTGGGCACGTTTTCTACATAAACAATGACATTTGGGAGAGTGACGTCAGAGTATTATTGTAAATGGAATTTAACGGTGATGCTATAGTGGTCCACACTGGAAGAGGCCAGGTGCTAAGGCTGAGCTTCAGATGAGTTCCCTTAGCAGGAGATAACCCAAATACTTCACCTGCCTTACTTGGTCAAAGCTTACATGCTCATGCTTCCTCCTGCCCACCCCCCCATTTTGAATTGCCCATATGATCTCATTAGTTATTTCTAACATACTATCCAAGGCATTCTTTCTCCCTCCTCCAAACATAGGCAGTGTTACAATGCCAAGTGTGACAAACTTACAGTTACTATTTTTAACTAAATATATATGTCCATGTAGCCAGACTCAACTTCCTTTGCTTTGTATCCTGAGACTTGTTGTAATAGTGTGGAAAGCTTGTATTAAATGGTCAGAAAAAGAGTAACTGTTGTGCGTCTGTGTCAGATACACACTGGTTGTCATTTATTTGACACAAACAATAGCCCTGTCCTCAATGGGTTTAGAAAGGTGCACATCTCTAATCCTTTCTTTGTCTTCTCTTTTTTCTTGCCAGTGAGAGAATGGGAGATCGAGAAGCCAGAACATGGCTTCCCTTGGCCCACTGGACCAGGCCACTGCTGTTGCTGAAATAAACACAAGTCCTGTCTTTCCAAAGCAGGAAAAGAGTGAAAGTTTTTTCTCTTAGAGGCACTCAGCATTTTTTCTTTATTTTCTACATAGGCCCCTCATATAGGTGACATTAAGAAGGCCCAGATATCTGAAGAAAGGAATGGACGTGGAAACACGCATCTGTTCTGTTCATTCTTTCATCCATTCATTAACCATTTGAGAGGTCACAGGTGTTTTTAAAGAATGCTGTGAGGGTGGCCTGTGCAGTGAAGAGGAAAGAGGTCTCCTATATAGAACTTTTGGTATTTGGTTTAGTAGCATATATGAACATCTGATAGCCTGGTAGCAATTTTGGTCATGCTGTTTCCTTCTGTATATTGTTAGCCTTTTCCTGTCTGGGAGAAAAGCATCTGCCTAATTTTAGAACACATCCAGTTATTTGATTTAATTTTATATTAAACCCCAAAATCAAGTGTTCAAACTGTAACAACGTTAGAAACGTTATTTCCATAACTTCTTCAGGCAACATGTAAACTTTCCTCCAGCGAATGTCCTATATGAGGTCTTTGACTTAGGGGAACAGTTCTTTATTTCTAACGACCTCGCCCAACGAAAAAAAAATAATACATAAACACACCTTAAAAAGAAGAAGCATCCAGAGCTAACTGCTTATCTGAAGGCCCAGGAGGTCACTCTCACAGACCTGTGCAAGTTATTTTATATTCTCATTGGCATGACAGTTGGGCAGTATTTTGGTGGGTTATATAATATATATCCATTTCTCTTCCTGTAGTTTAGTATTTACCTTAGGATCTTACTGTGCTCTCTGACAAAAATGAAGGCCGAACAAGGGCCTCGTGGGAATTTTAAAGGCATTATGGGGGCCTTTTCTTTCCAAAATAATATTTGTACAGATTTTACAGTCAAATATGTAATTATGAGGCATATAATAAAAGAGTCCACTGTCCCATTCTTCCTTATTCCTGAACCTGTTC
Source organism: Pteropus vampyrus (assembly GCF_000151845.1). Taxonomy (NCBI): domain Eukaryota; kingdom Metazoa; phylum Chordata; class Mammalia; order Chiroptera; family Pteropodidae; genus Pteropus; species Pteropus vampyrus. Next base: position 109,479 of record NW_011889112.1, on the reverse strand, counting down.
TCAGAGGAGGCCATTTCCAGCTCTTGTAGCTAGAGAATTCTGGTACTTCTGTGTTTATAAACCACATGTTTTACTGCTACTTTTTGAGCTTTTAAAGAGTATTGTACAATATAAGATAGAAATTAGTTCTTACACTTTCATGGCTTTGCTACACACAGCACACACAGGCACATGCATACTCTCCCATCTTCTCTCACCCTTCTTCCATCCTGCTAATATAGTTAGATTAAATATTAGGGTTAAATCAGTAGTGTTTAAATTATTGTGACAATGTAGAAAATGTGCACATTCAAGCCATGTAGTACAAACTATGATTATATTTCTTTTTGCATTTGGTTTGTCTTACAGGTAATAATCTCCTCCTAGCCCCCTTCATTGTTTGTCTATTTAACTAACCTAACTTGAACTCTTAACGTCCTGACAGAACTGTAAATCTTCTCTTAGTGTGGGCAGGTACCTAGTGCAGTGACTCCTTTTTTCATGGTAACATCCTTCATGGAGCCTTCTATCCTCTTGTTCCAACTGGACTGGCTCTTCTCTAGGCCTGCTGCATAGCTCTTGAACTAGGATTTGCCTTCCATCACCCTGGGAATTCCCTTCCTCCTCCTCCTGTGTGTCTTAGATTGATCTCTTTTTTGTGGGGAGGAGGGGTTTATTCTAAAGGGCGAAGTCCTATCACAAAGGCACATGGGAAGAAAAAGTTTTGAGACCTTGCATGTCTGAAAATGCATTTCCTACCTACAGTCTTGATTGGTAGCTGGACTGGTTATAGAATATTAGATTGGAAATAATTTTCCCTTGGAATTTTGAAGGCATTCTTCTTTGTCTTAACTTCTAACCTGCTGTTGAGAAGTTCATTTAATTTTTAATCCTTTATAAACAAATGGAATTTTCTCTCTGAAAACTTTTAGGAGCTTCTTGTTATCCCTTGAGTTCTAAAATTTCATGAAGGTATACCTTGCCATCGATCTACTTTCTTTCATTATGCTAGAAGCCTGTGTACCTTTCAGTGTGGCAAGTTTTATCCATCTGGTCCAGAAAGTTTTCTTGTATTATTTTCCTCTGATAATTTCCTTTGCTTAATTTTCCTAGAACTCCTATTATTTGGCTGTCAGTTCTTTTGGAGACAGTCTCTAATTTTTTGTCTTCGTGCATTGCTTTGTCATGCCTGAGATCTCATTAACCTTGTTTTAAACCCTCTGTTTCTTATTCCAGCTATCATATTTTCATATATTTATTCTAATTCTTATGTCAGTGATCCTATTTTTAGCTTCTTAGAGCTTATTTTTTATTTTCTGTATGCCCCTTTTTATAACATCTTATTCTTGTTTCATGGAGGTAATACTTTCTCTTTTAATTTCAGTTATTTTGAATATTTGTTGAGTGGTGACCCTTGGCTAAGAGCTTGTATGTAAGAATGAGGCTACATGTGTAGGATGTATATGGGCGTATTGACTGGTTGGCTTCGCCTTTAAAGGACAGTCAGACAGGGAACTGGTGACTTTGAGGGGACCCTCAGCCATCCCCAGATACAAATCCTCTCTCATCCTTTCTAGAGAGATCTATGGACTTAGAGTTAGGGGAACCTCAACTTTCAGGATGCAGACTTTCTTGGAACTTTCTACCCTCCCTCCCCATAGCAGTGTCTGCTGCCCCCTAGTCCTAAGCCTTTCCAGAGACCCACCCCTCTGGTTGCTGTTTGCGGGAGCCAGGCCCCTGGGGTCTTACTGCTCTTTGTGCAGGAGCTTACCAGTTCTTCTGCTCAGCTTCACTTAATCAGAGATGACTAGGGCCTCTAGACGCTGAGCTTTCTGGTGTTCCGGGAAAGTGTCTGCCTGCTTTTCCTCTGGAAGCTTCCTCTGTTCTACCTAGTCACTTTCTATGTATGTAGCCACATCCTACGTTCCAAATTTCAATTAATATTTCCACATCTGCTGCTTTCTCCTCTCTAGTTTTTTCAATCTTGAGAATTCATATTTTTAAAAATTCCTTTTTATTAGAGTTTTAGCAGGAACTTGAACATGCTGCTATGGATTTGGCGATGTTTAACTGGAGGTTCCCCTTATGCATTTTAGGAATTAGTCTGCACACTGAGGGCATGTGCCTGTTTTCAATTGCGGGCAAGTCCTTCCTGCCTTCTGTTTCCTCACCCCTCTCTTTCTATGCTGTCGTTCCCCTTCTGTTCTCTGTCCTTGTTTTGTCCTGTGTGAGTGAGTCATGTTCTTCTGGGTCTGTATAGCAATTTGTGTATACTTTGCAGTGGTGGTAGATTATGCATGTGTGTTTGTGAGAGAATGCATGTGTACCTGCCAGAGGATGTATGTATTTTTACTTCCTGAATTAAATGTACTGTCCATAATTTGTTTCAGTACCTTTTATGAGGAAGAGATTCTTTTACAAATAGTTGAAATTATAGATCCTTCCAGTTGGAACCCAAGGGTTAATAATGACTGCAGTTCCAAAAAAGTTAAAGAGAGACAGTTTATCTAATCTGCTCTGGTGAATAAGGCCCTTTACTGATCAGACCCATTCACCTACTTATACTAACAATAAGACCCTTGTTGTCATGAACCAGGCAGGTTCTGTAACTAATACTCTGGCTGCCTTGAGAAATACCATCAGGGAGATCTGTAGCTCAAGCTTATTTTATCCCAGGGCCACATAGCACTGTCATATTTTTCTTCTTCCCACACTAAATGTTTTCTCGATGACTCTCTCTTGGGGACCTTTGAAAACCATGAGAGGTTGAATTCATTCACTTGTTGCTTGCTTGCTATGTGCTATGGACAGCCTGGGAGTTGGAAAAAATAAAGATGAAAAAGGGTCCTTGCCCTCCAGGATTTAATAGTTTATAGTCAAGAAAATGTAGGGGTCAGCCACCATAGGACGCATAAGTGCTAAGAGAGAAAGGCAGAGACAGAGAGACACACACACACCCTGCCAGCCACAGGAGCCAGGCTGGTAAGAGCTCTGGAGCTCCCTGAGGAGGAACAAATTAGGAATAATCTAGAGATGGAGAGGGAGGAGCTTTTAGGTAGAGGGAGTGTCTGATGCTGAAGGTGGAATCTATTAAAAGCACTGAGATGGTGGTAGAAGATGGAGCTAAAGAAACAGTGATTTTTCACCCCTACTGCCAGAAATAAAATATGTTCGTGGTAAAAAAAAAAAGAGCATGCAGAAAACAAAGTTGCTGGTTTATCACCCAGAGATAAAAATGTGTTAATATTATTGTTTATATGTCCCCTTAGGGTGTTGTATACACATATGAGGCCTAACATTAAGAATTTTAAAAATCCGTTATTTTTAATAGAAATGTTCTATCCAGCAGTTCCCATGTCACTCTTTGAAGCACAGTCTTTAAGAGCTATATACTCTTCCATCAAGTGACTGTATTTGATTCATTTACTCTATTCCATACGGATAGACATTCAAGTTGTTTTCAAGTTTTTTCTTTTTTCACAGTGCTTCAGCAAACATTCCAAGAAGTAGAGTCACTGGGTCTAGAGTGTGTACATTTTTGAGGCAGTTGATTGCTATTGCCAGATTGTGTTCCGGAAACACTGCACTCCATTATCAGCAGTAGAAGGGTATCCGGGGTAGCTTACTCTCTTCTCCATTTTTCTTTTCTCCAAGTCCTACAACCTGATTTGTGTAGCTGTTTTGGAGGTTGTGGAAAGATGCTTCTTGAGTGAGGTACCCCACAGACACTTAAGACCATTTTTGTGGTCTTAAAGAACTGAGGTAGCCTGACTCATTGGAAGCCTGAAGATAATTGAAAATTTTTATTTTAGGTCATGTTTGATTCTTTCACTGTTAACCAGAATCAGCAGCAAAGGGAGCTGGGGTGACTGGCACCTCAGCCTGGCCCCTTGTTACATCCTGCACTTTTATTGAGAGTTGGGAGGGCTGAGAGCAGGAAGCTTAGGACTGACCTTGCAAGTGGCTACACCCATGGTCTTGGTCTTACTTGGTGCCACCCAACATTGCTGTGAAGTTGTGATATTTCCCCAGCTTTTATAAATGTGGAAACTGACCAGACAGAAAAGACAGTGAAGTGCCTGCAGTGATCTCTGCTCTCAGATTCTTTCTCCTTTCCTCTCTAGTCTTATCTTGCCCCTGCCACACTCCAGGCCCCTTACACTCTGAACCACCCATTTGGCCTTTCAGAATTGGGATTGAAACAAAGTCATTTCAGGCCCCAGAAGGTCCCTACTCACTTAATTCTCATGTTTCTAAAAATATCTGTAAATCTCTTCCTGCCCATTCTCCTCCCTACAAAATCTGCTTCTCTCACCACCCCTTAACATGAGAGAAGGAATAAGATCTCCCTCTCATTGCTCTCTTCAGGCTCAGAATGAGATAAATAAGAAATGCTGAGTTTCTACAGTTAAAAGGGAGAAACTGCCTTTGTTCCATCGGAGAGCTGCAACTGTGCTTGGGTCCAGGTCCACAATTGAGGGAAGGAGATAAGGAGGAAGAAAGAGGGGGACAAGAGCAAGGACCACTCATTGCCTTCTGTGTGTGAGGTGTTGGAGGAAGACCAGGCCTTTCTGCAGCAGGCAGGCAGCCTGTAGTGAGTCTTAGTGTGGGAATGAAGCGGGCTCCCAGGCCCTTGGTGGTGCCTGTTCAGCACAGACCGAAAAGGAGTCTGTGGGAATCCTCCAATTTCTGAGCTGCTGCCTGAGGCTCCCTGAGCTTTCTCAGGCATTCCTGGATTGGGACAGAGCCTTAGACCCCTGCCCTGCCCCACCCCCAGTCCTTGGATGCCTGCCTAATTGAGGCCTTATTTATTTCAACATTTTCCCAGCTCTGTATAAAGAGACAAGCAAGTGGATGAGGCCTACAGATACCCTAAGAGCATGGGGGTGGGGTAAAGGGGATGGTCGGAGGGAGAGGAATACTCTAGGATCTGCTTTCTTCATCTGGGAGGGGCTGTGGAGAGGAGGGGCAGGGAGAGGGAGCTAAGGCAAAGGAGCTGCCAAGCAGGGTGGCTGTGGGAAGAACCCCCCCCCCCCGCCACACACACACATGCACACTCAGAAACCCAAAAATAGCCATGTCAAAGGCACAAACCTTGCAAATAGGGAGCCAGCTGAAAGCCATTTGCTTCTTAGTCTCTCCTCCCTCTTCCTCTCCAGACTCCTTCTTTCCAAGCTCTTGCCTAGTCACAGAAGGAATGAGCCATCCTATACTACTTCCTCACTGGTTCCAGCAGAGACCTTCCAGTGTAACTGAGTCACATCTGAGTTCATTGATGGTACCATATCCTAATGTGAAAATCCATCTTTTTATTTGCTTTTCTTGTAACTGAATTTTCCTATTCAGATTTCTTAAAGTGATACAAATCTGTAGCTAAAATGTAGACAGTTAAAAACACATAAATATTGGATCAGATCTTGAAACCACATGGAGCACTAGTATGCAAGAGAGCAAATGCCATAAAAACTATTTACAATGTTTTTCCCAATTATAAAATTAACATATTTATTGTAAGTATTTTATAAAATCAGGAAAGCATAAAGATGAAAAGATAAGCCTACTATCCAGAGAAATCCTCTGATGTGAACATTTTGGAGTTTAAATGATGACAGGCTCTTTTTAGTTTACTTGTTCAGAGTTATTCTCAAAGGAGAAATCCTTCCAAGCATCACATCTCTGACATCAGCCTTTCACATAGGCAGTAAGCAAAAGGCGTGCCTGAGTGGCCTGTCCTTCTTGGAGGGACATTGTCTCTTCTTTGGGTAGTGCTGGGGTCAGAGGCTGACTCTTAGAAGCTGTCCTAGTCCATTTTAGGCTGCTATAATAAGTACCATAGACTGAGTGGCTTATAAACAATAGCTATTTATTTCTCACAGTTCTGGAGACTGGAAGTCCCGGATAAGGGTGTAGCATGGTCAAGTTCTGGTGAGGGCCCTTTTGCAGGTTGCAGATTGCCGACTAATGTCTTCACATGGATAGCAGAGAGCAGAGAGAGGATGCAAGCTCCCTCATGACTCCTAGAAGGGCACTAATCTCATTCATATGGGCTCCACCCTCTTGACCTCATCAAACCTTAATCAGCTTCCCAAAGGTCCCACTTCTAATACTATCCCATTTGGGGGTAGAGTTTCAACATGAATTTTGGGGAGATGCAAACATTCAGTTCATAACAAAGGCCCTTTGGTGACTCTGGCAAAGCTCTACCTCTGCACAGCAGCTGTCCTGGGCACAGGGTTGCATAGATGGACACAGGTGTGGGGTAGTGACAAGTTACCCTGAAAACTTATAACTCACCATCCCAAAGAGATTCCCACTTGAGATCTAGATTTTCCAGGGTGCTTTGCTGCCGCTCCTGAAGGTCTCAGGTTAGTCTGGCCGGAGTTGGAACCAGCATACACAAATTGACAGTACAGATGCTCAGGCAGTCCAGGTGCACAGGTTGTTTCAGGCTGGGCTTTTCCCCTCTGTGGAGCCAGTCAAAATGAAACTAACTGAAATAAGTCTGTCCTCAAGCAGTCTATAGAAAATACACAGATTGACATGTGTGAGTTTGATTCCAACTCCACCATCTGCTAGCTGACCTTGAATACTTTTTGTAACCTTACCAAACCTAAATTTTCTCATCTGTGGAATGGGGAGAAAACTAACAGCTTTTTAGGATGATAGTGGATATTAAATGAGAACTCAGGGAAGTTATATTTTCTGTCTTCTCTGCCACCCCCGTTTTGTTGGAGAATTCATCTGAGGCACTAGGGAGAGGGGAGGGAATCTTCTGGCCACCTCCTGCTCTGTTCATCTTGGCCCTCCAAGCTGCAAAGGCATACTTCGTCCTGAAGGTAGACCCTTCCTCTCAGGTCCAGGAATGCCTGCCTACTGGTTAACAAGTAGAGACGTTTTGGTCCGTGACGTTTTGGTACTATTCGTGTGTGTTTTTTAAATATATGTTTTTTAAATATATATATATATATATATATATATATATATATATATATATATATATATATATATATATATATGCCACAAGCTCCCCACAGCTGTGCCTGGACTGTCTCCCCCTGCTTACTCCCAGCAGGTTGGGAGCCTGGCCTGAACGAAGCTTGGCTTACCTGTGATTCGAGTGGCAGTTCTAGAGAGATGAGGGCTGCAAAAGAGGGAACTTCTGGTTGGAGATAATCATCTGAGAGATATTTCTAGGTTTCTTCTCCCTATTCATAAGGGCTGTTGCTGTTCAAGGTGGCCCATTAGTTGAGGCCAGGCCTCAGGGTAGGATAGTGGATGTGCATTAGCTCTGCTGAGTTCACCAGGGGCCCCTCTGTCCTTTGGCCTTCACGAGGACCTGCTTTGTATTTTGTTCTGTGCCAGACATTATAGGGGACCCCAAAGAAATAAATCTGATGCTTCTCACTGCCTGGCTGCCAAGATACCTGGGCCTCCAGAAGGGACTACCTGTCTTTGCTTAATTTCTAGGTGTTTATGATGGAGCCAATGATAAGCCCAGTTTTGAGACCTCACATATCAGCTCTGTGGTGAAGAGAAAGGGCTCATGAGAGGTTGTGAGTGGTTCTTTGAGTCACTCACTCCTCATCTGTGCACTGATGACAGCCACCACCTCTGGGTCTTGAGGAGTCAATGACACAACTGGGTCGAGTGTCCAGCATGCTTTATGGCTGAGGTGGCATCTTTGGCTAGTGACACACCCATTTTCCCTGTCTTCTGCATTCGAGTTGGGTTGGGGTGTACCAACCCGGTGGTACACCAAGGTCTTTGTGAGAAGCTTCTCTAGGATGTGGGCCTGCTGGCAGCACAGAGGTGGACATTCTGTGCCCTTCGTTCTAGGATTACCTCTGTAAAAGCAGTTGGATGGGATTCTTCTTCCTGCCCTTACCCCACTAAACTCCATGTTTTTCTGTGGCTTGACCTAATTTATTTATGCCTTTCGTAACCACTCTATCTAGCATGGGCCCCTAGAGTTGATACCATTTGTGGGGTTTACACACTTTAAGCAGCATGTGTCTGTAACGTGTGTTTGGATGTCCACAGGGCAACAGCAGCAGCATCTGTATCCAGTTGCCCTGGCTATTTTGGAAGCAGTGGCATCTATTTTTAGTAAGCTACCTAATTGGAGGCCTTCGTGGAGCTTAACCAACTCACCTTGTACTCCATCTGTCTGGCCTTCTCTTTTTACATGGAAAGAGTTGATATTCATGCCCTGACCAAAACAAATCTGTTTTTGCTGGAGACAAAGGCTCTCACTGTTGAAACCCTGCCCCTTCTACAGGGTTTACTTCCCTGCTGTGGAAGTAATTTCCAGTGGGCTGTCAGCATTGATGCTAGTTCCTTCCTGATATGATCCCTATTGGTAAAGGAACGCCTTGCTCTCTTATCTGCTGTACCAGGACGTCACGGGAGTGAAATGAGTATTGAAAAGGATGGAAGCATAATTCTCTTCAGGAAAACAGATTGATTTCAAATATGCTCTCCTTACATCCTGTTTCAGACGGTGGCCCTTTGCACACCATTTCTCTGAGTTCTGAGGCCCTCATTTCATTTTAAGCTGAAAGAATCAAATCTTTGAGTAAGGCTTCTTTGTTTCTTTTTAGCAACAGGACATCTCATAGGACATGAGGCAGGGTGTTTTCTTGGAAACAGTCATCATTTAGCTTTTCTTCCAAAGAAAGGAACTTTTTATGACTCTAGCAGCTTTAATAGTATGTAGCATATATTCACAACTTGAGTGAGGGGTCTCATTGACCCCCTAACACCATCTGGAATTGTGGGCCAACATTTCAGAGATAATTGAGGTCATCCAATAAATTCCCTCAGTTTCTTGGCTCAATTACAGAAATCCTGAGACTAAAGTTAAGTCAATTAGCTTCAGATTGGAGGTAGGTAACACATATGTCCTGATGTGTAGGCCTAAGAGGGTTGTTAGAGGGCAAGTAAGACTTTGGTGGCAGCAAGATAGGACAGGGTTCTCTCTGGACGCCTCCGAAGATTCAGCCTATCCCAATTGCTTGTTGGACAGCCGTTGCTGTGTGGGCCAGGGGTTTTGAGTAAGACCAGGGCTTTCTAATTTGCTCAGTCCCCAGCTTTTTAGCAGGTCTGACGTAGGCTTCGTGCCCACTTTGTTTGGTTTTTGTGAGCAGTGAATTTGAAAAAACATCTGGGTGTAGTGTCCTCTCTCCGGAGTGCTGGGATACGTGTTCCATCATATTGGCAAGGACCTGCTACTTTTTGTGCCATGATGTTCTAGAAGCTTAAAACATGCCTGCTGAATCCTGTGAGGTGGTGGACCTAACACTCTGACCTGGGTATCTTAGCTCTCGGCCTCTGTACTAAGGAGCATTTTCTGGAAAGTGACGCCCCCTGTTTATTCCATTAGGTGCCTTGTTTTTTAACAACTGCCTTGATCCACACTCCATGATAGACCCATGAGGTGGGCACTCAGGGCCTTAACTTTTCTGTTCGAAAGGAGCTACTCTGCTGTTTGCTCATTTGTTCTTTTATTCAGTGATCTCTAAGCATCTATTTTGTTTTTGCTGTTGAGCTAAGAAATTGTAGGGGCCCTTCTTTCCAACCTCAGGGAGCTCAAGGCCTTGCTGGGGGTGGGCGGGGCAGGCACATAGACACATTTAGAGGGAAATGCAGCCAACTCACAGGTGCCAGGTAGGGGTGGGGGGAGAGCTGGAGATAGCCAGTGGGGCTCCCTGGAGTAGGTGAGGTCAGAGAGGCATGCATGGGAGAAGGAATGGTCCTCAGAAGGAGAGGCAGAGCTTTCACATCCACAGAGCGAATAGGGGACCCTTGAGATCACACAGTCTATGTGAGGGAGGGAGGAGGTGGAGACTCCTTCTGGCCCCTGCCATCCAAATCCTAGGCATTCCTTGTTTAGCCCATTGGGGTGTGAGTAAGTGTGTGTGTTACATCTTCCCTTCTAGAGAGCCTGGTTGTACTTGTATGGAGAGGACCTGGTACAAGGTCTCATGTGTGGAGAGTGGTTCTGCTGAAGCCTCCATGAGCTTTAAGTAATAAAGTTATAGACAGATTAGTTGAGGTCAGGATGGTAGGTTTGGTTGTTAATATAAAATCTCCCCATGGCAAACATAGCATTTTTTTTACTTTCTCTTTGGCATTGGCTGCATGCATTCTTATAAGTTCTGATACATGGAGATATTGGAGAAGTGAAGGCCTGTGAAAGTGTGGACAATACACCCAGGAATGAGGCCTGTGAAAGGCCACAGAGGGGCGGCCAAGGGCCATGAAGTAAGCAGAGAATTTCACCTCTAAACCTGGCTTAGCAACTTGCTATAATTGTATAACTTCAAGTAAAAAAATTTCTTTTGGTAACAGTTTTATTGAGATATAATTTATATACTATACAAGGCACCCGTTTAAAGCAAACAAGTCAGTGGTTTATAGTGTATTGACAGTTATGCAACCATCACCACAGTCAATTTTAGAACATTTTCATCACTCCAAAGAGAAACTCCATACCCTTTAATATATATGTTTTTATTTTTCAATTACAGTTGGCATACAATATTAGTTTCAGGTGTACAACACAGTGATTAGACATTTATATAATTTACAAAGTGATCACACTAATAAATCTGGTACCCATCTGACATCATACATAGTTATTACATATTATTGATTATTTTCCTTATGCTATACTTTACATCCCCATAACTATTTTGTAACTACCAATTTGTGCTTCTTAATTCCTTCCCCTTTTTCACCCACTCCCCAATCTGGCAACCATTAGTTTGTGCTTTGTATCTTTGAGTTTGTTTATGTTTTGTTTGTTCGTTTATTTTGGTGTTTATATTCCACATATAAGTGAAATCATATGGCATTTGTCTTTCTCTGTCTGACTTACTTCACTCAGCACTATACCATCTTTTTTGCAGATAGCAAAATTTCATTCTTTTCTTTATGACTGAGTAATATTCCATTGTGTATATGTACCACCTCTTCTATGTCCATTCATCCATTGATGGACACCCACGTTGCCTCCATTTCTTGGCTATTATTGTACATAATGCTGCAATGAATGTATGGATTGACATGTCCCTTTGAAGTAGTATTTTGGATTTTTTTAGATAAACACCCAGAAGTGGAATTACTGGATTCTTCTTTGTCTTTTATTATAGGCTTTGTTTTAAAGTCTATTTTGTCTGGTATAAGTATTGCTACCCCAGCTTTTTTGCTTGTTTGTTTCCATTTTCATGAAACATCTTTTTTCCATCCCTTTCTTTTCAGTCTGAGTGCGTCTTTTGGTCTGAAGTGAGTCTCTTGTAGGCAGCATATGTAAGGGTCTTGTGTTCTTATTCATTCAGCCATCCTATCTTTTGGTTGGAGCACCTACTCCATTTATATTCAGAGTAATCGTTGATAGATAAGTAGTTATTGCCATTTTATTTTCATATTTTTTATCTTTTTCCTTTTTCTTCTTCTTTAAAACTTACATCCCTTCAACATTTCCTATAATACTGGCTTGATGGTGATGAACTCATTTAGCTTTTTCTTGTCTGGGAAGCTCTTTATCTGTCCTTTGATTCTAAATGATAGCTTTGCTGGGTAGAGTTATCTTAGTTGTGGGTCGTTGCTTTTCATCACTTTGAATATTTCATGCCATTGCCTTCTGCCTGCAAAGTTTCCATTGAGAAATCAGCTGACAGTCTTATAGGAGCTCCCTTGTAGGTAACTAACTTCTTTTCTCTTGATGTTTTTAAGATTCTCTCTTTAACCTTTGGTATTTTAATTATATGTGTCTTGGTGTGGACCTATTTGGGTTCGTCTTGTTTGGGTCTCTCTGTACTTCCTGGACTTGTACATGTTTCTTTCACCAGGAAGTTTTCCATCATTATTTCTTCACATGGGTTTTCAGTTTCTTGCTCTCTTTCTACTCCTTCTGGTATCTCTATAAGTGTTGATACACTTAAACTATCCTCGGTTTTTTGTGGGGTTTTTTTTGTTTTTGTTTTTTTTGAATTTTTTTTTCTTGTTGCTGTTCTGATTGAGTGTTTTCTTCTCCATTATCTTCTAAATCACTGATTCAGCTCTCCGTTTCATCTAATCTACTGTTGATTTCTCCTGAGGTATTCTTCATTTAAGTTATTGTAGGAATCCCCCATCCTCTTTAATAACCACTCCCCATTTTCATTCAGTGCCCTCTAGCCTAAGGCAACTTTCTGCTCTGTGGATTTGCCTATTTTGGACATTTCATATAAATGAAATCTTGTAATATGTGGCCTTTTGTGTCTGACTTTTTTCACTAAACACAATGTTTTCAAGGTTCACCCATGTTGTAGCATGTATCAGAATTTCATTCCTTTATAAGGCTGAATAGTATTCTGTCGAATGGATATATCACATTTTGTTTATCCATTCTCCTGTTGGTGGACATCTGAGTTGTTTCTACTTTTTGGCCATTATGAATAGTGCTGCTGTGAACTCTTTGTACGTTTTATGAGGACATTTGTGTTTGCAATTCTCTTGGATATATATCTGAGAGTGGAATTGATGAATCATATGGTAACTCTGTTTAACATTTTGAGACACTGCCAAACTGTCTTCCAAAGTGGCTACACCATTTTGCATTTCCTCCAGCAATGTATGGTTATAATTTCTCCACATCCTTTCCGAAACTTGTCACTGTCTGTCTTTTACATTATACTCATGTAAAAGTGGGTTTGAAGTGGTATCTTGTGATTTAGATTTGCATTTCTTTGATGGCCAGGCAGATTTTTTAACCTCTCTGAATGTGTTTTTCATGAGTAAAACCACTATGATAATAGAGAATGTTTATTTTATTTATTTGCCTTATAGTCTTATGGCACTTATTGTGTGCCAGATGCTATTATGTGCTCTATAAACATTAATTTTAATCCTTGTAACAGCCTTTATGACATAGGCACCTCCATTTTATAGATGAGAGAAACTGAGGTCCAAGAGAGCTTAAGTAGGTTTCCCAAGGTTACACTGCTAGGCTACCTCCATTTGAAGAATGGGCAAACGCAATACCTGGTGTTTCCTGGCATGTTAGTCGTTTTTCTTGAATGTGCATAGTGAGATATGCCAGGCATGATCCTGTTTGGGCCACATGTTCATAGGTTTTGTTGTTGTTTATGTGCCTTCGGCTGTATGAACTAGTTGGTAATGAACTGCCAGACTTTATTTTTCCTTATCTAATAGAGAATTACTTCTGTGTCCTGGTAGAGGAGATATACCATGAAGATTGTTCTCTGCCTGCTGTTAGCTGTGTCTTTCATCCTCCCTTCCTGTTAAACAAATAGTCCAAGGCTGTAGTAAGGTCTGGCTGGGAAGTCACTATAAGGCAGAACTGTTTCTCCATTCTTCCTTTGTCCCCATCATCTTCCTCTCTGCTGCTGGCATATTACCTGTTCTTCATCACAGAGAGAGACAGGGACCCGATTGTTTTCTTTCAGCTTTGTCTTCTCTGAGCCTCTCTCCCATGGTCACCCATGAGGGCTCAGTGATGCTGGGCCAGTGAGCTTGCTTCAAGGAGCTGCCCCCTCCATTCTGAATGTTGGCTTATCCAGTCTCGCCTTCAGTCTTTCTCTCAAAAAAAGAACTTGAGGCCCAGCATCATAGGCCATCAGCTCTGTTCTTAAGCCCCCATTCTCTGTCCTGAGACACTCTAGGGCCCCGCTGTGGGGCACTTTGTAAAGTCTTATGTCTCGAGAGAAGCTTGCTCTGTTGAGGTTCTGACTGGTTTGGGGAGTGGTTGGAATATGCAGTTGAGAGGGACCTTGTTACTTTCAAGTACATCTGTGGAACAGCCCCAGATTTCCACTGTGTGTGTTGGTGTTCTCTCCTGTATTTCCTCTTATATCATGGTTTCCCCACTTTAGAGTTATATAAGCTTTACACAAAAGCCTAGAAATAGACTTTAGCTGTTTATCTTCAGTTAGACAGTAATCTTATTCTGTGTAACCTGAGATGGGCATAGTTTTCTTCCCAGTGTCAAGGAGTACTGCATTCTGTCCAGCAGTATGAGTTTAACTGCCCTCATGTCAGGAGATGGCTGAGATGGGAGTAGGGTGATATTTTCAAGACATTTCAGCTGCAGACTCCAGGCCAGCTCCCCAGTGGCCTCTGCTCCATTTCCTAGCCAGCCATCTTCTGAGCTAAGGGTTGCCTGTTGCTGTCTGTTGCAGATATAGGTAGGCAGGGTTACTTTTGAAATTGCATGGGAGCTCCCTGCCCCAGTGCTGCTTTTACTGGGGCAGGACTGCTCTGGCCCTCTGAGAACCAGGGCAGAAGGTAGAGGTCCTTATTGAGACAAGAAAGCCTATACCTCCAGGACTGGCTGGCACATTGCCTCCAAGTCACATTCATTGAGGAAGACGGGGGTGGGTTGCTTACTTGGTGGTTCTGTTGGAGGTTCTGGCATGAGAGAGGCTGTTTCTGACTATTTGAAGTCCTGTACGGAGGAGATAGATGCCTTAAAGCCAAGGTCTTTTCCTCTGGAAACCATGCAACCTCACAGAAGGGGAAATGCTCTGTGACCTGGGCAAGGCCTTTTTAAAACACTTTAGTTTTTTGATCTTTAAAATGATGATTCCTGCCCCATACAGAACATCTCCCATCCAAAAGGAAGCTTTTAAAAAAACCTTTTATTGAAGTAAACCATGCATGCAGAAAAGTGTAAACATTGCAAAGTACAGCTTGATGAATTTTCACACACTGAGCAAACCTTTGTAGCTAGCACCTAGATCAGGAAGCACAGCATCTCTTGGTGGGTTTGGAGCGACTCGCCTGAGGTAAATGTCTGTGGAATGCTGTAGTAAGGCAGGGTGCTGTTTTGGGCCACCGTGTCTCCTTTAGCCTGACCAGTAGTGCCCAACACAGCAGAGTTGCTCAGTATAGTCGTCCCTTGGTATCTGTGGAGGATTGGTTTCAAGACTCCTTAGATAACAAAATCTGCGGATGCTCAAGTCCTTTATATAAAATGGCATAGTGGTTGCGTATAATCTGTGCATGTCCTGTATACCCTAGGTTACTTATAGTACCTAATAAAATGTAAATGCTGTATAAGTAGTTGATACACTATATTGTTTTAGGAGATACTGACTAGAAAAAAAGTCTGTACATCTTCAATACAGACGCAACCATTGTAGTCCTAACTACATAGTACATGTTAGCAGCAACACAACTTATTTTTCAAATATTTTCAATGGTAGTTGACTCCACAGATATGGAACCAGTGAATAAGAAGGGCCAACTATACATATTAGTCCATTAACTGGCTGGATGAGTGTAAGGAAAGTTGACTCTCAATCTCTGAGTCTTTCTCAGTGAGGCTGTGGTTGCTTCCGGGTGTTTCTGTTTCTTGGCCCTTTGTGATTGACTTGCAGAAGTGCCTCTGTTCAGAGGACTTGATAATGGATAGCAGCACTGGGAACACCGGTGTGAGCAAAGCCTGTGGTCTCAAGAGTTGAGATGTGACCGTTTCTGAGAGAGGGTGCCAAGAACACTTATAGAGACCACTCTCCCAAATATCCCTGCTGCCTGGGCCTGTTAGAATGCCCCTCCCCACCTCACTCCCCATGTAGTGCATGGTGCTCTGGAGCTGGACGTGGCTTACCACAAGATTGGTGCTGGTCTAGAGCTGGGTCTTTCTGAATGCTTCAGTGCCTCTGACCCAGCTGAAGGCTCTGGCCAGTCCAATTGGAGAGATTTGGGATGGAGAGCTGTTTTAAGGAAGGCAGGTCAGCTTCTGCTGTGAGCAAGACCTCTGTTTATTTCAGAGGCTGGGTTTTTGTTAAGGTGGAGGAGCATCATGAAAAAAGGATCTCTGCACAAAAAATTGCTGCTAAGCCTCTATAACTGACTAATCTGTAGGTTTTCTCATCTGCAGAAGGACATGTCGGGAGTGGCAAATTATAAAGATGGATCTCAAACATCTCTGTCAATGCAGAGCCTCAGGAATTATAAATTTCTGAGGAATTGGTTGGGAATTTGCAGTAGGAAGAAGACTTGTGAAACTATCCAAGAAAAGGAGTTCTTTTTTAAATGCAGGCCTTCCTGTAATGCTTGTAGAGAACCCTGGATCTGAATAAATCCTTTTACTGGGGTGGTGAAGTCTTTAGAAGCAGTGAAACTCAACATCAAGTTCCCTTCTCTCTAAAGGTTTTATATCTTCCACACATTTTGGTTATTTCTTCGCTCCTGCTCCTGCCATTTGGAAGTTTAACGGAGAGGGCATCAAGCTTTGATGTACTCCAGACTCCCTGCCCTGAGAAGGAGGGTGTCAGTGTTTCTGAGTTTTTCTGTGAATTGAGGAGAAGCATTTGGGTCTGGGAAGATTGAGGTGCTTCTTTCAGAGTTCTGGACTTAAACCAGCTGACTTCAGCTCCTCCCAGTGACAAACCCCAAGATTCCTCGGGAAGGAGTTTAGGAGCCTGCATAGGACCGGGACTTCGGTCCTGCTGCCAGGTTTGGGTAGCGTAGTGAGTGGAATCCAGACAGGCTGAGCACTGTTCGGGTTGCTCCTGTCTCCCTGGCATTTGGGCACAGAGCCTGTCCTTAGAGGGGTTTAAGGGCTCTCAGTCCCAGGCCAGTTTCCTTCTCCAGGCGTGCAGCAGGAGCGAGGGCCTAGCAAGTACACCCTTAGCCTGGCACTGCTGGTGAAGATAGATGCCTGGGTCCCACAGGGCAAGCTTCCTCTCTCTGCCCTTTGTCCGGGTGCTCTAGTTTCCCTGAAGTCAGGTGTCCCCAGGGGCAAAGGGAAGGGCTTGAGGGCCACAGCACCAGCCTGGCCTAACTCAATGCACAGGCCCAAGGCCAGGTTATCCGTAGGGTCCCCTGCTGGAGGACTCTCCCTAACCCCTCTGCCCCACACAAAGTTCCTAAACCTGAATAGCTGGGAAGCCCAGTGGTTCCTGATACTCACAAACTCAGTCTCAAGTTTCCCTCTATCTAGCTTGTGTGGATTCTTAGAATAAATCTGAGTTTCTCCCCAAATTGCTATTTGAGTTCCTTTGGGCTTCCAGCTTGTATGAGACCTTCTAAGTCAAGCTCTGCAGTGGCCCCAGTGAGGCTCAACATGTTTCTCTCTGGATCTGTACATGGTTGACAGGGGGTTTGTGTGTGAGAACCACCGCTGTGCTTTGCGATTCAGCACCGCCCCTGTGTTGGCAAGGAGCTCCCCCACACAAGCTGTGCTCCATCCACGTGCTTGCACCAAACAGAAGCCAAAGGAGCTGGACCCAGAGTTAAAGGCAGGGGCTGTGGAGGTGAGAGTCTGCTTCCTGTATTTCTAGGGCTTTACCCCATCTCATCACACAGAAATGCAGCAGCCCTGGCCACAATCCCTCACCTCTCACGTATCTCTTATGTAAGTGGTACAGTTGCCTGACATGGACTCTATCTTCCCACTCTCCCAAGGTTCTCACAGTGTCACTGGAGGAGAGATGACTGCCTTCCTCTCAGGCTGCCCGAGGGTTTAATTTTCCTTATTGTGGCTGTCAGGACCTTTTGGGGTGCTAGGCCAAGCACTGGGTACTGAGGCACCTTATGAAATCACATCTCTAGTTATATCCACACTCCCTATGCCTCCCTTGACTCCCTCCTCCCCACCCCCGTCCCCCTCTAGTAGCAGGCTCTTTACAGATGTGTTTTGTCTCTACTCTCCCTCTCTGTCGTTGCTTCCATTGAGTCCTCTTTGACCCAGCCAAAAGCTGTTAGTGACTTAATACAGCTGGATGGCCAGCCAGGAATGGACAGTCAGCTATTAGACATGCCTGCTGTGGCATCAAAGATTAGGGCCTTTGAGGCATTTGTTCCCAACCTTGGCTGGACATTAGAAGCACTAGGGGACCTTTTAATAATTCCAATGCCCAAGCCCCATCCCAGAAAATTTAAATCAGAGTCGCTGGGAATGGAACCTCTAGTTAAAAATCTTCCCAAGTGATTCATTCCATTATTGGCCAAAAATTGAAAATCATTGTTTTAAGCTCTAAAACCTTCCAGTTTAAGACTGCTCACCTTTCATCCTCTCTGGTGAGGCTCTCATTTCCCTAGAGCTTCTCCCTACTTCAGACCCCAGTACTGGTGGGTGAGCAGAATGGTACTGTAGATGGGGCTTGATGAATGTTATGGGCCCCCAGCAGCTACATTGCTTTCAGTTTCACTGTGGCAAACAGCAGCTTGTTTTCTCTACATGTACCTGGCTGGCCTTTGGGCCAAAAAGCAGGAGGATCTTGTAGAACAGCAACACTCCCTACTTCCCAGGCTAAGGCAGATTCATAGGGGTGGCAGCAGCTGAAGGCCTGGTGAGTGGCTTGTGGAAATCTCCATATAAGGCTGAGACTGCTTCAGCCTGCCTGCGTGCCAGCTGCTGCCTCCTCTCCAAAACAGTTCTCCTCCCACCTGCCCTAGTCTCCAAAGAGATATAGCTCTGACAAGGCTGGGAGGGCAGCTTCTGCCAAGAAATGCCTTGAGCTCCCATCTCTTTCCTTTCCTTGTATCCTCTCCATACTGTCTCCAGTTTTCTCACTTCCTTCCTAACCCAATGTGCCCTGGAAAAGAGGACTAAAAAATTCATGCTGAAAGTGTAAAATATTCAGTTAATATCTGCTCCACCCACTTGTGAGTTCTTGGGTATATGGAGAACTGTGACAGCTCCTTAGCTCCTTCTCCAGAAGTTCACTGGAACAGATTCCAGGCAATGGTATAAAAAGGAAGTACACACCTTTGGAAATGAGTGGAGTCTGCAAGACTAAAGGCAAAAGAGACTGTACATAAGCACTGTGTTCTAGTTGATAAAATTCTTTCGCACGGGGTGCTAGTTAACAATTTTGAAACCATTATGCATGTGTATTGGCATTGGACAGTTAGGTAAATGGATGGCATTGGAGTGGGAGTTTATAGGCAAGCAAGGGAGAGGCTAGAATTATCCATGTGGTAATAGATTAGAGTTGGAGACATCAGTATGTTAAGCTTAATAGAGACACATAAAAAATATAGATCAAGGGAGATATGTATATATGTAGGTATATGTGCACCTGTATTTCCTTGTTCTATCAGCCGAGAAATTCTAGAGGCAGCAAACCCCAACTGCAATGAGTATACTTAGCATCCAGATCTTGGTTTCTAATTCCATTCTCTAATAAAAGGAACGAAGGCTCCTTGGAGAAATTGCCTGTTCTAGGACTGGAAAATGAGGTATCACTAGAGTTGCCCTTGAAGGATGGGAAGGACCCAGGAAGTCTGAGCCGGTGTCCAGCCACAGGACAAGGGGAACTGGAATCATGGGAGTGAAGATAGAAAGTGGATGGACTCAGATCATAATCAGAACATTACCAAGGGATTTCCCTTCATCTCCCCACAGCACTGGGCACTCTACTGTTATGACCTGTTATCTTGGAGACTCCATCTGTAGAAGTTTCTCTACAGTGGGAAACCTGGTGACAGGCAGCAAGTGAGTGATTGAGCAGGTGAATGACTGTTGAGGCTTAAAACTAGCATTCTTATTAGGACTAGTTGTACTTTAGTTATAAGACTCTCTTTCAGACTTTTCTGTCTTATTAAACCAAGGCAGCAGAAACAAAATGAGAATTGAGGAATAACTCATCCATTGGCAGTTCTATTGGCAGCTCAAGGACTGGCAGCCTTCCCACTCTCCCGATTTCCCATCGTGTCCCGAGCAAGCTTGGACATAGGGTTAGATCCTTGCTCCAGTCTCCCTCTGTCAGGGTTGCCCTCTCCCCTTACCTGTGCTTCACTCCCTTACCTCTGGCTTACCTGGTTTTGGGGCAGCCTTTCCCACCTAGCCTACTCAAAATGATCTCCCATCCCAAATTCCTCCTTTCCCACTCCTGCTTCATTTTTCACTGTGGCGCATAACAACCACCTAACACGCTGTATACTTTATTTATTTAACTTGTCTGACCATAGACTGGAAGGTCAGCTTTTGAAGTCAGAGATTTTTGTCAGTTTTCTTTATTACTATATTCCTATTACCCAGAATAGTGCCTGGCACATAGTAGGTGTTTGATAAATATCTGCTAAATAGATGAATGTTGTTGATAGCAGCTGCTTTGCTTTCCTGAGTGTTTTTCATATATCTACAATGGAAATGATGCCAGCCTCAGATTTACGGAGACAAAATGTTTATTTATTGAGAAACCTTCAGTAAATGCTCTGCCTTATCTCTCATGGAATTCAGTCTTCCCATCCAGACCTCACCAGACGAATCTGATCCTTGCGCCACAAGGAACTTTTAAATTACTTGACTTCTCTGTTCCTGGTCTCTGTGTACAATGCTGTCCACAGGCTGTGTTCATATCTGCAATTCAGTGCTGATCTCATTGAGGCAGGTGCCATGTCTTGCTCATCACTGTGTCCCTGGGGCCCGCCATCCGGTGTGTATTTGTTGAATTAATGATTTTTAGATATAGTTGGCCCTGTCTTGTATCCCCAGTCCCTCTTCAATTAACCCTCATCCTCTAAATTAAACGGCCGCAGCTCCTTCATTCTATTCCAGCAGGACTCAGTTTGGGACCCTTTTCACCACAGCCTGTTGCTCTTCTGAACCAAGTTCTGTTTATTTCTGGCCTGTTGAGTTCTAATTTGTGTGAACACCATTCTTAAGCCATGTTCTCTGTGCTCCTGTGTGGGAAGTCCACCTCTGCTGGAGGAAGGCAGCCTCCTTGGGCTGAGTTGAGGCTACCTGTAGAGGCATTTCAGAGCAGCAGATAGGGACTGGGAAGAAACAAGGGAGGACAGAGGCTGCCCCCAGGCTGTGTGTAAGCTGCCAATACTCTGCCCTATCCCCACCCAGAGGGACATAGGCCCCCCCAAAAAGTTGGGCTTTTCTATCAGCGCTAACCTTTTTGCTCTCAACTCACCATGTCCTTACTCCACTGACTCTAGGAAGCTACCTGGTGGCCCTGGACCCCATGGATGCTGAAGTCAGCTTTGACTGGCTGCCTGTGTACTGGCTGAGTCCTCTGATTCTGTTTCCTTGCTTGCTGGGTACCTGATAGTATTTCAGGCGCTCCAGCTGTGATGGACACGATTCTCTGCCAAAAGGAAGCTATTTCTGTTGAAAAAGTGACGTAAGACTGTTGACACAAATATACCAGCTCCATACGGTTCCATGCTCCTTTCCATCCGAGAAGAAAGCTGAGTTCAAGTCCTTTTCTTGATCTCCATCTTTTTCATCCTACCTCATTCCTCATACCTTGTCCTGTGACACTGCTCCTGTACTGTCCTTCTTTCCTGGACTCTTCCTTTTCCCTTGCCTGCCACACCCTTTCCCCAGTGAGTCTGTCCTCCTAGCCCTTAGCCATCTCCAGGAGGCCTTTTTAGCTCCATCAGTCAGAGGGACCTGTCTCTTTAGTTCCCGTGATCTCGGGGACTTCCCACAGTTGCTGCTGGAACTGTTTTGTGCCCTAGGGGTGATTGCAGCAAAGACTCGAGGGTGGCGGCTTGCTTTCTTCACAGAGCCGGCTTGTGATCTTGCCTACCAGATGTCCATTGGCTTCTGTCTCTGTCCCCTTTCTGCCTTCTCTCTGCCTCTACTTCCCTTCTTATCCTGTCTGAGTCCCATCACTTGTGGTGTCAGCCTAAAAAGGTCTGTTTTCTATGAAGCAAAGGCATAGAAATGCCAGAGAAAGGTAGCTGAAATATAGCCCAAGTACAGACAAAAAGAAAGGAAACTTCGTTCTTTAGTTGAGCACCTGTTCTAGCCCTGAGTCACTGAGGCTCAAATCCTAGGAATCATCCCTGGCTGCTCTTTTTTCTCACCCACCACCCACCTCAAGTCCATTTGGCTCTACCTTCAATATTTCCCAAATCCAGCTACCCTTTACCCCACGTGCCATTAGCATTTCAATCCAACCCTGATTCCTCTGCCTGCCTCATTTGTCAGGGTCAGAGTACTCTTGTGAGCTACAAGCAGGCTGCCTCCCTTTCTCATCTCCACCACAGATCACATCCTCCAACCTGGCAGGCTATGGCCACCAAGGGCTCCTTTCGTTCCAGTCCTACCAACAGTCCTACTGGTCAGCTTCTTCAGGCCAGACCCAGCTCATCCCTGCCCCAGTGGCCTCAGAGCTTTCTCTTCCACTCAGCCTCTGCTTGGACTCTGCATGTTTGTACCTCCCCAGGCATTTCCTAGTCCTGAACTGTTTTCCTTTCATTCCTATCATTTATCACTACCTGAAATCAGGTTCTTTGTTTTCCTCTTATTTCCCTCATTAACCACAAGAATAAAATTATCTTTTCTAGGGGCAGCCCTTTGTTCTGTTTTCGCCTCTATTCCGAGCACCAACCAAGAACAGTGCCCTGCACAAGGTAGATACTCAGTAAATGGCTGTCAATTAACATGAGCCCATGAATGAGTAAATTAGTCTGTACCTAAACATGTGTCTAGGGAGTCTTAAGATGATTACATGGTTTTCTGGGCAGGGCTGTGAAAACTTCTTCTTTTGCTGTCAGTGGATGTGATTACAAATGTGAATTGGAACTTGAGTCAGCGTTGAGAACTTAGGTAGGCTCACACGTTCAGACACGAGTCAGCCAGAGACAGTATACTTCCTCCACGAGTCTTCTTGGTTGGCCCCCAAACTGTGTGACTCACTAGGAGCAGAGGCTGAGACAAGGGAAATTTGTGCAGGCAGAAGAGCCAGGGAGGAAGAAAGGGCCTAGGTGCCAGGTGGAAACCAGGACAGGGTTTAGTGGTTTGGCTAATGGGGAAAGAGATCGATTTACTTCAGAGACTGAAGCTAAGGAAATAAGCTTCCTGGTTCTGGGGTAAACCAGGCCAGTGTGCTAAACTAGCAGTCCCCAACATTTTTGGTACCAGTGACCAGTTTCATGGAAGACAATTTTTCCATTGACTGGGGGTGAGGAGGGAAGGTTTTGGGATGATACAAGTACATTACATTTATTGTGCACATTATTATTATTACATTGTAATATATAATGAAATAATTATACAACTCACCATAATGCAGAATCAGTGGGAGCCCTGAGCTAGTTTTCCTGCAACTAGATGGTCCCATCTGGGGATAATGGGAGACAGTGATACCCGAAGTGTGTTGCTTATGTCCAGTTTACTCCATAATCTCATTTTGGTTGCTGTCACTGAAGAAAACTCTGCTTCACAAAGGTAGGATGTTAGAAATGGAAGCAGGCTTTTCAGTACTTTGGTGGCAATCTCAGGATATTCTGCCTTGACTTTAATCCAGAACGTTTGGAGATTTGAAGTTGTCTCAGACATACTTTTAAGGTCCACATCATTTGTGATCTCAAGCAGTGGATCCTCTTCTAGCACGGACAAAGTTGATTCACCTGACTTATTCACGAATGGGTTGCGGATCCATTCCTTCCCAGTTTGGGGGCCTTTTGTGACTGGGAAGTAATGCTCAAACTCTTTTGAAAGCTGAGATAAGTGATCATGCACCAGCTGGGAGAAAGAAGGCCGGGCTCAGTCTCTTTTCAAAATCTCTGCTAATGTTTGAAACATGTCAAAAATAACAATGTTCACTCGTCGCCCCATAATTCCAGTTTTGCTTCGAATGCAGCCACTTTATGTCCGACTTGAACACAGTTGTTGTGCTCCCCTGAAGTGACAGATTGAGTTGGTTAAGCAGGTTGAATATGTCACAATTAAGCAAGTTTTGCAACCCTTTCTGTGTCTCCGAAATGTGCTGCCACTGGTGACTGTTCATTTAAAAGAAATTTCTGGAGTAGCTCTTATAACTCAAAAAGTCTGGCCAGTGATCTACCTTTAGAAAGCCATCTCACATTTGTGTGTGAGAGAAGATGTGTGTGCTCTGTGTCCATCTTCTCACAGAGCTGCACAAACAGACGTGAATTAAGGGCATGTACTTTAATGTGGTTGATAATATTAATCACACCCTGAAAAACGTTAAGTTCAGGTGACATTTTTCAGCTAGCTAGCATTTATCTATGGATGACATAGTGTATAGATTCACATTCAGAAACGACCTCTTTGACCCGAGTAGTGAAACCAAAAAGTCGTCCAGTCATGGCAGCCGCTCCATCCATGCATATACTGACACAAAGTGACCAGTTCAGTTTCCTGATATGTGATCATTCAAAGACTTGAATAGTTCTGCAGCTGTGGTGTTGGTTGGCAACAAAAGTGCATATAACATATCCTCATGCACATCTTTCTGAAAAATACATCACACAAAAACAAGCCTTGTTGTCAGCATCAGTAGACTTGTCAACCTGGATTGCAACCATGGTGACTCATTAATCCTAACAATTGTGCCTCAGTATCCTGTGCTGTTTCATCAATTTGTCTAGTTATGGTGCTAGCGGAAAGAGGAACACGTGCCACCTTTTGAACTGCAGCCTCTCCTAAAAGTTCACGACAAATGTCCTTAGCAGCAGGCAGGATCAACTCTTCACCAATAGGGCTTCTTAGCTTTAAGCAATGCAGTTAGCCACTGAGAATGATGCTCTTAGTGCAGACACATTTAATGAAGTGGTGGCTTTCAATGATTTCTTCTGTTCTTCATGTTCACATTTTTTTTCCTTTTGAAAAACTCCAAAGGCTTGTCTTTTAATGCAGGGTGCTTGGTCTCCGTGTGGCAGTTTTGAAAGTTTCATGGCTTCATTGGATAGCTGGTCGCCACATATTATACAAAGCAGGCTTGTAAAATGTGAATCACCTGTTGCAATGAACCCATAATTTAAGTCAGACTGTTGGTATTTTCTTTTAAATGCAGCTTTCTTTTTGTTGACAGTCTTAGAGTCTTCTGCTGTCTCATCATTGGGTCTTTCCCCTTTTTCAAAGATGCTCTCTAGTGACATTTGTTTTTTACTCCTTTTGGCTAGGGTTAGCTTGTGGGCTTACTAAAACTGTGACTGAGACATGTGTGCAGTGCGGGAAAGAGGCACGTGGATAGAAGTGATAAATAAAATAATGGGCAAGCCATACGTGGATTAAAATAAGTGTCGGATTCTGCCTTAAAGCCTGCCACCAGATGCAGCTTAATTGTCACTTGCCACACCCACTGATAGGGTTTTGATATGCGTGCAAGCAGTTGATATATTATGGTCTCTGTGTAGTCAAACCTCTCTGCTGTTAATCTGTATTTGCAGCCACTCCCCAACGCTAGCATCACCGCCTCAGCTCCACCTCAGATCATCAGGCATTAGATTCTCATAAGGAGTGTGCAACTTAGATCCCCCGCATCATGGTTCAGAATAGGGTTCACGCTTCTGTGAGAATCTAATGCCTGATCATCTGAGGTGAAGCTAAGGCAGTGATGCTAGCACTAGGGTGCGGCTGCAAATACAGGTAAAGCTTCACTTGCTTGCCTGCTACTCACCTCCTGCTGTGTGGCCCAGTTCCTAACAGGCCATAGACTGGTTCTGGTCTGTGGCCTGGGACCCCTGTGCTAAACTATACCAGTCCTGTTTAAGGTGGAAGATTCATTCCTATAACGGATGCCCGTTTGTATGCAGCATGTATCCGAGATCATCACACTTTCTAGGAAAATAATTCTTTCATCATCCAGGTATGATTCTGGTGTGAGGTATTGATAGCCTGTAGCAGAGAAGAACAGCAGGATTCCAGGGACCCATACTCTAGGGTCCCATGCATTTAGAGGGTTGTTACTCCCACCTTTGAGCTGAAGATTGGAGATAGGGAGAGGTCGGAGGCTTGGTATGAGAAGTCGAGGTCTGTACCCACTGAGGCCTCTGTTCTATACCCACTGGGAAGGACCTCACATGACTCCATGGTGAGTTGGGCCATAGTTAGCCAGGCTCCATCTATACAATGACCACTTCCACACAAGGAGCATGTTGGCTTAAAATGAGGCACTTCTTTCTGCCTAGATTTCCACCTTGGCCTGGATACTTGGCTGTGTGTGTGTGTGTGTGTGTGTGTGTGTTCCTGTTCATTCAAATATACATATCGTAAAATTTACCATCCTAAATGTGTGTGTGTGTGTTCATGTTCGTTCAAATATACATATCGTAAAATTTACCATCCTAACTAACCATTTTTAAGTATGTAGTTCAGTGGCATTAAGTACATTCACATTGTTTTGTTGCCATCACAACCATCTATCTTCAGAAATTTTTCATGTTCTCAAACTGAAACTCCATACCAATTAAACACTAATATTTGACTTTTTGTGTCTGAAGTATTTCACTTAACAATGTTTTCAAGGTTCATCCATGTTGTAGCATGTGTCAGAATTTCGTTCCTTTTTATGGCTGACTAATAGTCCATTGTATATATTATTTATCCATTCATCCATCTATGGACACTTGTGTTGCTTCTGCCTTTTAGCTGTTGTGAATAATGCTGTTATGAACATGGTGTACACATATCTATTTGAGACCCTGATTTCAGTTCTTCTGGATATATACCTAGAAGTAAAATTGCTGGATAATGTGGTAATTCTATGTTTAATTTTTTGAGGAACTGCCAAACCGTTTTCCACAGCAGCTATACCATTTTGTCTTCCCACCAGCAACACACAAAGGTTCTAATTTCTCCACATCCTCATCAGTACTTACAGCATTTTTATTACAACCAACCTAGTAGATATCAAGTGGTATCTCATTGTGGTTTTAGTTTGCATTTCCCTAATAATTAATGATGTTGAGCATCTTTTCATGTATTTATTGGCCATTTTATGTATATCTTCTTTGGAAAAATGTTTATTGCCATCTTTTGCCCTTTTTTAAATTGCTTAATTGCTTTTTTGGGGGAGGGGACTGTTGAGTTGTAGGAGTTCTTTATATATTCTGGATATTAATTCTTTATTAGATACATAATTTGCACATGTTTTCTTCCATTCTGTGGGTTGCCTTTGCACTCTCTTGATAGTGTCCTTGGATGCACAAAAGTTTTTAATCTTTTAAAATTAATTTATTTTTTATGGTGACATTGGTTAAAAAGTTTTTAATTTTGATGAAGTCCAGTTTACCTATTTTTTTTGTTGCTCGTGCTTTCGGTGTCATAGCCATTGTCAAATCCAGTGTTATGAAGCTGTTACCCTTGGTCTTATAGTTTTTCTCTTACATGTAGGTCTTTGATCTAGATTGAGTTCATTGTTGTGTATGGTATATTGGGCACTTGGTTCTTGTGGAGTTCTGCTATTGGGTGGGGTGAGGAGGATGAAAGCTATTCTTCCCTGTGTTCTCTCCCCCCAGGCTTAGGAGCAAGGTGGTCCTTGGCTGGGCGGTGATGGCTTCCCAAGGAAAGCTCCACTGGCAGAAGGCCCTTGGCCGCTTGGTAGGAGCTTGGACATCTTGCTGCCCAGCTAGCGACCACAGCCAACAGGTCATTCTGGCGCAGCAGGTGCGAGAAGGAACTTTCTGGCCTTGGCAGCAAGTGAAAATGGTCTTTGTTGTGTTCTTTTCCCCTTTAAAAAACTGAGTTTAGCCAACTCTTACAATGCCCCAGGAATTCAGGGAGTTTGGCTGGTCACCAAAGCCCTGAATGGGTCATTTCTGTAACACCCCAACTCCCCCAGAGCACTAAAGCATGTACAGGATTGGGTTCATTCATCTCCCTTCTCTTCCCACAACTCTGAGGTTGCACACTCAGTGTGGGCACTGCACTGTTGCTGCTTGGGGTTAGCAAATGATCCCCTGTCTTGTAGGCCCCATTCTGCTAAATCCATGGAAGCCCTGAATGCCTCAGAAATCTCCCATTGCCCCTGGATGAAGCCAGAGCCAATTCTTGAAAGAGGCACCTCCTAGGGATGGGTGCACATGCTCAGCATGTATCATCTCCAGCAAGGTCCATCTCCCAGCAGGGTGCTCAACTTTGCCTCTGTGGAGACACATGTCAGAGCCCAGTAGAGTTAGCTCCTTGGAGATAGTTGGCCTTGCTCCTGTGGTCCCTGCCTTTTGCTGTGGTAGAGGCAGTGTGCTCAGGTGGGTTAGGAGTTGTCCAGTCCTCGTGCCTCTCTGGGTCTCTGTTTCTGTGTCTGGAACGTGGGGCAGGAGGAGAGGCACTAAGCACCTTCCAGGCCTGGGTTGAAGGCAGCGGCAGTGAGTGTTCTTCCAGCAGGAGCCTGAGTGGAGCTATACAAGCTTCTTAATGAGTCTAGCCTACTGACTGCCCCACCCACCTTGGTTATTTTCTATATCTGTGCAAATTTTGTTTTATTTTTAAGTGTACAAGTCATTGTTTTTTAGTGTATTCACAGACTTGTATAGTCATCACCACAATCCGTTTTAGAACATTTTCATCCCCTCTCCCCCAAAGAAATCCTACACCCTTTAGTTACCCTCTAATCATTCCTCAGTCTCTGGCAACCACTAATCTACTTTATGTTTCTATCAATTTGTCCATTCTGGACATTTCTTATAAATGAACTTATGCAGTATCACCACACCCACCTCTTGCCTTTCAACTTTATCATCTACTAATTGCTCTGGTCCTGGCCCCAGGGGTGGTGGCTGCAGCACAGTATCATGGGCCCCTGGAGGTGGGATTTCCTTTCTGAGTCCTGAATCTCCTTCAAGCCAGCTCCGCCATCTCATGCCCCTGACATAGTGGAGGACTTGTTAACTACTGTCAGGCCTTTGTACATGTATCATCTGCTATTCGCTTAACAAACGTGGGGTTTAGTAAGGTTAGATAGTCTTATTTTATAAATAAAACATTTATAAATAGAATACTTATATGTCATATATTGTAAAATATTTACTTAGAAATAAAGCATAAATATGTCTTGTAAATGAATCTACAATATAAACCAGAGGGGCTGGTTGTTCCATTTATCATTCAGAAATATTCACTGAAGCTCATTTTGGGCAGTGCCAACATAGGTATATAGATCCCTCAAGTTGGGGGCTGGCAAGGCATAGAGAATGTATGAGAGCTGCTCGGCTCGCCCTTGGATAAACCCCTCAGTTTGGCCAATCATTTTCAAGAGGCTACTGCTAGCCATCTTAGGACCAGCAGCTGGCCTCCAGTGTCAACCCAAAGACCTGGCTTTCCCTCCCCTCTCAGGGAGAAGGTGGTCAATTATGTCTAGAGCATCTTCCAGTCCATCTAGGTAAGTTCTTTTCACCCTGCCAGCCTCCTTACTGTCCTGGAGTAAGGGAAAAATATGCCCCAAACTTTCCTCCGATCTTCCTGTGGCAAGCATTCAGGGAAAGTATATTGAATAAATTGCCTTCTTACCACTACCTGCTTGCCATGGTAAGGAGTGTGTGTGTGTGCTAAGAAACAGAAGCAGCCTGGGTTGTGTTCCAGCCCTGAGCCCTCATTTCATGTGAACAGTATCATCTCTGGTCTCAGGACAACTCTATGGAGTAAAGGATTTCTTTTATTGTGGTAAAATACTCATACATAAAAATCGAGTGTCAGAGTAATGAAGGGGCAAATGGGATGACAATTTTGCCAGCCTCAGAAGGTTGTGGGAGTAGTCAGTGAAAGGACACATGGGACCAGGGCCTAGCATTCAGTTAGCACACAAGACAGTGTGCTGCTGGGAGACTCAGAAGGTGCTGTTTTCATAGTGGTTGTCAGTGTGTACCTGAACCAGTTTTCCCTTCTTTTGTGATCACTGCTTACTCTCTGATCCCTTTTCTGCATATTTAATAGAATTAGATAATGCTTGCCTCAACATAATATTTAAGGAGAAATGAAAGAGGTCATAGTTGTGAGATCCTGACACATAGTTAGTAAGTAAATGTTCATTTCCTTCAGCTCTAGCTTGTTATGTCTTTGCCTTTTATTGACACTTCTGGAAGGAGGCAGAGGCTTCATTTTGCACACAAAGAAACTTAGACCTGGAGAAGTCTTACAGTGCAGTTGGTGATAGAGTCTTGTGGCCATGTTCATCTGCAGAGCTGGCTAGGAAATCTTGTTTGTAGCTGGTGACCATGTACCCAGTGAAAACAATTACTGTGCAAGAGGGGACAGTGAGCAGTTTGGTGATTTTGAGCCCTGGAACACTAGTATCCAAAGAGGAGTGTGTGCCTCAAGGGGGCCCACTAAGTGGTTCAGGAAGAAGAAGATATTAGAATTTCTGTTGATGTGTTTTATTGTCCCCACTTAACTTACCTGTGTGTGTGTGTGTGTGTGTGTGTGTGTGTGTTCGTGTGTGTATATACATGTTATAGTTTATAAGGTGTCAGTGCCATGGGACAGGTTGATAACTTATCTAGCCTGTGCATCTGTATGTCACAGGTGGCATATGCTGGCAGCATTGTGAGACCACAGACCCAGGGATTATGGTGGTCATCGAGGCTGAGCAAGGAAAAGTCACCTTGAGAAAGCCCCTCTGCCATCCCCGCTCTCTCCGCTCTGTGATCCTAGTCCAGGCTCACTCTGGAAACAAGTTGGTTAGGCATGCCCACACTTAACAGCTCATGGCCTTAATCCTCACAGAAGTCCACCTCATTAGTGTCCTCTTTTCACATACAAGAGGACCTGCCTCAAAGAAACCGTGTATCTTGTCAGTGCCAGCAGAGAGTGTGTGCTTCTGCATGGGGGAGGCTGAGCTCCCAGAGGGCAGAGATTACCACCCTTAGTTTGCTCAAAGAGGGTTCACATGGGGCACTGGCATGATGCTGGAAGAAGGCCTGAGATTAAAACGTGTGAAGAGTAAAGGGCCTGGGGCCAGAGCTGGAGCAAGGAGGCTGAGAAGGTTGGAAGGACCAGATAGGACCTGCCTTGAGCTAGAGGGTGTGTTCTTGCAGCTGTGGAACAGCTCTTACCTGGGGAGGGTTATCTAGGCCCTAGGTGCATATGGGCCTTTCCAGCCAAAAGGCAGGCAGATGGGTCCCAGGCCACCTTCTTTGCCCACTGCTCCTAAGGAACCCCCTCCGTTTGGTTTTAGAACAACCCACCAAGCTCCCTTTCCCAGCTCAAGGACCCTCCAGGAGTGCCTGGGAGAGATACTGCAAAGCTGCTTCACTCATGGAGAGCTCTAGGCTTAGTGTGGGTGTGGCCCACCCTCAGAAAAGACACTCTCACCCCTCCTTGTTTCCCCACCTCGGGGTCATTTCTGAGGCAGGCCATACTTTGAACACATAGCCGAGGGTGCAGGCTCTTACCCCACCTGAAGTTGGAGGTCCCCCCATGAGCTCATGGCCAGCCCTCCAGCCCTGCCCTCCCCCCCCATTCTGACTTGGGCCCAAGGATGATGGGCTGAGTTTATGGGCTCTATAAGGAAAGGCTTCTTGGAACTGGGAAACTAACTCCTTCTACCTTCTGTGGACCAGAGAGCCTGTGGTCGTGTTGGAGTAAAGGCTCTGGGAAACTAGCACCCCTCAGGTCTGATTTCTGTAGTTGGGCCCTGGGGATGAGGAAGAAGGTGGCGGTGGGTCAGAAGAGCTCATAGTTCAGCCTGGAAACTTACCAGGAAGATCACATGAGCTCAAGCTGGAGGGCCTGGGAGCTTCCACCTTCCTTTCATTGGAGACATGAAGAAGGTTTTCCAATAGTGGGGAGTAGTTTCTCTGAGCTTGGCACCCACACCAGACCCAGCATTCTGATTACAGCTCAGACCCCTTCCCTCTTCCCCTGGCAACAGGCAGGTCACGACTGGGTGGCTATAGGACCTACTCAGAGCTCTAGGAGGGAAGTACCTGATGCGTCAATCCCCAGATGGTTGCTCTTGCCTTTTCTCCCATTGCTACCTCTCCAGGATCAGGACTGAGGATATGCTGGGCTCTCAGGGGCAACTCAGTGGAGAAGCTGGAGCTGCCCTGGAGCCCCCTACTCCAACAACTGCCCCTGTTTTAGAGCCATGGCAACCTGTTGCCTTTCCAAAAGTATCCTCATGTTGAGGGGAAGTGAGAAGCCAAAGGGTACAGGGCTAACAAATCATCTTTAGGAAGGTCCTCTCAGCTAACCCTTCACCTCAAGTAGGAATTTCTTAAAGCCGTCTTTCTTAGTTTCAGTTTTCTATCCCTAATTTCAGTGTCTTTAACAGCTTTGCTATCAGAATTTGTTGTTCCAGGATGGGCCAGGCAGCCTTGTAGCACTCCTCACAGACAGTACTAGAAGGTGGCGGTAGGTCAATCGCCTCAGGCGGGCTTGGCCTCCCAACCCCACAGCCTACCTTCAAGAATGTGGCTTCTCTCTAGCCCCATCCTTGCCTCTAAAAATAACCTTGCTATTTTGAAACCACCTCCTCTGGAGCTTTTTCTCACTGATCTCTTGGATCAGTAACCCCTCTAAGACCAGGCTTTTAGCTGCCTCTGTCATCCCAGCTGTTCTCACGGAGCAGTCTCCTTCCTGTCTCTCTCCCTTCCCCCAGTACTAGCTGGGATATTATTTTCCAACGAGAAATGAATATCCAGCTGGGTGTCCTCTGAGAAGAACAAGCCTGTCACCCTCCTCTCTGGGAGGGGGAGGAGGAGGTGGTAGAAAGCAGGGCTGTGAAGGCCAGGGCGAGGCAGAGCAACCCTGTGCCTCTGTTGTAATTGGGGGTCCACACAGCTGAGAGGTTCACATGTCTGTCGAGAAGCCACAAGGGTTGGAAAGGGCCTGAGAATGTGGGAATGGTCCATGCTGCCTTACTATGTCCTTTTAGAGCTGGCCTCTGAGTGACTCCTTGCCTCGTCTTCTTCTTGCAGCCCACAACCCTCCCTCAGGGCACCATTAACATGAACCAATGCACAGATGTGGTGGATGGGGAGGGCCGGACAGGCCAGAAGTTCTCCCTGTGCATTCTGACCCCTGAGAAGGAGCATTTCATCCGGGCTGAGACCAAGGAGATCATCAGTGGGTGAGTCTGCTCCATGTGTTTTGGGAGTTGGTGCTCCCTGCCCACCAGCAGGTCCTTGGACCAGGTCCCTTTGGCACAAATTGAGCAGCATTGCCATTACTTTCTTCCCGAAGTGCATCTGCTCTTTTGAGTCCCCTCTCTCCATTCAAGCACAACTGTGTATTCAGTCACCACACCAGAAACTGGCCTCATCCTTCATTGCTTTTGCTTCATCCCTGGGTCCACACATTCGCCAAGGCTACCCCCACCTCACATCCTGTTACTCAGATGCCTTCCTCTTCTGGCACTGCCCTGGTTCTGGGGCTGCTACATCTTCCTTAGGCATCTCACTGGTCTCCCTACTCTTTTCACACCCAACCACAAAGGGCTCAGTCCCCAAAACACTATGATCTTACCACCCTTCTAGCTAAAACCTCACCACCTGTGGGTCAAGTCCAAGTTCTTTGTCTGCCCTGCAGGGCCCCTTCCCAGCCCTCCAGCCTCACTCCCACCACCCTAAGCACTGAGCTGCTTGTCACCACACATCCCCCAGCTGCCTTTACCTCTGTACCTTCTCTCCCACCCTTCTCTCAGTCTGGAATAAACCCTGGACTTCCAGGCTGTTAGAGTCAGCCTAAATGTTTACTATATTGCAGTCAGCCCTCTCTCATGAAGTGCTTGGCTCCATCTGCTGGCTCTTATAAAAGATGAAGATTGTCTGTGTTCACATCTGGTTTCCTCAGCCAGCGGAAAACCCTTGACAGTGAAGGCCATGTCTCATTCATCGTGCTCGGTGCCCACACACAGGAGTCATTCCAGTGCTGCTGCACGCACTGGCTTCATTAGCCAAGTAGCAAAAAAAAGAAAGTCTTTGGGTCATCCTACTCCCTTGAGCACACCCTATGCAGAGGCTTAGGAGAAGCCCTGGAAAGTGGAAGGCAGGCCCAGGTTTTCAGGTAGCTGACAGTCTATAGGGGCTGAATTTGTGTTCCTGAACCTATGCAGCATCTGCCTTCCAGGAATCCCTGCTCATGGGGCATCTGCTACCAGCTCTGTGCAGCCTAGCCACACGTGGCATATGCACAGTGAACAGACACAGCAGGAGGTTGGACACTGGGTCTTGGAGAATTCCACTTGTCCTTTAAGGCTAAGAAGGAGGGAGATGAGGCTGAGAACGCTTTGGGAAGAGTAAATCCAGGGTTGAGGGGGACCAGGCTGATGATTGCAGTGCAGAGTAGAGGGGATTAGAACATGAAGTCCTTTGTTTCAAAAAACTGAAAGACTCCTGTGAGCAGTGGCCTGTGCTTCAGTATCTCACCTGCAGCCCTGGCCAAGGCTGCTGTGTAAGGAAGTGAGAACACTGGCCAGAAAGCCCCTGACTTTTGCCAAGTTCAGATTCATACCGTGGTAGGGGTAGAGCAGAGGGACAGAACTGTGCTATAAGAGAGGTTGAGTGGCCCTATGCTAGGGATGCCAGGAGAGAGGCAGGTTTGCATTTCTAACACATGAGAGCAAATTGGAGGACACTTCGACTCTGCCCCTCTCTGATCTTAATCCTAAGACCTTACATTTAAGGGTGTAAAGAGCTTTTACCAAGCCCTCGTTCCACAATTGGGAGACTGAGGCTCTGGAAATAAGACGAGTCTGACCGAGGGCACCCTCCAGGCATGAGTGACATCATGGAACTGGTTGCACTTACTTTCTGGTTCACTCTTGCTGTCTTGGTCCTGTCTGGCAAGCACACCTGGGTCAAGGTTCCACTGCTCAAATAAGATTCCTTAGGGGAACCTAGCCCTCCCCTCAAGATCTAGGTTCCAGGGATAGGTGGAATGGGAAAGACTTGTCCAAGGTTCCCAGGGTTGTGGGACCAGGTCAGTGATGTAGTGGTCTGCCACATTGCATTAGGAGAGTGACGATGATGTCTAGCATTTGACAGTGTCTTTGGCAGACTGCCTAAATCCTGCTGTCAGACACTAGCACAGGCTAGGGGGTCCTCAACTCTATCCTGGGCCACTCTCTTGCGGTCACTTCTGTGTGTGTGTATGAGGCCTGCCATTCCGTGCAGCTTGAGTAGGCAAGGTAAATTGGGTTCCTGGGTCCAGTTAGAACATGGGGTGGAGAGTAGTCCCCACATCAACAAATAATTCCCAGACGCCAACAGGATGTTCAAGAATTCAACTCAGTTCTGAAACTTGACACAGGGATAGCATCAGATCCTGCTGGTTAAGGGCTCAGTCCCACGAAATTGCTCCCCGCACCCCACCACACTCTGACCAACCGGCTATAGATTGGAAGTTCCCACGACCCCTCCTTGCGTTCAGTTAATTTGCTAGAATGGCTTACAGA
Organism: Pteropus vampyrus; assembly: GCF_000151845.1. Lineage (NCBI taxonomy): Eukaryota > Metazoa > Chordata > Mammalia > Chiroptera > Pteropodidae > Pteropus > Pteropus vampyrus. Next base: position 74,446 of record NW_011889112.1, on the reverse strand, counting down.
TTTCAGGAAAACTAGTTTACTCAAGAAATTACTGACAAAGGATATTAAAGGATACAAACTGTTGACGTAAGAAACATACAAAGCTGTAGAGAATTTTAATGAATTTATTTGAGCCAAACTGACAACAATTGGGAAGCAAAATCTGAATGGATTAAAAAAATGCTCCAGAGAATGGCAGTTTTGCAGCCTATTTTATACATTAGAATCAAAAGGGGAGACATAAGGAGGGTTCATTGGTGGTAGATTAAAGTGGCAGGAGAAAGCAAAGCAGGGAAATATTTGGGATTGGATAAAAGGTAAAATGGAGAGACACATCTTTTACATTGGTGGGTAAAGGAAAGTTAATAATTAACATTTACAGCACATAGAGATGGTGTGCAGAGCATAAGATAACCATGAGACGTTCAGTGGTCTCTTGCTCTGGTACAGTAGGTTATGCCCTGAGGGGTCTGGAAAAAAGGAGTTTCTCTGAGATTCCAAGGGTTTGTTATCATAGATGCAAAAAGACAATAAACAGGCTCACTTCAGGTAAAGGTTGACCTTCATCAAGAAAGCTACAGGCCCAGGATGTGACTACCTGCCATGACCTGCTTTGGTTAGAAATTTTTATGTTCAGACCATCCCATGTGGTTACTTTCGGTCTCTGAGTTTGTAGGTCTCCGCCATGCTGGCCTCCCTTGAGCTTGTCAGGTTAGTATGTAGCCTTTTTTGTTTGTTTGTTTTTGTTTTTGTTCCACGAAATCATTAGCCAGATTAAGAGATACATAGGACGAGGTCCCAAAGGAGTTTCTGTCGTCTTAGAGCTTGGGGCCCAGCGTGGTGGCATGTGGAAACATTCTGGTTCCCTAACCTAGAATCTCTCTGAACCCTGAACCCTGTCCTTTTGGGTTTTTATAAAGGCTTCATTACATAGGCCTTTTCTAGTTATTGATTCAACCTCGAGGCCATCTCCTTTCCCTGGAGGTTAATGGGTGAGACTGAAACTTCCTACCCTCTAACCACTTGGTTGGTTCTAACAACCAGCCCCCATCCTTAAATGCTTCCAAAAACCACTTCATTAACATAAGGAAAGACATTTTTTTAGCTCTTAACACTTAGGAAATTCCAAGGGTTTTGGGATTTATGAGCCAAGAATTACTCAAATATTAAGGAATATATTTTGGTCATCCGAATGACTAAATCTCTATTTCTTATAAATCACAATATTGCACAGTCATTAGGGGCCCTAAACACCAGGTGCATATGCTCTCAGGGTCCCATGTGTAGACTGGGCAATACTGAGAGTGGGAGGCTTGTTAGGCTCAGTGGCATACCCAGAGCCAGAATAAGTCACCTGACTGTTATTCTTGTCCTGGATCTGGACCTTTCTCCTTCTTGTCCAACAGGCAGGGCTCTCTCAAAAGCAGCCTGCTCCCAGGCCTCTGCAGTCCCTCAGAGACCCTGCAGTTCCTCTTGTGACCAGCAGCTGCCTCATTTTTCCCACTTGCTTAGACACTCAGATCTCTTTTAGGGAGTCAGACGGTACAGTATGCCTGAGGACTGACTTCTTACTCTACTCTCCCTCTGCCTCTCTCCTCAGACAGATTCCCTTCCCTTGGCTTCCTCCCTGGCCTCCTGATTCTCACTGCCTGTCATGGCTTTTTTGCTGGGGAACCTCTTCTGTGGGCTCAGGGGCCCTGTAATTGGTCTAAGCACTCGGGTCCCTAAAGAGGTACAGACATTTTCTCCTCTTTGCTGACTTAAAGCTGGACGGCCCATTCAGTCTTCCCTCCTCCTGGCTCTTCTCTGAAATGGACACCTGAATGACTTTCCCAGGGTTGGATAGAGAGTTGACAGTTCTTTCCTAGTTCCTTTCTGCTGGGAGGGGACCTCCAGGATGTTTGGGACACAGGTTCACACAGCTATTTTAGAGGAGGTGGGAGTTGGCAAGATGAGGTGGCCTCTTCTGTGCCCTTCAGCTGGGCTCGGTCAGGGCTTTCTCCCAGTCTCTTATCTTGGCTCTGCCTTGAAAGTTGGGGAGCCTGTTCGACCACATCCCTGGCACCCACATTCACTACCAATCCCATGTCCACATTCACACCTCACCTCTCTTCCATGAGGGTATTTTAACATTTGTAACACATCTGGATAATGTTAGACACTTCTACTGGGCTAGAGGACATATCCCATCACCTGTTCCTGAGCTAGGCATCTCTCAGCCTCCAACCAGAGCACCACTGAAACGGGCAGGAACTGAGGTATCTAGGAACCCTGGCTGCCCTTGTTCCATGCTCTGCCCTTGAGTCTCCAGCCTTGTTTAAATTGGCAGGAGCTTCAGAAGCTCCATTTAGTCAGCAGTGCAACTGCAATGCAGATCTCTCCTCTTCCCTCAGGGCACCCCAAAGGGTCTGCACCTCCCTGCCATGTTCCCTGTACTCTAGGTGACTTTGCTGAGCAGTCTATTCCCCTCTTCTAGGTATAGCTTTAATAGGGGCCTTCTGTGGGCATGGTTGGTTCGAGTGCCCAAAAGAAATTTCAGGTCCTATGGCGGGGTAGAAAGCAAATCTTTCAACCCCACAAGTGTGCGAACTACTCAGATTACAGGAGTGAGGCCCTTGTAGAGTCTGCTCATCTGCTGGCTTTGCAGATACAGTTGTGGCCTCCTTTTTCGCTTTGGGGCCCATGCAGGGTTGTGGTTAGAGGGTAACAGATCCAGATCTGGATCTGAGTCCTCTGTTCTTCCTTATGCTCCCCTGCTGCCTTTCCTGATGCTGGTCCAAAGTGGACTTTTCAGCATCCAAGCTGGTGTAGATTCTTGGGCAATGTCCCTGGGCAGCTCTGCCAGACTTCCCCAGAGCCAAGGTACCCAGTGCCCTCACTCTATAGGTGGGGCCCATTGGTGAGTGTATTGATCTGGGAGATCAGCACTCAGCCCCTAAAGTGACCTGTTGTGGGGAACTTTGGTAGCATGATTTCTGGTTTCCTGCCTTGAGTGCACGGAATAGCCCCCAGTTGCAGCCCATCTGTGTGCTTGCCACATCCACTCTGGAAGGCAGTTTTAGAGCTAAGTCTAAGCTCTGACAGTAAGGACAGTGATAGAAACAATGATGTGCCCTTCACTCCAAATCCAGTGGTCAGAGTGGAGACCATGTTATTATCCCTAAGCTGCAGGGCCCTCCTCACTTGCACTGTGGTCATTGCAGGGTCAGCATCCAAGCCTGGTTCCGGCAGTCTCTGCTTGTCCTGGACTGCATTGCTGGCACTTCCTGCCCTGTCAGTGACAGGCTCTAATCTAGGCTGGTGCTAGGCTTCTGGCTGAATGCCTCCAGGCAGGAAACATAGGGTTTGGTGCTTGGACTACTCAACAAGGCGGTGTCCTAATCCTTGAGAGCAGGGGTCTGACCTTCTGTCTCTTCTCTTCCCAGTTGGCTAGAGATGCTCATGGTCTATCCCAGGACTAACAAGCAGAACCAGAAAAAGAAGCGGAAAGTAGAGCCTCCCACGCCACAGGTAGGTGATGGGTTTGCCAAGTGTCACCCCTCGGTGGAGCTGGGGAGAAGTGAGAGAATTAAGAGCACCCTGGGAGGTTAGAGGGCTTCAGGACCCAGCCTAAAATTGGGAGTGGAGTAAGATATTAGTTCAGGGCTCAGGCAGTCATCAGCCCTGCGTGTTCCCCCTCCTTCCTTCCGATGGTTCGTGGGATGCAATCTACACACTGCTCTCGGAGCCACAGGGCAAGACCCATTACAGGTACAGGGTGGCCTGCTCATGTGCTCTTCAGTGTCCTGCTTGTGTGTTCTGAGGCTTTCTCAGATGGTTTCCTGCCAGCAGGCAGGTGCTGAGCAGCAATAGCACAGCATGTATCCTTTCTCCTGGCTGTCCTGCCTACTGCTAGGGAGCAAAGAGCATGCTGGGGAGAGATTCTTGCTGCACACACATTCCTCGTGTGCCTCAGCTCAGCTCCATTTTCTACACAGATTGACCCTGCAGACAGAAAGCTGAGAAAGGGGGCTGGGCAGGAAGGTCCTAGAGTGAGGGGCTCTCAAGGGACCCTACTCCTGCTCTGGGCTTTGACCATAAATGGAAAAAACTGTCACTGGCCTTGAATTTTGTGCCCCGGCCATGATTTCCATGTGATCAGAGTGGGAAGTGGCTGGGGTCATCCCTCCAGGTCCAGTCCTTCCCCAAAGGCCACTTTCCTCCTCTTTCCCTCCCCTACCATTGTGCAGGGGCTCAGGGCACCCAAAGGGATTCTACAACTCCCCGCTATGCTCCTCACACTCCTGGGGCCCTGGTGCAGCAAATTAATTTTTCTGAGCTTCATTGAACTGATTTGCAAAGTGGATCTGTTGAAATCTAGTTAGACAATTATTGTAAGCATGAACGGAAGTACTGAGCCCAATATGGGTACTCAGTAAATGTTATTTTTCCTCCTCCTGCTCCAGACTTGATTGTTAGCAGGTATTCTTGCCTTGTTTAGTCAGGTCTTACGGTGACCCTGAGAGTGAGAAGGATGGAGATTGGGTCCCTTAGGCATCTTGCAAGTTCCAGAGCCTGGCAGAGAGCCAGCCTATGGCAGAACCTGGTTATCCCTGAGGTTCAGCAGTCTTCACTAGCTGTTCTCTGCTTCACCAAGTGGCAGAAGTCGTCCTGGGCAGGCCTGGGTCCCAGGTGTGTGCTGGCCTGGGTCCCTTTCTCCTCCACATACCCCCATCCCCTGTGGCTCCCCTGAGCATGTATACCCTGACTGGCCTCCTGCTGATGGAGTACAGCTCTGGGCCTGCCCTCTATCCACCCTCCCCAAAAGTCTCAGTCTAGCATCCCCTGAAAGGTAGTGTCCCTGGCAAGAAATTGGCAAAAGACAATCGGAGTCATTCCTGGAGACTGAAAGTGGAGCTTCCTGTCAGGATATAGCAGATACACATTCAAATCCCCCAAAGTTGCTTGATTGGAGAGAGAATATCCCAGGCAGAATAACAGTATTTAGGATTCTGAGGCATTTCCAAGTTATGCCTTGGAAACAATACTGGAGCAGAGCTCCTGCCTCCAAATAAGGCAATTACATATGCAGAAGACATACTCAGCCCAGCCCAGGGAATTTTGTTATGTCCCTGCTTCCTGGCTGTCCCCTCCCCTATGACGTCTCTTCTTCCTAAATACTTCCAAGCTTCACCTTTTCATTTGGAAGCAGGAGACACATGATTGCAGAGTGGGGAGATCACCCACTTTCCTGATGGTCTCTTAGAGCCTGGGTCTCGTGGGATCCCAGCCTCTTCCACTCAGCCCCTCCCAAGCACTGGCAGAAGCCAGCCTGGATAGGTTTTTTCCTTCCTCCTCTTGCTTTCCAGAGCATCACATTTGAGGCCACTGGTTTCTGGAAGTTGTGAACTTTCACCAGGGACCATGCCTCTGTGAGTCAGTCTCGTATGGTGATGTGGGGCATCTCCAGAGGAGAGCTGAGGGCTCTCTGGGCACGCTTCCCCTCCGCAGCCTGATGCTGAAGGTGTTCTAGGGTCCCCTGTTAGAGACAAGAACCTAAGACCCCATACCTGGCCTCTTTCTCAGTGGCCCAGGAGAGTTTCAGATCAATGAGGAGCTGGAAGCATTACTCTGCTTCACTCTGTCCTCCGGGAACTTAGGTAGGAAAGCCCAGGGTTCCCTTTCAAGAAAGGTGTCTAAGGCAGTTGGTAGCTGGGGACATGTAGAATACAGAACACAGTGGTTTGCTGAGGGCATCAGAGAGAGGCCTAAGCCAGGCCCTGAGAGAGGATGAGGATAAGGATTCAGGGAGAGCAGATAGCCTTCTCAGGCAGGACAGGGGGTCCCAGCAAAGACCAAGGCAAGAGGAGGAGACAAGCTTGCCTCGATCAGAGCCTCTGAAGCCTGGGGCCTTAGAGGCATAGGCTCCTGGGAATTGCTTCTTACTTGGCCACTATTTACTCCAAGAGAAAAGATTTTTCCTACTTTTCTTGGTACTGAGATGCCTAGAAAAGGAACAGTAATTCACTCTGGGTATGATCAAGGCAGAAAGGATGGAGCTCTTACTTCCCTTCCTCCAAATCCTAGAGCTGGGAGGCCGGGGTCTTTGTGTCTTCCCCAGCCAGGTATACAGGCCCAGGGGCCCAGTTCTTCAGGTGGAGCTCTGGGAAGCCAGCTCCTCTAGCCCTCCAGACTCATGGTCCTTGCTCTTGCCTTTCTTCAGAAAACATAAAACAGCAGGCATCCGTTAGGACATCCCTGCTGGTCCAGTGCGCTGGCCCATCTCAGCCACACGTGTGTTGTGAGTGGCCACTTCTGCTTCTTAGGCATCTCATTTTCTATTTTGGTGCCTGCTGCTACACCCCACTCCAGGTCAGAACACTTCCTCCCATTGGTTCCCTGCTTGGTTTCTGTGCCCGGGAAGTAAAAGGAAGGCTTTCTATGAAACCTCCTCCAGTGGGGGCACCTGCTTATTAGCACATGGAAGCTACAGAGGCCCATTGACCAGGGCTAGCCTTCCTGCCCTTTTTCATCTTTCCTCCCTACTAAACTCTTTTTCTGACAGCTAGATAAACAGCACAGACTATTATAGTATTAACAGCCCTGAGCAGTGAAGCTGTCCCAGCCACACAGGGACTAGCACATAGAAAACCTAATGCTTCCACTCCTTCCTCTTGCACAGGCAGCCAGGGTCTGGATCAGCGTGAGTGTCAGCACCCTCTTCACAACAGCAACTGTGGAGAGCAGAGGTGGTGCCATGTGGTCCTGAACTGGCTCATGCAGAGGCTTATTCTCCATATATCTGCTTTGGAGAAGAGAAGCAACTTTACCCTGAGACCAGGCTTCCCAGCATCACCTATCTAGCCCCCTCTTCTAGAAGCTAGCATGGCTTTGTTCCTGCTGTCTCAACATAGAGACAGGAGAAAGCAGAGCTACCAAAGGAGAGAAAAAGAACTCCCTGTGGACCTTGGCCACTATTCATGCTCTGGGATAGTCCTCCAGAAGTGGGGAACATGGGTAGGGATCTGTGGTTTCAACCAGCCCTGCACAGATTGGGAGGCCCAGGGCCAGGAGGTGGCTCTGTAGCTGCTTGGTGCTGGGAAATGTGTGTATTCTCCAAGCTCCGAGTCATGACTCCTTGAATCTGGGACCTGAAATTGTTTCTGCCTCTTGAACATCCCTGCCACCCCACCCCCTTCTCAGTGCTAGGGTCCCCCTAGCATCAGATATGTGTGCATGTGCCATAGGCTTTTCACCCACAAGGTGGAGCTGAGAGCACTGGCAGCCAGGGCCACTCCCCTCATGAGCACAGTCACCTGTTCCTTTCTTTTTGGCCTTTTTTGGCAACCTCTGCCTACCCTGGTCCAATCTCCTCCATAGAGGGGACCGATTCACCAAAGACGGTGGTCTTTATGTCACCCCCACCCAGCTCTGCAAGTGGAATCCAACTCCACCCTGAGCCCACCAGAGCTGTGGATGGCTTCTGGCCTCTGGCCTTTGAGCAGAAGGCCCTGGGTTGTTGGGAGGGGGCATAGCAGGGGACTTAGAGTGGCTTCTACTTTAGAGAAGCATTACTGCTGGGACATGGAATGAGGGTAGTATGCTGACTTGGAAGGACAGGTTGCCCTGGTGCTGGATCTCCTTGGGTCAGTGGTTCTGTTGGAGCTCTCAGGAAACTGTCAGAAACCATCATTGTTTTCTTCTGAGAAGTCCACTTTATCCGAGGAGGTCAAAGTTCTTGGGACTCTCCAGCCTTGGAGTTGGGTCAGCTGAAGGCTCTGACGCAGTAGGAGGTTATATGTGTCTTGGGTCTGTGGGAAGAACCATACTGGTTTTACCCTTTGCATGAGGCCTAGAATCCTTAGAAAGCTAAGGAAACCTTTGGACCCAGACAAATGCCCATCTTCTCACGTTGGTATCTGGGCTTATCTTGGAGGCCCATCTAAGGCAAAGCCTTTTCCTACCCCATCCTGGGCCTTTCTCCTGCTCATAGGAGTGCCTAGGGGTGGAGAATACTTGGAGCCCTACTTTTTTCCTTTCTGGCTATGCAAGTGTGACACCTCCTCTCCCTTCCCTGCAAAGTGGGTTGATGAGGACTAGATGGTATGGTGCCCAGCCAGAGCTCCGCATATAGCTGACACCAGTGGCTATAATAAATAACCCACTGGTGGTTATACTGGGTCTACATGTGCACACATACACATAACCTGTGTTGTTATAACCCTTGCAAGGGCCCAAGTCACAGATGGCTTAAGGTAGGTTTCTAAAAATAAGGCTTGGCCACCGGGATGGGAATGGGAGGGTGAGCATTTGTACATTATCCTCCATGTTTTAGGGAAAACAGATGAGATGTACCTCACTTTTGAAAAGGCCTAAAGCCATGTAGCACCCTCAGCAACTGGCACCTAGGACCTTGGGCTAGATAGGAGACTGACTTGTGCCCAGGGTATAAGCTGGTGCTGCAGGGCAGCTGGGTTTCCCAGCCCCACCCTTGTCTGGCCTCTAGTTTGTAGTTTTGAGTGAAAGTTCGCTACATACTCTGGAATTGGACTCCCTATGTCTGACTAAGCGCTTTTTGCATGACTGTTTCTCCCACAGAGCAGCCCCAGTTCTGACCTGATGGAGAGTTGGAATTGAGACTCTTCCCTTCTTGGCTACAGGCACGCATCTAGCTTGTGCGGGGGGGCGGGCAGGCAGGAAGGTGGGTGCAGATTGGAGTGGTATGTTTGCTTTGTATCTGATGACTACATAGTATCCCAGGTATTCTCTTTTAGCATTCTAGGACAAAAATGGGAGAGTAGATGAGGCCAACAGCTGGCCCTGGCATGGATGCTGAGTGAACACATGTGTATCATTCATCTGTGTTCTTTCTTCACCGTGTACTCATGTCCTAAACGCCCAGAAGTCTAGGAATGACAGACTCTGAGCCAACCACTTTTGGTCTTGCCTTTAATACCTAGTTCACTGCTCTGGACTCTGGTTTTGTGGGCAAGGAGAACTTGCATGTATTTGGTGTTGGGACTCTAAGCATTAACCCTAAGTCTTTGCTCCATGCATTTGCCAAACATGGCCTGAAGCCCATGGGACCAGGTACTCTGGGGGTGCTGGCTGGAGCTACAAAGGAGAAAAGGCCACAGTGCCATCCAGAAGGAGCTTCTACTCTGACCAGGATGTCTCTATTCTGAGTCTTCTCTCCTGGGAATTCTGGGCCCCTGATACTGTGTAGTTGATCTTGCTGTTCCCCCATAGCCAAAGAGCCAGGCACCCAAGACCTGTACACCAGCTTGGGCTATGTCCTCTTGTGCCTACATCTCAGACACCACTCTCTCCCTCAGGAGCCAGGGCCAGCCAAAATGGCTGTCACCAGCAGCAGCAGCAGCAGCAGCAGCATCCCCAGTGCTGAGAAAGTCCCCACCACCAAATCTACACTCTGGCAGGAAGAAATGAGGGCCAAGGACCAGCCAGATGGCAGCAGCCTGAGTCCAGCTCAAAGCCCCAGCCAGAGCCAGCCTCCTACTGCCAGCACCCTGAGGGAACCTGGGCTCGAGAGCAAAGATGGTAAGTGGTGGCCAGATTGGCTCAAGTGCTCACCTGTCCTGATGCCCCTCCTCATAATGCTGTAACAGGCCTCTATCCCTCCAGAGCTTGCACTGGGGGCTCACTCGGGGGCCTGTACAGTCCAGTTGTGAGCCCCAGGCCTCCTCACCTTCTGTGTCCATCAGCCCTAGGCAGAGCGTGGCCTGATGTGGGACTAGGATACTGGGCTCCAGCCTTAGCCTTGCCCCTCCTGCTCTTGAGTCTTATCTGTAAAAAAGGACAGCACCTGCTCTGTTATCCCCAAGCAGGTGCTATGAGAGTCAAAGTGCTCTGTAAAGAGGTCTGTGTATAAGGAAGCCTCTGCTTCCTGTTCATTGTGGCCGCTTTGTGTTTGTGGCCTAGTTAACCCTAGAAGTCCACTGAGAACAGCAGTAGTTAGGGTGGTCTTGTTTTTCTCCTCACAGTCCCATCCTGCAGGCCCCTGCGTGAAGTAAGGGAAGAGGGTGCCAGAGAGGAAACAGCTGGCATCACCGTGCTTTCTCCACTTAACACTTGGGAGTTGCTTGAGCAGAAGAAGGGCAGTTGTCTCTGCCTCCCTCCTCCAAGCCCTTGAAGGCTTTGCAAAACACAGGCTAGTTTTTGCCATTTATACTTTGTCCAAATTGTTAAAGATGAGTGGACAATTGGGACTGACCCAGCTCATTCAGGCCAAAATGCATTTGGCATTAACTCTGGGCATAAGTTGCCTTAATCCTCATTTGGTAGCACATACCCATCCATATCTAAAGTCTGTTCACTCCTGGTTTCTATACAAGTCCTCTGCCCTTTTCTCCTCAAAAATGTACTGAAAGACTGAATGGCTAGCCGGCTGTTGGTTCGTCCTTGATGTTTAGTCAGAAGTAGTTGTTGGGATATATTTTGTCGTGTGGAGGTGGATCCTGTTCTCCCAGCTGAGCCTCCAGACTAGAAGTGTAGGCCTCTCTGACAGTCTCATCAAGAGGCAGCCAAGTTAAAGGAGAGATGGATGAGGCACAGTGGGAAGGAAATTTTTTTCCCCATCCTGTGTCTGCCCTTGGGGAACCACATTGGCCTTTAAAGATGAAGGTAGAGAGAAGCCCCCCATTTGCATCTGCATGAGCTTTTAAAAGCATCCTCAGAAAGCAAAGATGGCTAATTGTGTCTCTTGCCTCCCACTCTCTCTTCCAGAGGAGAATACCATGATCGGCGACCGCATGGACTGTGGCAGAAAAGTCCGGGTGGAGAGCGGCTACTTCTCCCTGGAGAAGACCAAACAGGACTTGAAGGCTGAGGAGCAGCAGCTGCCCCCGCCAGCCTCCCCTCCCAGTCCCAGCACCCCCAACAACAGGTATAGTGGCCCCAGACCGCCCTCCCAGGAGCTTGGTCATCCCCTTCCTTCCCCAGGTCCTCGACCCCCCAGCCGAATGGTCTGCAGCAGCTACCTCGGCTCCCTGGATGTGGCCAGCCGGCCCCCCACCCATATGGACTCCAGCAGCGATGGGGGGCGGGAAGCAGAGAGACTGGGGCGCACCTTTGCCTTTAAAGCCAGCAGGCAGTATGCCACCCTGGCCGACATCCCTAAGGCCATCAGGATCAGCCAACGAGAAGCCTTCCAGATGGAGAAAAGGCGGCTGGAGCATAGGACTCGGGCCCGGAGTCCTGGCAGGGAAGAGGTGGCGCGTCTGTTTGGCAACGAGCGGAGGTAAGGAAGGAATTAGAGAGCTGAATGCATGTGCACACACGTGCACACAGGCTCTCTCCCCACACCCTTAACACAGTCTCTGCTAGATATACTCTGTTTCTTTCTTACACGTGTACTCACACAGTCTCACACACTCATATATTCTGTTACATACTCCTACATGCTTTTCTCATATATTTTCTTATGCACATATTCCCTCTCCCTACCCCGCCATACACACACACACACACACACACACACACACACACGTCCCCTAAACCTTCCTTGGGGAGCATGCTCATTCTCCCTGTCTGTTAAGAGCATGTGGGGAACCTTTCCCTCTTGACCCTGGACTCTGGTTCCAGAACTCAGCTCCTAGTGGTCAGAATATAGGATCTCTGGGTACCCAGAAGCCTAGGCAAGGGGCCAGCTGCTCCCTCTGAGTATCTCCTAGTACCGAGACCCTGGGTGAGTTCTCAGCTGCCTGGGCCATGTGTGACTGGATCTTTTCCTTCCTAGCTCAGTTCTGTTCTCCAAGGAGACAGCAGAGGCAGTAAGACCCCCACAGATGCAAGTGGTGGCAGAAGCTCTGCTTGCCCTTACCAGTCTCATGTGTATGGGTGAAGGGCATGGAAGGAGAAACAGGGAAGGTGGCCATGCCTGGGATGGCAAGGTAGCAGCATAGTTCCTCCCTTGAGTACTCTCTCCCACAGAAAGCCACAGGGCAGCCAAAGCAGCCTGTGAAGCTGCCAGGTACCCGGCAGAATCACTCTTTGTCCAGACTTGGCTGAAATGTGAAATGGGGAGTTTTCCTGGGGAGAGATGGGGTTTGGACGATGGGCCTAGGACAAAGACCAGGGGCAGAGGTGTAGAACTCGACTGTGGTCTGAGGAGAGGAGGGCTCTGCCCTTCCCTTCCCTTGTTCCACTGTCCCTGTGCTTTTCAGAGAACTGAGGAAAGATCTTGGTTCCATCTCAGGCCTCTAAGCCCAGGTCTGGACCAGAGCACCCGAGCACCTCCTCTAATAGGAGCTTGCGCCCGAAATAAGTCTGTAAACAGAGCCTTTGTCTTTCTTTGTTTACCTGCCTGACGACAGGGTTCTTACCCAGATGACCTCTAGGCTGCCGGAGGCTCACAGACCCCTCTGAACCACTTGAGAGTCTATGTGTACATTTTGCCAGGGGAAAAATATTCATAGTTTCATTAGGTTCCCAAAGAAGTTCCCTTTCTGAAAGAGAAGTTCAGGCCTAAGTTCCAGAAGTATTCACAGAGTATTCTCGTCGCTCCTCCAAAGCCTAAGTAAAGCTCATAGTTGAGACATGTTGTGGGGACAGGCCAGGGTGGCAATGGATTCCTCTCAAGGTGCTCCCTTCTCTTCTTAATACTCACCCACATGTCCCAGATAGAAAGGACCTGTGGACCTGTGGGTTAACCGCCAGGATAAAGAAAAGACACGTAGAGTATTTGGTCTTAAAAAGAGAAGACAACAGAATGTACCTAATTCCGAGGAAGAGAGAAGCTGACCTCTTGCCTTGGAGGTGCCTGCCAAGCAGTTGGCTGGCTTCTTGTTTCTTTAGTACTCTCGTGAGATGCCTGCATCATCATCCCTAGTGTGTAGATACAGACATAGGAGCCCAGAATCAGGGTAGCTCCTCGCAGGAACAGCCTGGAGCAGTGGAGCCAGGACACACATCTAGCTGGGCCCTTAACTGAGAAGGCCCTGCTCCCATGATGTGACCCAGGACTGGGTCCTTTAAGCAATTAAGGAAATACATAAGTAAAGGGACTTGCCAGAGATTTAGTAAGCCAGCAGCTGTGGTTGGGGAGGCTTCGCACTGGCTTGTGGGCAGGCCGCATGTCGTGAAGGCTTCTGTGTGGCAGCCATGCCCTTGGTTTAGCAGCAGATCAGAGATTTAACATTTAGCATACCTGCTTGGCTTTGAACTCGTTCTTGTCTGGTGGCCTGGGGTGGATGGCATCTCTGAGGCTTTGCTCTCTACGTGCTCTTTGCCACCATGGGGATGGGTTTTCACCTGGTATTGGCACCCCTAGGACCCACCAGCTCTGCATCCTAACACTGTAACATCACTTTCTTACTGCCCTTGATAACATCTGGCTGGCTGATGTCACTTTGAGAGGTCTGCTCTCTGGTCCTGAGTAGCTGTGCTTGATTGGATTCCTGTCTCTGAGTTGAATAGAGCAGAACTCCACATTGGCAAGTTGTTGGCCACAGCTACCCAGAACAAACTAGGCCTTCCCAGGAGCCAGGCTGGGTGATGACAGGGCTTAGTTTCCTGAGAAGCCATGGCCCTGAAGCAGTCCTCTGTGGGCCAACCAGCTCTGCTTTTCAGACTTGCTCCAGAGCCTTTAAAACATTTCTTGGATGGTGAGTTGCTGCTGAGCAAGCATGGGGAGGCCATGGCCCTAGTTGAACTATGGGTGACGATACCAGGGCCAGCTCCCGTGTAGTCCTACCTGCCCCTAGGCTAGGAACCTGGAAAGGTCAGCCAAGCAGAGGTACAGCGCCTCCTTTCTGTGCTGTCAGCCAGCCCAGGGAGGCATTTGTGGCCACACCTGTAGTACTTCAAGGGAACCAAGTTAAAAACTTCCCACTTTGCAAAGTAAATGTGGCTGACCTCACTTGAGCCCCTTCTGTGTGTAGAGGCTGCAGCAAGTGCCGCTTTCCTCTTCTCTTGTCTGACTCTTCTCTTCACAGCCCTGGCAGTCCTGCAGCATGCAATTCGCATGTGACTTGGCCAGGAACTGTTTCTCACAGCTTTCCTGGGGCTTTCTAGGCCCTGGGCTCAGTTGAAGGGGCTCTTGTTCAGCAAGTGGTGGCACCTAGACTTGTGAGTAGGCCTGGAATCTTATCCAGACCTCACCAGGACAGTCGGGCATGGGGGATGCCTCACCGCCCGACCAGGCTGAGCACTTGCAAGAGCTTCCTATGGTTCCAGGAACTCCTGCCTCTGCCGTAGCTTCCTGCGCTCAGACACACGCCCTCTCCTGCTGCCCTCCCTCAGCCACCCTGCACTGCTGGTTCTGGCAGGCTGGCCTGGGAACAAATTCCTTTCCTGGAGAAGACTCCATAGAAGCTTAGTGTATAGTGGGGTGCCCACGTTTCTTGTGGAAGCACAGGGAGAAGCAGAGAGCTCAGGTTCCCCAAGAGTTCTGCCCCTGGTATTAAGCCTTCCTTGAAGAATCCCTAGGAGATCAATATTTGTTGGTAATTCTCCCTAAAAAAAGCTAACCTCTGAGGGAGAAATGTTTCAAGTTTTGAGCTCGTTTCCTCTTTTTTTTTCTTAGAGTTAGATTTTAGTTAGTTTTCTAGGCTCAGAGGCCCTTCACTCGCTTCCCCTCAACTATCCACCACTTGTCCAAAATGCAAGTAAACCGCTCCCTGAGAGATGACTTCAGGACACTTGCCTGGGTGTCCCTGTGGGAAGACGGGCCTCTGGTCCTGCAACGTGTCAGTGTCCAAGACCCAAGCACCCATGCTCACACCCACCTCATTGACTCTTCGTGACTCAGACAAGGATGGTCTCTCCTCCTCAGTGATCACCTCGGGTTTTTTTTCTTTAATTCTTTGGATAATTTTGATGTACCATTATTTGATTTTAAAAAGCCGTCTTTTTCTGTTTATTCATTTTCCAGCCTTATTTTCTTTCAGGTCTTGCCCCTCTCCACCTTCTCCTGCTGTGTCGCTGTGTGACGTTACTCGCCCTTCCTCCGCCTGCTTCGCTCCCATCTCAGCTCCGTCTCCAGCCATAGATGGCCTGATGATGCCACCAGCCCTTTCACACGAAATCAACTTGCTTTGTTTTTGTTTTAATTTATTTTTTGATTCTTTTTACTGTTGGCAGAAACAATGTTAATTCATGGCCCTTTTTCTTGCTAAATTTTGACTGCCTTGGGGTGGGGGCTGCATCATGATCTGCTAGGAATTCGATGAGGATGGGGTCATCCCCCTCCAAGGTGGTGGTTGCCTTATGATCATGTCTGTGGCTCAGGAGAGGATGCCTGGTGATGAGCTATGTGATTGCCAAGTGTATCAACACAACAGACCATGCAGGGACTTCCATTATTAGGTTTGGGAGGGCAGAAGGCAAGGACAGACTTGGCAGAAGGAAAGGCCCTTGCATATGAGTTGCTGCCAGGCCCTGCACGGCTCTACCTTCCACAGTAGGGGTAAAGAGTTCAGGGAGGGGTGTCAAAGGTGAACTAGTCAAGTGCTGTATGCACAGCCTATACGCCCTGTGGAAGGGAAGGTCCAGGGATGGCTGGAATGGGCCAGGTGTGGGGGTGTTGGCCAAACGAGTCCTTCTGCAATGAGACCAAGCCCGTCTCGGGCTGTAGGGGAACCCTGTCTCTCCCAGCAGGGCTCATGTCCTCTCTTGTAGGAGGTCTCAAGTAATTGAGAAATTTGAGTCCTTGGACATTGAGAAGGCAACAGAACACATGGAGACCAACTTGTCAGCTGGGCCTTCACCATCAAGCGATACTCGCCAAGGCCGCAGTGAGAAGAGGGCATTCCCCAGGAAGCGGGTGAGCACGGAGGCCTGAACAGTGCCTTGTGGGCCCAACATGGTCCCACTCTTCCCTTCGAGGCCCCCAGCACACACTTGGTTGTACTTTTGCTAGGCTTTCCACTCTCCTTTCATAGTTGTTTGCTTTGGTCTCTCATCTCCTTCTCCAATTAGTGAACTTCTTAAGGACAAGTCTTGTCCTCTGCATCTTTCTTTTAGAATTTCATCTCTGCTAAAGGCTGTTCTGACAAGCCTTAGATCCTCGGTACTACCTAGAGCCTCTCTCTTCCTCTCCGAGGTAGCCCAGCCACAAGCCTGAACACCTTTCTTCCTCTTTCTTCCAAGTGGTGACCACAGCCCTCATTTCTCTGCTTAGTCCACAAAGTAGACTCCGCTTCCCATCCTCCTCCTCCCAGGCAGCCTGCCCAACTCTTGTGGCCCTGCTGTGTCCAATCTTCATCTTGCTCCCCAGTTTCTCTGTGAGCTTCTGAGGTGCCCTCCTGCTCTGCTCGCAGCCACAGAACTAAGGGCTCTTCCTTCTGTGACCCCAAGAAGCAAGGGGCAGGGCAAGATCAGGAGAGTAACAGTGACTATGCAGGTGCATCTGAAGGACAGGACTGCTCTAACAGCCAGGGTAGCTCAGAACCCACATTGTGAAACAAAGGAAGGCACTGGATGGGGAATCTGGGATGCAGGCTCCTGTCCCCGCCCTAGCAAAGACAGAGCACTCTTGTCACTTGAGAACAAGGCCCCTACATTCCCAATCCTCCCACAGCTCTGGCTGCTGGACTCCCTGTTCCCTGCCTGAGTTGACGCTTGTACTGACTGGTGGCTGCTCTCTGCCACAGGACCTCCCCAGCGAAGCCCCCACAGCTCCTCTCCCGGATGCGTCAGCTTCCCCCCTGTCTCCACACCGAAGAGCCAAGTCACTGGACAGGAGGTCCACGGAGTCCTCCCTGACGGTGAGCCCAGGCGCCCGTGCACCAAGGCCTGGAGACTGCTCCTGCTGCTTGTATCACTTGAGGTCGATGTCTGCTTCTGTCCGTGCATCTGCGCTGGCTGTCCCTTCTGTGCACAGGCCCTCATGTCTGTGCATGGGAAGCAGCTGCCCTGTTTCTTACCCTTTTCTGGGCTACATGAGCATCCTGAGCTCTGAGGTCCCCAGTGGAAGAGGCCCCCTGGCCAGGCAGTGGAATCCTGACTCCAGAAGATCAGGGCCATAGCAGAGAACCTCATCTTATTTTGGGTATTTGTTTCTGTGACATTTTGGAGACAGGAGGGCCCTCCTTTGCTGGGAGCACTTGCCTTGTTCATGGGATTTTCACTGCAGAGGGAAAACAGGCATTTGCTCCAGATCATTTGAGCTACAGCAGGGAGGATACAGGTAGGGAGTGGTCGGAGGGAGTCCAGGCAGTACCATCACCCCTGCCAGCAGTGACACGCCAGAGGCCCTGGGGTTGAAAGACAGCTGCTCACATGGTGACCTGGGGCTCCTTTCTGCTTTTGTTCTTAGACTCCTGAGGAGCCTAGGGCTGATGCCACCTCTTCCCCAAAGGGGCAGTGAGCCACCAACCAAATTGACACAAAACTGGAGCAAGGACAGGAGGTTTCTTACCTAGAGGAAGTTTAATTTTTCCTTGAGTTCTGGGTTTTGCTCAAGGGTTTGGAGCAGAAGCTGGTCATTGTCTTGCCACTTCACACCCATTTTAACTCCCTCCCAGTCCCTGGAATACAAAAAGATGTCACAGCTCATTTCTGGTCAAGATGGCTTTAGAAAAGTAGAGCGCAGATGGGATGAGAAGAATGATCCATGTCTCTTTGAGGCACCAGCCTTGCAGGTATCCAGATGTAAAATGCAAGCAGGATCCAGGTGGGCTGCAGGTGGTCTTAACGAGTCTGAATGGCACAGGTATAGGAGGGACCAGCAGGGAAAGCACCCTGTTCAAACCCTGCTGGCAGGCCTGCACCCCTGCTTTTCTGTCTGTTGGCCTGGTTTTTCTCATTGTAGAGACACGGAGGCTGAGATTCATCCTGGTACAGATAAATGGCCTGAGGGTTTTGGCAAAGTTGCTCCCGCGTCTGACTCAATACTAGACGTGGTCTCTGCTTCTTGGTCTTTTGCTCTGTCTTTCTCTCTTAGACTTCCTGTGGCTTCTGCAAGAATTTCTGAATTCTCCTTTTAGCCGTCACTGCAGACCTTCCCCTTCACATAAAACACTCAGTGACTCTCCATCTGGATCCTTCTTTCCTGCCTCCCAGGCAGATGGAGCAAGAGCTTGTCTCAGAGCACCAGGCAGCCCAGCTGCTACTGCTCACAAGGCAATGAGTCTAAAACCTCCCCTTCTCAATGCCTGCGCAGCCCAGCATCTCCTTCCTCAAAGATGTGCATGCCTGTGTAGAGGCTGTGTGCAGCACCCACTGGGACAAAGAGGGCCCATACGGGCTTTTCTGTCAGGTGAAGAAACCCTTTTTCCTGGTGCCCACTTCATCTGGACAAAAATGTCTGCTCCATCAGTCACCCTTTGCCCACTACTGGAATACCATAGTGCTTTCCTCTGAACTGTTCCTTTTTTTTCCCTTTCTCAGCCTGACCTGCTGAATTTCAAGAAAGGCTGGCTGACCAAGCAGTACGAGGATGGCCAGGTTAGTGTGCAGAGCTGTTGTGGTTTCTGAGAGGCTGGGGAACAGATGTGAGGCTGAGCTGGCCTTATCCCCTGCAGGTCTGTGAGCACTGGCTCCATCCCTCACCTCCGGCACACCCCCTGGTCTCATGGACAAGAACTGTGGCCAAGACCCCCATCTCCTTAAAGAAGTGGAAGTTCACAGCCCCACCCTCATTTCTGCAGTGGGTGCGGGGGCTTCTGGAAAGGCACCAGCTAAGCCTGGCTACTGCCAGTGCTATAGATTACTCTCCTACATCTAGAGCAATCTTGGCCTCAGGCTACAGGGATATTCTCCAACATCAGCTCCCTACCTGCTTATCTTTCCTAAAAGTTTCCTGAGAGCCCAGGCTTCCCAGGGACAAGAAAAGCCTCTGATTTGTAGGGCTGGCTTGTGCTTGCATATAAGGCAGCCAAGTAGATAGCAGCTGAGGATAGCAAGACTCTGTAAGAGACACCAACTCAGCTGCAGTCCTGGGAGGGCCAGAGTGATACATTCTTGCCATCAGATTCAAGCAAGAAGAGTCATTTGCAGCAGGACCTGCCAGCCCCACCTTGATCCTGGTTGGGGTTGGAAGGCCAGACCTCCAAGGAGGTATGAAGAGGAGCCAACTAGGTCATATGGAGAGACCCCTTAAACCCAAACCCCCCATGCTCTCCCACCTGCTTCCTGAGCAGCTGTACTGAAACACCCTCTTTTTCTCTCTCCTCTGTATCAATCCTCTTGGCCTTGCCTGAAGACTCAAGTCTCCCTCCTTGCTATTCACAGTGAAGACTTGGGAATCTGGCTGGTTGGTTTGTTCCTGCTAGCTGCAGGTGGGCGTGCCCCTCTGGTTAACCAGCCAGTGGCTACGGTTCACAGGTGGCCTCCTTAGGATTGAGATGCTGTTTTTATAGCACCTTTCAGCTCTGAGGGCCCAGCCCCTTCTCTGCAACCTCTGGAGTTGAGATTGAGGACTTCAGAGCGCTATTCACCAGCCACACCACTGTGGGTTACAGAGAGCCCATGGCCCACCCCAGCTCTCCCTGCTGCCTTGTCACTGGGGAGCCAAGGCTTAGCAAGCACCCTGAGATCATGTGTGCATGGCTGCCTACAGCCTGAGCAGAATCCTCTGTGTTTGTCTGCCACTTGTGGGAGGGACTGCCTGCCCTCTGCTTTACCTGTGCTCTGGGAGGTGCCCGCAGAAGTCTAGTGTGCTTCATGGTAGTTGAGTCTCTTTTCCTTTCCATTTTAGTGGAAGAAACACTGGTTTGTCCTTGCTGATCAAAGCCTGAGATACTACAGGGACTCAGTAGCTGAGGAGGTGAGTGTCTTGGCTTTGGTCCCATTGTGGAGACAGCTGAAGGTGTTCAGGTGTCATCTGGGAGCCTGAGGCTCCCTAACACTACTGCTTCTCCTGAGCTGAAGTTCCCTCTGTCTGTTGACGGGTATCCACATTGATATCTTGGGTTACCAGTGCAAATCTCGAGGGAAGTCTGAGCGCATCGTGATCAGCTTTTGATGGTCTCTTGACTGGTTCCTGCCTTGAATGTTGGGGTCTTTTGAGGCCCTGCTTTAGGCATCTAGGTTCAGTGAGTTTGAGCGACTTTTTTTTTTAATCTATTCTTTAAAAAACACTGAAAGATGTCTTATTTTAAAACTCAGGATGAGCAATTTTGTTTTTCTACAAAGAGATTTTGTGGTGAATTGAGTTTTTGAACTAAATCTTGTCCCTTATCTCCTGGATAAGGATGGGATGTGGCAAATGAACTTGGTTGGCCCAGCTCACAGTCTTGATTCCATGATGAAAGACCAACCAGAAGGGGTTCTTTTTCCTCACCAACAAAAAAATCATCTCTTTTGAGCAATTTAACAAGTCTTTGTTCCTAACCTTTCCCTTGCAACTCCAGGAATCCTTCAGCTATATCCATATATAGAAAAAGATATATATCCCGGGTTAATCATTCTGTAGTTTTGTAATAGCAGGAGATTGAGAAGAACCTAAATATCTATCATTAAGGGGTCTTGTTAAATTTACATACCCCGAACCTAAAAAATACTAAGTTCTTTGTGGGCTGCAGTGGAAAGGTATTAGTGATACAGGTAAGTATAGACTAGTGTGGGTGGCAGGCCTCTGGTGGTGCCTAATACCAGGGAACACAGGAGCATGTGTAAGTGTTTGATTGTATATGCATAGACCAGCAGTTCTCAGAGTTTGGGCTACAGACCCCTGGAGACACTTTCAGGGAGGCTGGGATACTCAAAACTATTATTATAAAACTAAGATGCTGTTTGCTTTTTTCATTGTATTCACATTTGCACTAATGGCAAAAGCAGTAGTAAGTGAAACTGTTGGTGCTTTAGCCCAGTCACAGACTGCAACAGCAGGTGGCTAGCAGTGACATGTTCCTCACTACCACACACTCACAATGTTAAAGAAAGTGCCTCTCTATAACAGTAAAAGTTACTTAATTTTATTAACTCTCAATCCTTGAATATCCATCTTTTTAATATTCTGTGATTCAAAATGGGAAGTAAGCTGCCTTGTGGGGAAACACTTTTGCCCTCTGCACTGCAGATTAACTAGCAGTTTCTCTTTGTAGAATAGTCTTTACTTGAAAGAACAACTGACAATTCTCATTCAGTTTGGGTGTTTAGCAGACATTTTCTTGAAAATGAACCAAGTGAGCCTATATCTTTTAGGAAAACAACTGACAGGATATGTTGCCAGTGATGATAAGATGAGCTTTTAAGCAAAACTTAGAACTTTGTAAAACTTGTATTCACCATCATGAACGTAATAGCTTCCCTTTACTTACAGACTCTCCGAACGAAATAGGTGTGATACTAACAGATGTGATAGTTGATCTTGTTTAATGAGATATATCAACGTTTGGAAGACGTGTATAAGTCACTATCTTCCAAATGATCAATAATGTTACACAATTGTGCATAGGTAAAAGACCCATTCAAAGGGCAGGGTGTAAAACCATGGATTTTAATGTAGCCGATTACAGAAAGTTCCTTGATATGATTCAGGTTGCACTTTGCAGTTAACCTTTAAGAAGCTACCACTTATCGAAGAAAAATAGCCATAATTATCTGAAAAGATTATTAAAATATGTCTGCCTTTTCTTTCCAATTCCATATTCTTATATGGCCAGACTATCTTCAGATGCTTCAACCAAAACAACATATTTATTGACTGAGTGCAGAAACAGATATGTGAAACCAGATATTAAAGAGATTTGTATAAGTTTGAACAATACTCTTATCACTAATTTTTTAAATAATATTTTTATTAAAAAATGAAATGGGCTTATTCATTTATTTTTTTCAACTTAATTTCTAGTATAGTAAATAGATAAAGCTCACATGAAACTCTTTGAGGTCCTCAGTTTTTAAGTGTAAAGAAGTTCCAACATCAGCACATTTGAGAACTTAACCTGCATGGGGATATATTTAGCAGGATACACATTGGAAAATGGTGGCATCAGTGTTTCCAGATAGTGTAGGATAGGTTGTGTCCTCACTTGTGAGAGTATATGCCCATTAAAAATAAGGCCAACACACAAAGTGATGGTTATTTGTTCATCTGGTATTGACTTTTATTTCTAAATCTCTAAGGTCTTCTCATTTCTCTCTGCAGGCAGCCGACTTGGATGGGGAAATTGACTTGTCTACGTGTTGTAATGTCACAGAATATCCAGTCCAGAGAAATTATGGCTTTCAGATACATGTGAGCACAGGGATGGAGTTTGGAAACAGGCTTGATACAGAGGTGGGGGATACAGGCTTGAATGGCTGGGATGTTTTTCTGAGAACTTGATGGCGTAGTCCAGGGACACTTGTGGGCAGAGCTGACTTCCTGTGCTTGGTTCTTTCTCGTCAGTGTTGGTGCCTTGTCATTTTCCTTCCTCTGTCTTGTGGCACCTGACTCCTACCCCCAATTTGTGATCTGAGCAAAAAATTAGACATTAGCATCTTTCAAGACTGTTTAGAAACTTTTTGTTACTGAAGATTCTTTTTCTTTTTTAAAAAATACTAGAGTTTGGAACAGTTGGAAGGATGTGTGGGATATGAGGAATAAGAATGAAAGTGTTAATTATTTAAATCTCATAATACTAGGTTTTAATTTACTTAATTCTTTCATTTGTTCATTCAGGTGTGAATTTGAAAATTCATGAAAGTCTTTTTCTCCCCCCACAATCTTAGGGGCTTAGACAAGCCCTCCAACAAAAATCTGGTTAGATAAATAAGACAGTTCTCATTGGCCATTTAATTAAAGTTGGTGGCTTGAGGCTACCCAGAGTTAGCCAGGCTCAAGGTTAGGGCACATCTGCCCTCTGACACCAACTGCAAATTCTGGGGTACCCCAAACCATCCTCAGGTTCAAGAATTAGTCAGAACAACTCACAGAGCACAAGAAAGCACTGTACTTACCAATT
Source organism: Pteropus vampyrus (assembly GCF_000151845.1). Taxonomy (NCBI): domain Eukaryota; kingdom Metazoa; phylum Chordata; class Mammalia; order Chiroptera; family Pteropodidae; genus Pteropus; species Pteropus vampyrus. The sequence goes on along the minus strand of NW_011889112.1, from coordinate 51,638 downwards.
GCGGTTTATTATAGCAGAAAGATATAAGTCAAAACCAGCCAAAGGAAGAGATGCCTAGAGAATCGACTGGGAGGACCTTAAACATAAGCTTCCGTGTCCTCAGGGACATGTTTCTCTCTGGTGTTGCTGTGTGGTGCTACACAGAGCTTCCAACCCAGAAAGCTTCCCTATAAGCCCGGTGTTCAGAATTTTTATTGAGGTTTCATAACTGTCCTGATGGATTGAGTCATGTCCATATGGTCAGACTTAATCTCTAGCCCTCCCCTGAGAGGTCGGCTGATTTCACATGGCCCAAAGCCCCAGCCATTCCACATCATGGCTGGTCTTTTTGCGTGGCCAGCCCCTACCCAGAATGACAAGGGTTCAGAGATTACTTCCCAGGAGTCAGGACAAAGACCAGAACTTTGTTTGAGCAAAGCTAATTATTTGCTCACAAGAGCCTTATGAATGTGTGATAGGTAGAGAATCGCCTGAAAGACAGCTGCCACTACAGAGGCTGGTCGCTGGGACTTGGTTCCTCACAGGGGGCCAGAAACTCCAGTGGGGAGTTTGACAGGGTTTTACCCTCAGATCTTTGGGCCCAAAAACTCAGTTGTGTCACTGGACTCAGAATAGATCAGGAACATTGAGACTGACTCATATTAACCAAACTTAGAGGAGACTGAGGTTCACACCCAAAAGCCAGTATGTTCATTACAAAGAGAAATCCAGCCACCAGCCCATTAGGCTGCTGGTCATGGCATTTTCTCTATGTGGGGTACATGGCCCTGGCATCAGGGCCAAGATGCAAGTCTGTGGATCTTAGGGCCCCACCTGCCCTGCTATCATGCTCTTCTGTTCCTGGTCCCTCCAAGAGGAACAAACATTCAGTGAGCTAGATCTGAGCCTCCTGTCTCTGGACAGCATTGGAGACAGAAGCGAGTTCTGGCTTTCTGGGCCTCACACTGAATCCCCCTCCCTTACCCTTACTTCCCCATCTTAAAAAGCAGGTTTCCCTGGGCAGGGCATCCTAAAGTAAAAGGTGACTTGTCACTTAAGTCAGGTCCTATCACTTAGCAAGTTATGACTTAGTTATTCTAGTGTCTTAACCATGCAGTTTGCTCTCCTTGTTATCTCAACCATCAGTCTGCCCTTCTTCACTTTACCATGGGACAGGGAGCTTATCCCAAGTTCTGATGCTTTTTCATGAGCCCCATGTACCAAAGGGTCTAGAGCAGGAGAGATTGCTCTCAGTGTATGTGTGTGGGCGGGGTCTCAGCCCAGGTCACTAGGGAGCTTTAGTATTTTGAGAAGCAAGGCTGGAAGAATGAGTGTGCTATGTCCCCAGCCCAGCCATAAGATCTAGTGACACCTATGAGAGAGCTTAGTGCTGGATCAGAAGTCAGTCTTGTCCTGAGGTTGTAGAAAGCACTGGAATGTGTTAGAAGACATGAGGAGGTTGTGCATTAGTAAGACACATCCAGCAGGGCATGTGGGCTGTTAGAAAGGAGGCGAAGGTGGAGGCAGGAGGCCAAGAAGGCTGGCACAGTGGTGGTAGGCAGAACAAAAAAGGGGCATCTGAGAGGCACTGTGGAGGAAGTACACATGGGCCGTGGCTCTGGCCAGGTCAGGGAGGAGGCAGGTATGAGGTCTTGTGCCCCAGAGCATGGTGAGCCTTGTGCAAAATTTGGGCAGCAGAGGTGACTTCACAGAAGGGGTAGAGCTTCTGGAATTCTGGCTGGTGGTATGTTTCAGGCCATGATGGGCTCTCTAGAACATGACAGACAGCCACGGAGTGTGGACCTACAGTTGGGAAAGAGCCTCCTAGAGGTGAGAGATGAGGTCATGAGAGAGAACATGGAGATTACTGAGATCAGACGGCAGTAACACCCACATCTGGGAGTGGGAGGAGGCAGAGGACCCCAAGATGAGTGTGAGCAGGTCTTGGGGACACAGGGAGGGCTGGGGCATGACAGGCCAGTGCTTCAGAAAGCTCGAAGTCCATGCCCCTACCCTCAATGTACAGCGAGGGAAAACCAAAGGAGAGATGAACCACGGGCTGTGGGCTGTCTCTGACTGTGGCATGCTGGTGGAGGTCCAAGGTGGGAGATGAGATCAAGTCCAAGTTGTGGTTTGCAGCACTCAAGTCTAACATGAGGTCTCTTGTGTTTTGGTCCCTGGCCATGCCAGTACCTATCCCAAAACTTTCTTGGTAATTTCATTTCTCAAAAGCTAATTTCCTGACATGTCTCAGGAGTTCATTTCTGAGTAGCCTGAGCATAAAGCAAGGATCCCCAACCCCCGGGCCATGGACCAGTACCAGTCCATCGCCTGTTAGGAACTGGGCCTCACAGCAGGAGGTGAGCAGCGGGCAAGTGAGCAAAGCTACATCTGTATTTGCAGCCACTCCCTAGCGCTAGCATCACCGCCTCAACTCTACCTCAGACTATCAGGCCTTTGATTCTCATAGGAGTGCCGATCCCTGGTGCCAGAAAGATTGGGAACTGCCGGCTTAAAGAACTGGACTGACACCCTCACTTCTCTGAGACAGGATCCTGTAGGTTCAGAAGCAGGGAAATGTACTCCATGCAGACTGCCACCCGTGTATTCCGCTCCTCCCCTTTTCAGGTGGTACGGGGCAGGGGCCCTTAGGGATGCAGGAATCTTGTCCCAGAGGCCACTCTTTACTCCACATCCTTGCTGGCCATGCTGCCTCCTCCCTCTGGCTCCCTTCTCCTCCTATCTATGCACTGGCCCCCACCACAAAATGCTCCTGTCTGATGTCCCACCAGCTCATCCAAGTTAAGGGGTCTAGAAATTGTCCTACAGTGCTCCCCTCCCTCTTCTCTATCACCACCACTACCTTAATTCTGATCACCTGGATGACTGCCCTAGCCACACAGCAGGTCTCCCTGCTTCTCAGCCCAACAGACAGGCTTCCATCAGGCCCCAGTTTCATGCTTGTCACTGTCCTCTCCCTGGTCTCCATGTGCCTGATGAGCGTTGCTGCATGGTACTGGGCCTAGGCTTGCACTGTTCCCCACTCCTAGGTCGTGCACCCCTTCTCTGTCCACCTGCCAACCCTCCTCACCTCATAAGGCCCAGCTCAGCCCCATTGTGCTATAGGCACTTCCTTTTCCACTGTTCCCCACATGTTCTCACTCTCTCCTTCCCTTCAATCTGTGAGTTCCTTAAAGAGCAGAGAAAGTCTTCTCGGTGCCTAGAGGTTGTAGGTACTTAGTAAATGCTTGCTAGATCTGACAGGGAGGGAGATACCTAAGTTAGCCATTTCCATGAAAGCAAATTAGTGTCTACAGCTTTGCTATTTCTTTTGCTCTCCAGGTCTTGTTTATCACAAGAGGGGACACACATAGTGCATCTAAGATGGCCACTTGGTCACAGTCCTCCTTATAGTATTTCCTTTGGGGGCAAAGAGGTGACAGTGGTCACTGATAACGCCTTGTCTTTTGTGTAGACAAAGGAAGGCGAGTTCACCCTCTCTGCTATGACATCTGGAATCCGGCGGAATTGGATACAGACAATCATGAAGCATGTCCACCCGACCTCTGCCCCAGATGTGACGAGGTAAGGCATTTGGGGTAACCAAAAGAACTGCCTTCCCCAGTGGTCACTGCCTCACTCTTTTTTAGATTAGTCCTTTTTCTGGTACCTGAGCTCTATGCCTGGCCCAGCACAGCCTTCCTTCCCTCCTTTGTTCCACTGCTGGCTGGCCCCTGCTCATTTGTCTTTTAACTTCCTTGTTTTTCTGCCTCCAGTTACCTTTCCTCCTTTAAGCCTGGTCAGTGTAGCCACAAAAGTAACATTTGTGCCACTGTTAGAACTGAGCTTAATGGGAGACTCTCTCTCTGGTATGGGAGCCTCCCTGGCGGCTATGCTCTGGTTGGGTGAAGGCAGCCCTGGAGGCTGCATTCATAGGCCATCATAGCATTTCTTTTTCTTGGTCTTTTCACCTCACTCCTACAGCTGTTGGATTTCTGTGTAATTGGGAAAAACTGAAACTCAGTGCTAGAGCCTAAGTTGGAAAACTTCTCCCCAACATTTACATTCTTTGGTTCATACATCTTGTTATTCACTCACTGCATACCTTCCGTCTCTGATCCTGAAGGTTAGAAACCTGTTGGTTTTCATTTTAAAAGACACGCTTTCAGTGTGTAGAGCTGATTCCATGATGCCCAGAACTTTGCTGCCCTCGCCTCCAGGCTTCAGACCCTTCACCTGGTCTGAGAAACTCTATTTGACACTTTTCAAGATGTGTAGTTTGACTTCTCAAGTGTATTTCTTGCATTGGAGGTCACGTTCAGGGTGACCCTGGTGCTCACCATATGCTCTTTGGCGGCCTGGGGCAGCTGTGGCCATACCAAATTTTCGTCATGTCTTTGACTCCTTCCTAGTGATTCTGTACCTCTTTGAACAAGAAGGAAGGAAAGGAACCCAAAATAACTTTTCTTTAGTTCTTTCCTGTGTTTATTGGCATTGTTCATTACTTTATTTATTAAAAGAATAGAATAGTTAGTTATTCCTGAGTTGGTAAGACCAGGAGGTGGTGACTGGGATATGCTTTCGGGTGTCCTGTTAGCAGAGATGGCTTGTTTGTTGCTAGAGAGCCTCCTTTATATGGTGATACAGGAAGAGCTCCCACCCTTTTGTGGCTATGTCCCACTGCATCCTCAGCAGCTGCCCCCGATCTCTTCCCCTTGCAGGAGTAGAGGCCAAAGCCTTATAAGCCCAATACCTTCTGAGCACATGAGGAATCCCCCATAGCAAAGCAAGAAAGGTAGCTCAAGCTTCTCTGCCAAAGGCTACTGCATGCCCTCCAGAGGCAGAGTAGCACTAGCATTGGACATGGGAGAACCAGGTGGCCTCAGGGCTTCTCCTGGCTACTGATACCCACCTGGCTGTTTGTGTCTCAGCCAACCCTGGCTGCTCAACTGAGGCCTGGCCCTGTGCATCAAATTAAGGATCCAAAGCTGGGGAAAGTCAGCTTTGGGACGTCTCAGGGCAGGCTTGTGGCTTTGGCCTCAGAACAGGTGTAAAGAATGCACTGTAGTACACTTGAGTGCCCACATGGATCAGGTGTGGCACCTCCCAGGCTGGCGCGCACACTTCCCTTCTGCACTCAGGTGTAAGCTCCATGCAGGAACTGTGGGTTCATCGGGACCAGGCATTTTGTTTCTATAGGAAGGTTGATATGACAGTTGTTTTTTTTTTTTGACTAGAACGTACTTTGGAATTAGTGGAGTCATTTGTTTCCCCAGATTGTTTTTAGCCTTTGTGCTTATTCAGTGTGGGCTTTTATAATTTGAGAAAGATATGGATTTTTTTTTTTAGTGCTACAAGGCTAAGTCCCAAGAACATATTAGAAACACATATAAACATCAGAGGTGCCAGGTCAAGCTGGGTACTGTAGGCCCCCTGAGCCTGGTGGGGAGTTGCAGGGGGCTTCCTATCTAGGAGCTGAGGGGCCCCAGGAGGAGCTTCCTCCCCTGGAGATACCGATGGGTCCTGGCATGGCTGCCAATTCCAGCTTTCCATGTCATCCTAATTTCCTACATGGCTGTAACCCTAATCTTGCTCTCAGTTCAGCAGTATTAAAAGGTCCATTCTGGAGAATTTTTGTTCAAATGCACATGTGATCTTAAATTGGAAACTTGTAGGGCCCACTGTTATGAATCACTTTGTTTTTTATTAGTCAGCTGCCAGGATCTGCCCACGGGGTGCTGGTGATTCTGTTCTCTTTTCCTTAGGTGCCTCTTTCTCTGGCTTCTTTATCTTTGGCCCCCATTTAAATGCAGGTGCTACCTGGAGTCCCATGCCAAGCCCTTGCAGTCCCAGGTGGTTTCCTACTCTGTGCTGAGGACTCTGTGCTTGGGTGGGACCAGAGGTCACTCTCCTCAGGCTGAGGGTCCCAAAGAGCCTGGAGACCCCTGCCTAACACTGCTAACACTGCCATGATTGATGCCCCCTACTGCACCCCTGCCAGGAATCTTTGCTTTGGGGCAAATTACAAAAAGGCATGGGCCACTGCTGGGTAAGCAGAAGTGCCCTTGAGTGTCCTGCTCTCCACCTGTCAAGTGGGCCACTGCATAGGGCAGGCTCATGGGTGCCACCCAGGCCATTCGTCTCACTTGTCCACAAGTGGTTTTTGGCCTGTCACTCTGATTCATCCATCACACCAGCCACCAGGGTAGTTTTCTTAAAACGCAGACCATATTTGTTCTCCGCTTATTAAAAACCCTTGATCCCTTCAAGGGATGTGGTTCATCTCATTCATTCTGTCATTACTGCCCAGTACATGCATGCCACAGGTTTGGCCTCCCTCAAGAAGGGGTTGGACAGTGGCTATGCTCTCACAGGGCTCTTGGCCTTGGCTCTAAGTTGGGCAGGGCTCCCTATGCTCCATCATCCTGGTGACAGGGTCATGTGATGCTCCACTACAGCATCTTAGTAAGAGGACCCTCCTAGTATCTTCCTGCTGGAAACTTCTAGGCCATCTGTGGCTCTTGCCCACCCACCTCCTCTCAGAACCCAGTTTGGGTTCCCTCCAAGGAAATGACAGCAGAGTGTCCTTTCTTTCTCTGCCCTGAAGAAGCTGCAGCAGAGATAGAAGAAGAATGTGGGGAAAGTAGTAGGGCTGGGGCCCTCTGCAGGGGTGAGTGCTTATCATCAGAGCCACACCTGACAGGCTGTTTGCCCCCTGCCCTCAGCTCATTACCAGAAGAGAAGAACCGGAGCAGCTCCTCTTTCGAATCTTACCAGAGGCCGAGCGAGAAGCAAGAGGTGGAACCCGGGGAGCCGGACCCCGAGCAGAAGAGGAGCCGGGCTCGGGAGCGGAGGCGGGAGGGGCGCTCCAAGACCTTTGACTGGGCTGAGTTCCGCCCCCTGCAGCAGGCCCTGGCACAAGAGAGGGCCAGCACCACAGGGCCCTCCGACGCCCGCCCCGAGGTGGAGCCAGGTGAGCTGGAGCGGGAGCGTGCGCGGAGGCGGGAAGAACGCCGCAAGCGCTTTGGGATGCTCGACACTGTGGACGGGCCAGGCACTGACGACATGGCCCTACGGATGGAGGTCGACCGGAGCCCAGGGCTGCCCATGACCCCTGACCTCAAGACACAGAACGTCCATGTTGAAATCGAGCAGCGGTGGCATCAGGTGGAGACCACCCCTCTCCGAGAAGAAAAGCAGGTGCCTATTGCCCCTCTGCACCTGTCCTCCTCTGAGGACGGAAGTGACCGGCTCTCCACTCATGAGCTGACCTCTCTGCTGGAGAAGGAGGTAACAGCCAGGGTTGGCCACGGGCAGACGGGTGAGTGGGTTCCATGCAGCAACCTTCCCTGAGCACCCCCTGTGCCCAGCAGTGGCCTGAGTGGTTCAGCTGTATAGCACTCAGGGAGATGTGGTCCCTCCCCTCAGGGACTTGCAGACCACTCAGGGAGATAACACAATGGACAGACCAATCCTAAGAGTACAGCATAGGCACTGAGAGATAAAGGGAGTGCCAGCTTATGCAGGGTGGCAGTGAGGGGCACCAGGCCTTTCCAAGAGGACAGAGGAGTTTGTTATGTGGCAAGGGCACTGTCATTAGGGCCAGGGGTGGCCAGAGAAGAGATTAGTAGGGTTGCAAGGCGCAGATGGGGGGCTCTGTCTACCCTGTTTCTGGCGTGAACTAGAGATTTTAGATAGGAGAGGCAGAGTTAGGTTTCAATCTGTACTAGGCAGCTCTGGGTCAAACAGGCCAAAACTGGAGGCAGAGATGAGCCCCAGTGCTTTCACAGCAGCCTGATGACTGTTGATGAGACCTAAGGGGGCATAGGGCAGGTGGCAGGTAGACTTTAGATATTTGGAATGTAAAACAGGCCCTTGGTGAGTGAGCAGGTGAAAGATGCCCTATAACTCATTCAACCCAGGCTGAGCTACAGAGGCTTTTTCCAGAGCATGTCCCTCAGGGCATCCAGATGCAGAGATGAGTAAGCCAGCCCTTGTGTTTGTTGCATACATAATATGTTAATATGGTCCTTCATGAAAATATATCCAGAAATCAAATCTGGGGAACTTCAACAGTGGATTTGTAAGTCTGAACAGGCAGTTCTGTGGCCAAAGAGGTACAGCGTTATAGTTTCATGTTTCAAATATTTTCTTTTATAAGCTGATTAAAGTTAGACTTGTCATTTTGGTCTGCCTTCACTTCTCCTTTTTCCTAGTTTGTTAATAAATTCACGAGACTGATATTTATTATTAGCATGAACACTTGAATTTTTTTCATTTTCTGTGTCTATTAATAAGATAATAAAGGCAAGATGTAAAAAAAATAACAATTTAAACTCGTATTGCCCTAAGCTGCCTAAATGGGCCTGCTAGCCAGCAGGCCAGACACTGAACCATAAATTTGTTTTAAACAGCAATGTCTGAAAATCAAGGGTCTCTATACCTTTTACAGCACAGCCTAGCAATGCCCTGCCCATTGCACTTTAGCTCCCCTCATACCACAACCTCTGGGGGCAGGGCAGCGTGGCCCACATGGCCCAGCATCCAATAGGCATGTAGGGAATGTTTGAAGAAGAGTGAGTGGATGAATAACCGAATTCAGAGCCATTGAAAACGAGAAGAATGTGAAATAGCTTGCTTGCTATCCACATCTTGTGCAACCATTTGTGCAGACAATTTTATGTGGAATCCATTGTATAAAAGTGGAGTTGTTGGAGTAGAAGTCTAGGTAAGGCCTGGAATGAGGCCTGCCCAGGGCAACACTGACCTATTTAACCATCATGAGGAACCCTAAAGGACCCAGCTAGGTTCTTCCTGGTGCAGGCACAAAGCCTCATTTCCTGGTGGGGTCTGTGTGTCAGAACCTTGAACAGGTGTGGAAATTACGTGGGTATCCTTGTCTGCCTTGTTATTTATGGCTTAAACTGGAGCTTTTAGTTCCAGATGCTGCAGATAAGAGCAGACCAGTTCATCCCTGACCTGTGGGTATGTAGAAGGCCAGGAAGGAGCCCATGTGCTCAGCCCAGCTAATATCAGAAATCTGTCTTGGGTCACTGCCGTGCTTTGCTTCTGTTTTTTTATACCATTTTGCTTAAAAATAAATATCTTTTTGCCAACAGTTGGAGCAGAGCCAGAAGGAAGCCTCGGACCTTCTGGAGCAGAACCGTCTCCTGCAGGACCAGTTGAGGGTGGCTCTGGGCCGGGAGCAGAGTGCCCGAGAAGGCTACGTGCTGCAGGTAGGGCTGCCTCGGCCCTCAAGATGCACTCAGAGGTTTCAGTGTGAAGGGCCCAGGCAGGCTAGAAATGTGCAAAACCTGCCTGAGCAGGGGTAGCTTCTCCCAAATGCCGCACCTCTGGGCTCCTCTACCAGAAGATCGAAGGTCTCAGTGCAGTGGGCCATGTGTATTTTTCCTCCTAGTATTACATTTTGGGGAATCCGTAACTTCTACATCTAAGGGGTTTTTGGGTGTGTTTGTTTTTTAATAAAATAATTTTGATAGTCCATCCTTTTGGCTCTCAAAGTAACCCAATATATATTTATTATAAATACCTTATATTTGCATGTTATTTCTAATTGTTTTCACAAAAGCAGTATTAGTCCTGTTTTACATATTGAAGAAATTGAGTAACATAGCCAGCCAAGTACCTCCCTAACAACCAAGTTATTGGCAAAGCTAGCACTGGATCCCCTGTTCTCTGTCTGTATCTGTACCATACCTATAAGGCATACCTGTGTATTACCACTAGTCTAGCGACCCCATTTCTTTCTTTCTCCCTAGACTGAAGTTTCAGGGGGGAAACGTGGCAACCCACCCAGCAAGCCCAGAAGGGGGGATGAGAGGGTCATAGCCTGGGTCTTCATCTGAGAGTTCAAACCCGGTGTCCACCAGAGAGATCTTCATTTCAGAGTCCTGGCCAGCAAGCAGATTCACAGAGAGCAGTGGGTAGCGCCGAGGGTGTCTCACCAGCTGGACAACTTTCCAGTTCTAGGGTACAGAATAACACACTACTGCTCCGTGGAGCTGACATGCTAATGGGGAGAGGCAACTGATGAATGAGTACTTGGGAAAAGCAAAATGGGATGATGCAACAGCTCTCTGCCAAGGCTGAGGACCCAGCATTTGAGTCAGGGTCCCAGGTTCAAGTGCAGACCCTACCACTAACCTGCAAAACCCAGGACCTTCTCCCTTACAGTGTCGGCCACTCCTTGCCTGTGTAGACTTAGATCTTGTCCTAAGGGCCCTTCCAGCTCTCAGTGACCCTGAGTCTCTGTGAAGAGTTGCTGTGTCAGCATTCTCAGACCACCATACCTTGGCTGCCTCAGTCCAAGTCGGCACATAAACCCTCTGGGCAGTCTGCCTTCCTGCCTCTCTCCATACCCTCCATACCGTTTTTGTTGCATGTTCCCTCTGCCTTTTCTCTCTTTCTCTCATTTCTCTTTTCCCCCCAGCCTTGGCGCCCCACATTCCCTGTACCCTCCTCAGCCCCTTCAGCTGTAGTTATTGCTTTTCAAACTCTCAGGTACCGGGAACTGGTGATGATGGGCACCCCTCTTTCCTACACGGCTCAATCTGGGCTTTTTGTGTCGTTCGCGCAAACCCTCCAGGTTTGAGGAGCATCTTTTTAAACCTTGGTTGGTCCTACATACTACACAAATTTACTTCACATTAGGTGGTAAAGATACTAGCAGCAGATTTTGCACATTGCTAACCTAAGAACCTACCTCATTTGTGTCTAACTTGGATGATTGCATGAGCCTGCACTTAAGCCCCTGTCAGTTGATACTGGGCAGAACTGGCCTCTGAACACCTTCCTGCTAGATCTGATAACAGGTTGCTTTTAATCTCCCTTTGCACTTTGGGAATGCTTATAACCAAAAGTCCGAGTGAACAAGGGCTGTTGGGATTAAGGGTCAGAAGGAGTTGGCCACTTGGGGTGGGTACTACGCTAACCATGCTGGGAGGAGGAGCTTGCATGGTTTGGACATGCCTGTGGAGTATAACTTAATAACAGTGTAACTGAGTGTCACATCTGTGGCCTCCCCACCAGCAGACTAAGAGGGGGCCACAGGCAGGCCAAATTCTTAGGCTGGGCTGTTCTCATTCTTGTTCATGTTCTTGTTTTTTCCTACATTATTAGTTCTGTCTATTCTGCATGTCTTTCCATTTGGGGAGTTTTGTTTCATTTGTATTTTGTTTGCATGCTTTACTTTCTTATTTTAAATCTCTTGAAGAGTTTGCTTGTTTTGTTGGTTATTGTATTTTACTCCATGGTTTCCGTTTTTCCCTTGTTTTGTCTTCTTAAAGGTAGAGATAGTTCTTTCTGTTACTGTAGAGGATAGGCTCTGCGTCCCAAAGGAAAATGTTTAGATGTCACCTTGCTGACATCCCTTATTAGTTGCCTCCCTTCCTTCTCTCCCTAGCCTAGAAGGAAGTGACATCATCACCCACACCCTGCGTCTTTTTTTAGGATTTATTGTTTAGACCTGTGTACCTTTTGTTTTCTAAAACAGATGCCTATGCTCTGCTGCCCTCCCTGTACTTCCTGCAGGTTTCTTGTCCTTCAGTCTTCGTTTTGCTTACCCGTGTGTTCCATTATTCAGTTTCATTTGGTTTATTTCTCCTAGAAGCTGTTTTGATGTTATTGTCCATGTTCTGTTTACCTGGATGCAGCACTTACCAAAAAAATTAAGATGATTTGTTCGATTTTTTTTTTTTTTTAATGAAAAAAAATTGTGCAAAGGATAAAAGGCAAACTCACCAAGGAACTTTTCTATGGTTGACCCTGGCCAGAGGTGTGACACTCAGAACTGGGAAGCCCGAGTGTTACTAACCAGTGTTTAATCGGTTTTTTTAAGACTGAAGTGGCCACCTCCCAATCCGGTGCCTGGCAGAGGCTCCACAGAGTCAGCCAAGATCTGCAAAAGGAGCTGGAGGCCCAGTGCCGGCGCCAGGGGCTGACCACGCAGCAGACCCAGGCCCTGAAGCGCAGCTATGGGGAGGCCAAGGATGCGGTCCGGCACCATGAGGCCGAGATCCATAGCCTCCAGGCAAGGCTCAGCAACGCTGCCGCTGAGCTCACCATCAAGGAACAGGCACTGGCCAAGCTCAAAGGTGACCTGAAGCTGGAAAAGGACAAGGTTCGTGAGCAGCTAGAGGAGTGGCAGCACAGCGAGGCTACACTGAGCGGTCAGCTGCAGGCCAGTGAGCAGAAGCTCAAGAGTGCAGAGGCCCTGCTGCTGGAGAAGACACAGGAGCTACGGGACCTGGGGATGCAGCAGGCACTGCAGAAGGACCGGCAGAAGGAGGTGCAAAGGCTGCAGGAGCGCATCACTGACCTCAGCCAGCAGCTCAGTGCCAGTGAGCAGTCTCAAAGGCTGATGGAGGAGAAGCTGCAGAGGAACTACGAGCTGCTGCTAGAGAGCTGTGAGAAGGAGAAGCAGGTATTGTTGCAGAACCTGAAGGAGGTGGAAGACAAAGCCAGTGCCTATGAGGACCAGCTCCAGGACCATGAACAACAGATGGAGGTCCTCCAGAAGGAGAAGCTGAGTGCCAAGTTTGAGGGTAGCGAGATAGTGCACCAGCTGGAGGAGCAGCTGGAGATGAAAGAGGCCAGCATCCAGAAGCTGGCCAAGCATGTCCAAAGCCTCAGAGATGAGCGAGACCTGATCAAGCAGCGGTTCCAGGAGCTGATGGAGCGCATCACTGTATCTGATGGGGACATTGCTGAGCTTCAAGAGAAGCTGAGGGGAAGAGAGGCCGACTACCAGAGCCTAGAGCACTCCTATAGGAGAGTGGCCAGCCAGCTCCAGGACATGCATACTCTGCTGAAAGAGAAGGAGGAAGAGCTGAAGCACATCAAGGAAATGCATGAGAAAGTTCTGGAAAAGAAAGATCAGGACCTCAATGAGGCTTTGGTTAAAATGGTTGTCTTGGGGAGCAGCTTAGAGGAAACAGAAATGAAGCTCCAGGCAAAGGAAGACATTTTAAGAAAATTTGCAAAGGCATCTTCAGAGGAGGTGGAGGAGCCGCGGAGCTCCCTGGAAGAAGCAGAAGAAGATGGCATTGTGCTCTCAGGCCCGCAGCTCCAAGTCACTGGCGTACCTCTAGGCTTCCCACACTTGAGACTCGAAGATGAGGACCCAGGAGCTGCCCTTGAGGAGGAATGCGGGGACAGCAGCCCCAGGAAGGAAGCAAGTATGGTGCTCCCAAAGTCAGAAATGCCTGACAGAGAACGGCACCTGCAGAGCGCGGCAAAACCTGAGCAGGGGGTACCCGGCATTAAAAGGCAAAGAATCCGGTTCTCCACGATCCAGTGCCAGAAATACACCCACCCCGACGGGTCCGAGAAGACCTGGACCAGCAGCACGTCTTCAGACACCAGTCAGGACCAGTCACCCTCAGAGGAAAGTATGTCGTCAGAGGCCACCCCCAGCTCACTTCCTGCAACTAGTGACTCTGACACCTACCTCTCCATCATACACTCCCTGGAGACCAAGCTCTACATCACAGAAGAGAAGCTTAAAGATGTGACACTGAAGCTAGAGAGCCAGCAGGGCCAGAGCCAGGAAGCCCTGCTCACGCTGCACCAGCAATGGGCCAGCACCGAGGCACGGCTCCGCGAGCAACTCCGCGCCAGCCTGTTCCAGGTCAGAGCGCTAGCCTCCCAGCTGGATCAGGAAAGACAGGCCAGGGTGAAGATAGTCGAAAATCACGTTGGGGAGCTTGGCAACTTCCAGGTTAAAAACAGTCAGGCCCTGGCTTGCTTAGAAAACTGCCAAGAACAGCTAAGATCTCTGCCACTGGCCAGCCAGGAGGAAGCCCAGGATGCAGGAGCAGGTCCTCTGGCCAGCGTAGAAAGCGCGCTAGTCAGCGCCATCCAGGCCCTGCACCACTGGCCACCCCTCGCAGATAATGGGGCCCAAGCTCAGCTAGAGGAAGGGAGTTTCTTGGAGAAAGGGAAAGCAACTTTGCAGCAGCCAACTCACCGGCCTGAACTGACTGAGCAGGAGCAGCTAAAGCTCCTTTCTGATCAAATAGCTCTGGAAGCCTCACTGATAAACCAAATAGCAGACTCTTTAAAAAACACAACATCAGATATCTCGCGTGTTCTCCACGAGATTTCTCAGTCAGAAAAGTTGCCCCTCGATTCTGGAAGTGCTGCAGTCTGTCCTGGGACCCCAGCAGACACCTGGGCTAGGAAGGTGCTGGTAGATGGTGAATTCTGGAGCCAGGTTGAGTCTCTGAGTGAGCACCTAGGGACACTAGGAAGAGAGGCAACTGTCCCATCAGGAGGTGGGCAGCAGAGTGTCCCACAAGCCCTGGTCCCTGCCCTGGCAAATGCCACATGGGTCAGGGCAGAGCTCAGCTTTGCTGTGCAGTCAGTAAGGGAGTCGTTCCACCGTCGATTGCAGAGCATCCAGGAGACACTCCGGGGGACCCAGACAGCCCTGCAGCAGCATAAGCATGTGCTGGGGGAGATCTTGGGAGCCTACCAAACCCCCGACTTTGAGAGAGTGATGCAGCAAGTCTCAGAAGCCCTCAAGCTTCCAGCAGGCTTCGCAGAGGGTGTACAGGCATCCTGGGACTTGAGTCCATTAGGAGAACTGAGCCATCAAGACATAGCTGGCTCCCAGGAGCCCTTGCACTTATCCATCGAGAGCTCTGGAGCCCTCGTTGCTATTCAGGAAGAACTTGCCCTACAGCTTAAAGATAAGGCCTGTCTCTTAGGGGAGATATCTGCTGCTTTAACATCTCTTCCCCCTGTGGAATCAGTAAGAGATTGTCAGAAGCTACTTCAAGCATCCCAAAATCTCTCCTATAACACTTGTTTGGGAGGCCTCGGTCAGTATTCATCATTATTAGTTAAAGATGCAATTATTCAGGCTCAGGTATGTTATGCAGCCTGCAAAATTCGACTGGAGTATGAAAAGGAGCTCCAGTGCTACAAGGAGTCCTGGCAGAGCAGGGGGGCCTCCTGCCAAGAACACAGGCAAGCTGTTGGAGCACTAAGTGAGGAGTACGAGGAACTTCTCCGGAAGCAGAAAAGGGAGTACCTAGAAGTGATTGCCATTGTTGAAAGGGAAAACGCAGAGCTCAAGGCCAAGGTCACCCAGCTAGACCATCAACAGAGGTATTTGGAAGAAGTAGAAAGCAAGCACAGCGAGAACATGTTTGCCCTGCAAGGGAGGTACGAGGAGGAGATCAGGTGTGTGGTGGAACAGTTGAACAGAGCAGAAAACACACTGCAAGCTGAGCACAGCAGAGTCCTGAGTCAGCTGGATGCCTCGGTAAGAGACAGGCAGGACATGGAGAGGCACCATGTGGAGCAGATGCAGACCCTGGAGGACAAGTTCCAGCTCAAGGTCAAAGAGCTGCAGACAATTCACGAGGAGGAGCTGAGGACCTTGCAGGAGCACTACTCCCAGAACCTGCAGTGCCTGCAGGAGACACTCTGCCACTACGAGGGGCAGCACTCTGAAGCCTTGGTCGTGCCCAGCCCCCTAAGCAGCCCCCACCAGCCCCCCTCTTCCAGCTGGCCAGCCAGCCAGCCTAGGGATGCTCTGCAGGCAGCCAAGGGAGAGGCTGACTCCATGACGGGGCTGAGAGAGCGTATCCAGGAGCTGGAGGCCCAGATGGACATCATGCGGGAGGAGCTGGAGCACAAGGACCTTGAGGGCAATGCAGCCACACTGCGAGAGAAGTACCAGAAAGACTTTGAGAACCTTAAGGTTTTGAAGCATTGTTTAATTTGCAGAGCAGTCAAGGGGCAGGCATTTTCCTGCTTGTTGGGGGCGGGGGTGGTATCTGGTGCATCAGACTCTCAGGGTGGAGCTGGGAGATGGTTCTTGGCTCTGAGTTACTGTATAAACAGAATCGAGTCAACCTTCTGTTCCTCCCTTGACTCCTCACTGGCCATGGTGCGGCCTCATAGCAGGGCCCAGGCAAGGGTCCTATTCAATACCCCACACTGGGAAAGGACTAGCAGAAGAACATGGTCACTGGTGAGAAAGGGAGTGTAGTCTCCCCATCGCTTTTCTACCTGCTTCTAGTGGCCTCTGCATCCCCTCAGCAAGTGAAGCCCCTGCCCTCCAGCTCCTAGCCTCGCCCTTTCTCCTGCCCCCACAGGGTACACCTTCAGGCTGGTGCAGACCCAAACTTGAGTCCAGGAAAGACAGGCACCCTTGGAGGGTCAGCTCCTAACTGTCCTAAGAGAGCAGTTGGAGTATCCAAAAGATAGGAATATTTGCAAGACAGTGTCAAGGATCACACTCCCATTGCAACTCTGGGGAACTGGCATTTAATGGACATTCTATGTAAGAAGGAAGGGCTTTTCTACTGAAAACAGCTTTCAGGTGCTGGTATTCTTTCTCAAGAGCTTTGAGAAATTACCTTTTCCTTTCACTGTCCCCCATACCCGCACCCCATTTCACGCTCTGCCTCATTAGGCAGAGTATCCAGGCCCTGGCACAAACAGTTAACATTCCCAGGCCCATGGGCATTGGGCTGTGTGAAGTAGTCCAGCTTCTCATCTACCTCCTTCATAGCCAGAGACACCTGTGTGTATGCCTGGGGCTGCCCGGAATTTCCTCTAAGCTTCTCAGCATTATCCTCTTGAGCTTCTTGCCATCCCTTAGAGCTACAGCCAGTTAATACCCAGGCCCCTTGCAAGCCCTTCAGCACCCCCGTCAAGCTTCTGGTGAGATGACTCCTCCCTCGGTACAGCACAGAGCTGGCTCTCAGGCTGCAGTGGCTGCTTTGCTGCTGCTGCCAAATGTCCTATTCCCAGCAGCTCATTCCTCTGGCTCTGAAAAAAAAAAAAAAGAAAGAAATGTTCTGTGTTAGCAGTGTATTCTTTACCTTTGTATGACAACACAGTCCACTGACCAAAAATAAGCACGTGTGGTTGTCAGCAAGCACTCAGGTGACTGAGAGGCCATCTTCACTGTTCTAGTTCCAAGTCAGTCAAAACCTTTTGAAAACTTATGAATTATGAGAAAGCTTCAAGGGCTGTTTTGTGAAAGTACTCAAATGAACCCCCCTGTGACAGTACATGTGAGCACAGCATTCAGGTGGGCCATGTGTACCTTTAAAAGTAACAAACACTGTTTTCCAGTGCCTGCTCTATCCACAGGGCACCCAGCAGCTTTCCATGACACTGAGCAGGTCTGCGTGAGCAGGTGCTTGGGCTCATACACACCCATCATTCACAGGGGCCCAAGTGTTCCCTCTCCACTACAGTGAACTGCCTGCCACCTGTTGGCTCTACCAGAGCCTCCTGTACAGTGAGGCAATTTCAGCCCCCACATTAGTCAGCTGAGCATTTATAAGGCTTTGGCCAGAGTGGTGACATCATACCACCAGTTAGCAAGACATCAGAAAGGAGACAAACTAGCCACGGATGGTGCTGGGACCCAGTGTCTTCCAGCGGTGACATAGGTCTGTGATGTTCTCATTGACTCCCTTGAGACACACAGAAACTAAAACTAAATAGCACTCTGTTAATTTGTACAGATTTTTGCCTGGGTTGGGGCGACTGAGCTCTGGGTCTGATGGCCCCTCTGTTACAGTCCCAGGCTGACGCCTTCCCTCATGACTCTGCTCAGTAGTCTTTGAGGAACTTTTTTTGGTCCCAAGGATTATTGGCTTAAAAATTAAAATATTTTTACAGATTATTTTTAACACATATTCTCTCCTAGGAAGCAGCTAGTTTTTAAAGATATCTCAGAGTTTCTGTAGGAAGATTTTGACCCTTTAAGTATTCTAAAGCACTCAAATCAAACTAATATTTATGAGAGCTACTAGCTGTGTGTTAACCAAGAAGCCATAGGTGAACCAAAGCATGAGAGAGGGAAGATGAGGGGCTCAGAGCTAGCCAGAGGCCAAGAGCCAAAGCCCTAGCCTCCAGCTGTCCTGTGGTGTGATGGTAGTGAAAGGAGACCACTGGCTTCCAGATGGAGTCTCTGGGAGAAGGAATGCCCAATTAATGGTGGACAACAATTAAGACCATTTGCCCACTGCAGCATATCAGTTGCAGTAAAGTCCAGACTATGGCCATGAGTTTGAAAATACTAAATAGAAGACCTCAGAAAGGCCTCACAATTACTGTGGGGGCTCAAAGATACCCAAGCACGATGATCTGATTTCTTGATATTCTTTCTCAAATCCATGTGCAAGATTGACTCGATAGTATAGGATTGGAAAGAGGAGCCTCTGCTATACTTGCATTTGGAATGTAACATAACCACATTCTTTCAGTTCTTAAAAATCTCTGAAAGGCCTAATCCCTATTTAGAAACCTAAGAGATTTAGACAGTGTGCCTCTGTGCACAAAATAACTGTACATGCCACCGTCTTGCATCTGAGTGGCACATTCACAAACCCTGTTCATAAGAGCAACTGTGATAAGCCAGTCTTGGGTTTCCCAAGTTTGATCCCTTCTTAAGGCATACCTGTCCTTCCCCTGCACTCATGTCCAGGTAATAAACCAACCCAGCTTGTATATAAGTTTTGAGAGCAGTCCTGTTATATATCTCTATACAGTTACTGGAGTCACTAATTAATTAGTTCCCCTCCTTGTACTTCAAAAGAAAAAGGAAGACGCAGACTGGAAAGGAAGAGATCACATAGCCTAATATAATTCCCTCAGTGGGCAGTGGAAAAGTTAAATGACCAGATAAGGATGGCTAGCTGGTTAGGGGCAGGGCTGGGGCCCTTGGCTTCCTCCAGCTATTTAGGACTGTGAAATGCCAAATTTATGACTGCCACTGAGAGCTGCTCGCTGTATAACTCAAACCAGACATGGCCAGGCTCTGCATGTGTACACTCTTCTCCCTCTCTCTTATCAGTCCTACCTGCCAGTAATTCTATCAAGGTACAAGACTGGCTATTTTAAATTCCACTGCAGCTATTTCCCAGCTGCAATACCAACTCCTTCCACAGAATTCAGAACAATCACAGAAATAAGACAATTTATAAATATAAATACCTTTTTCTAAATTCTCTAATAGCATAAAATGCCCTGTAGCATCAGTGAGCCTCCAGACAGCCATCCGGTGGCCCCACTGGCTCAGTGCTTGCCTTCAGAGAGCGTATTCTCTATACCATGAAACCTGGAGCAGGCAGGGCTATTGGCATATTAAACAGGACACCCAACTTAAGGTAAAGAAATAAATTGATAAGTTCCCTTTTGCATCTTGCAGGCCACATGTGAGCGAGGCTTTGCAGCAATGGAAGAAACACACCAGAAAAAGATTGAAGATCTGCAGAGGCAGCACCAGCGGGAACTGGAGAAACTGAGGGAGGAGAAAGACCGCCTTCTGGCCGAGGAGACTGCGGCCACCATCTCAGGTGGGAGCTGGGCATGCTGGCTGGTTTAGCATGGAGGGCAGAACAGGTAGCAAACTTTACCTGAGCTGAATGTACAGCTCAAGTAATGACTGGCCTTTGTGCTGCCTTTTGGCTGAGATTTAAGCTTTATTATTCAAGAGAATTCTATGACAATTCTGAGGAAAAAGCTGGTTTTCGGAGCCCTTTGAGAGTTGTAAGCCTAGAGCCAGCACTTCAGCTTCCCACAACCACCAGCATACCCAGCTACACGTGAGGGACTATCCCCAGCCTTATCAGTCCCATCGATTGCATTTCCTTGTGACAGACACCTGTCAGCCTAAGACCTCTGCCCAGAGTGCCCCATAACTTCAGAGCACAAAGATTCTGTAGCTTCTACCTGGCACAACTTTGTTACAGAGCCGACAGTACTTTCCCTGAGAAAGCACAGTGCCATAGGTTTTGTGTTGCCTTCTCTTTATGTAATTATACTTTATGGTGGTTTATTATTTTAGTACACAGGAAGAAAATATAGCAGTCTGAAAGCTTTCTCGTTTTATAAACTTATGCTTGAATATAACATTGATACTTATTTAATCAATTTGGTTTTCATCTAACATCAAAAGAACAAACACACCTGCATCCCTTTTGTGGGAAGTTTCCTGAGAATTCTCCTAGCCTGCATCCACCTCAGAGAATGGGTTTGGGAGAGGCCAGCCTGACTGCAGATGGATTAAGCATTAACACTGGGGAGCCGTCACATCTCTGTCAGTCTGGCTTCCCACCCTTTTGGTGCTGATGGCCATGTCCTTGCATGCAGCCATTGAAGCTATGAAGAACGCCCACCGAGAGGAGATGGAGCGCGAGTTGGAGAAGAGCCAGCGGTCCCAGATCAGCAGCATCAACTCAGACATCGAGGCCCTGCGGCGACAGTATCTGTGAGTCAGCTTCCTGCTCTCAGGAGGGGCTGGAGGGTGGCCCTTTGGTGGGGAGCAGTGCCTTTGTAGGAACCTTTCCTGTGTCTTTGAGGGAGCCACACAGATACAGGTCCTGAGGATGGCACTGGGTAGAGGCCCATATGAACTGAGGGCAGCTCAGAACTTTCCCTGAGAGGCTGAGTGCTGCTCGAGGGTCATCAAGCCACTGGCTTTCATGGCCCAAGTGGGCTTCTTGTTACTAAAACAAATAGAAACTAATCACCAAAATCTAAAGAATAAGATGCAGCAAAGGAAATTTTATAACTACCTGCCGTTCTTTGGGGCTGATCTCAGGCCATCCCTGGAATTTGTTCTCTCCATCAGCTGTTCTCTGCCACTGCCTCAGTAGCTTGCAAGAGGAAATCTGGTCTAGGGCCTGATGCCTAGTGCTTTATGGCTGTGCATGGCAGAGGTGGCCATAAACCCTACATTTTTTTAAAAGTATGCTGATTTCCCTTTGCATAGACAAGAGACTGAAAGGCATACAGCAGCACAGCTACTCATTTTTTTCCTTTAGTAGAGCTAACACCACTGGGAGCTCTTGAATTGGCTACTGCGAGAGCCATGCAGAGCTAGCCTTTATCAAGGTCTTTGCAACATAAAAGAATGCAGGTCCCTGCCTCTTCCAGGGCTCCCATTCAGTGCAGTCAGGGGCAGGGCCAGACAGTTCTGTGAACTGCAATCATATTCATCTCGGCTAGAGGGGGTGCAGATGCATAGGGCATGGTCAGCTTGCCTTAAAGCCCTTCATCTTTGGCTCCACCACTGGGAGAAACAGCCCTTCTCAAGGAGTCCAGGGTGATGGAGAACAATGTTGCAAGGCTTTGATTTTCTGTGTGTGAATAGGTCCTGGTACTGGCTTATCAAACACAGATCGCCTCAAAAGTTAGTGCTGAAAACAATTTGCAAATCTGATTTCTCTCAAAAACAGGACATGTATTTCAACACAAGTGAATGAATTCTCTCTTGACTTCAAGAGAGAAGTTTTGTCCATGAGACTATTAAGCTACTTGAGAGAACCACGGAAGGACACAGAATAGACTTCTATAATCCTATAGTACTTTTTAAGTTTTCCCTTATTTAGTTGGGTACAAACTTTTTGAGACAACAAAATGCATAGGGATTCCTCTCTTGCTCAGTTCTTTCTGTTGTCTCATTGCCCCTCAAGTTATACAATGGGGACACAGAACCTTTTGGAGGCCTTGGCCCTGGGG
>NW_011889112.1:0-30093 GCF_000151845.1 Pteropus vampyrus | reverse complement strand
AATCAATTTGGTTTTCATCTAACATCAAAAGAACAAACACACCTGCATCCCTTTTGTGGGAAGTTTCCTGAGAATTCTCCTAGCCTGCATCCACCTCAGAGAATGGGTTTGGGAGAGGCCAGCCTGACTGCAGATGGATTAAGCATTAACACTGGGGAGCCGTCACATCTCTGTCAGTCTGGCTTCCCAGCCTTTTGGTGCTGATGGCCATGTCCTTGCATGCAGCCATTGAAGCTATGAAGAACGCCCACCGAGAGGAGATGGAGCGCGAGTTGGAGAAGAGCCAGCGGTCCCAGATCAGCAGCATCAACTCAGACATCGAGGCCCTGCGGCGACAGTATCTGTGAGTCAGCTTCCTGCTCTCAGGAGGGGCTGGAGGGTGGCCCTTTGGTGGGGAGCAGTGCCTTTGTAGGAACCTTTCCTGTGTCTTTGAGGGAGCCACACAGATACAGGTCCTGAGGATGGCACTGGGTAGAGGCCCATATGAACTGAGGGCAGCTCAGAACTTTCCCTGAGAGGCTGAGTGCTGCTCGAGGGTCATCAAGCCACTGGCTTTCATGGCCCAAGTGGGCTTCTTGTTACTAAAACAAATAGAAACTAATCACCAAAATCTAAAGAATAAGATGCAGCAAAGGAAATTTTATAACTACCTGCCGTTCTTTGGGGCTGATCTCAGGCCATCCCTGGAATTTGTTCTCTCCATCAGCTGTTCTCTGCCACTGCCTCAGTAGCTTGCAAGAGGAAATCTGGTCTAGGGCCTGATGCCTAGTGCTTTATGGCTGTGCATGGCAGAGGTGGCCATAAACCCTACATTTTTTTAAAAGTATGCTGATTTCCCTTTGCATAGACAAGAGACTGAAAGGCATACAGCAGCACAGCTACTCATTTTTTTCCTTTAGTAGAGCTAACACCACTGGGAGCTCTTGAATTGGCTACTGCGAGAGCCATGCAGAGCTAGCCTTTATCAAGGTCTTTGCAACATAAAAGAATGCAGGTCCCTGCCTCTTCCAGGGCTCCCATTCAGTGCAGTCAGGGGCAGGGCCAGACAGTTCTGTGAACTGCAATCATATTCATCTCGGCTAGAGGGGGTGCAGATGCATAGGGCATGGTCAGCTTGCCTTAAAGCCCTTCATCTTTGGCTCCACCACTGGGAGAAACAGCCCTTCTCAAGGAGTCCAGGGTGATGGAGAACAATGTTGCAAGGCTTTGATTTTCTGTGTGTGAATAGGTCCTGGTACTGGCTTATCAAACACAGATCGCCTCAAAAGTTAGTGCTGAAAACAATTTGCAAATCTGATTTCTCTCAAAAACAGGACATGTATTTCAACACAAGTGAATGAATTCTCTCTTGACTTCAAGAGAGAAGTTTTGTCCATGAGACTATTAAGCTACTTGAGAGAACCACGGAAGGACACAGAATAGACTTCTATAATCCTATAGTACTTTTTAAGTTTTCCCTTATTTAGTTGGGTACAAACTTTTTGAGACAACAAAATGCATAGGGATTCCTCTCTTGCTCAGTTCTTTCTGTTGTCTCATTGCCCCTCAAGTTATACAATGGGGACACAGAACCTTTTGGAGGCCTTGGCCCTGGGGGAAAGGCAAAGGAGTAAGCAGTGCCCTCTTCCCAGGGAGGAACTGCAGTCAGTGCAGCGGGAGCTGGAGGTCCTCTCAGAGCAGTACTCACAGAAATGCCTGGAAAACGCCCACCTGGCCCAGGCGCTGGAGGCAGAGCGGCAGGCCCTGCGGCAGTGTCAGCGTGAGAACCAGGAGCTCAACGCCCACAATCAGGTAAGTCCTCAGCCAGGTGAGCTAGAAGTCAGGTGAGCCCATGCTAGAGTTGGGAACCAGTCCTCACCTTCAAGGTATCCCTTAGAGTCCTGGAGCCACAGAGTGGCCACCTGATCTGCAGGCACCTCCCTGACTTCTAGCATCTCCCAGTGTGTTGACAGAAACTTACTACAGATGGTAGAGCTGTGGCCATCCTGCTACATGAACCAGCTATTTACATTTGGAGTCACTTTGGCTCCAGCCCTCTTGGAGACTCTAAGATGTCTCAGTTTCCCTCCAGAACATCTGAATTTCCACTTCGCTTTTGCTGGGCAGTGTCATCGCACCTGGTCTGGGTCTCCATTCACCAGTCAAGACCATATGCAGCTCAGATTTATTTTTGTCAGAGTATTCTCAAGATTTGTCCACTCCTTAGAAAACTGGGCCACATTTATAATCCTGGCTAATGGACAGGCTCAAGATAGGTTTAGTTCGATAAAAGCTTCTCTGTGGGCACCAAATTGGACTACTGTCCTCATGACCCACCTGCTCATCCTTCCCAGGCACTGAGCAGATAGATGCATTGGATTAATTCAAGCTCAAGACCTTCAGTGTGTTGACAGAAACTCACTGCAGATGGTGAAGCTGTGGCCATCCTGCTACATGAGGATGAGGCTGCCTTATATGAGGGCACTCCGGCAGGACTGGTTCTGCTTAGTCACTGCAGTGGCCTAAGATAACCATTTGTCATTTGGAAAGAAGATACAGAATGTGAGTGGGGAGGGCAGCAAGAGGGCCTAAACCTACAGAAACTCAAATGAGAAAACCATGAAACAGAGTAACACTAGTTATGGTGACAAAAAGGTATTAAGGATTATGTAATCCTGCATGCACAACTCTACAAATACTTACAGAACCCACGTAAATGGCTTTTACAAGGGATATAAATCGCAGGCAGTGACACCTGCACACATTAAATCTAAAATGCTACGGTGTACGTAAGTACTTCTCATGGCCACCTATTCCTGTTCATCTCTGCCTCATAAAACAACCTCTCCTGGTTATGTTGTGTGATTACAGCCCCCTGGCAGCTCTGTTGAGCGTCCCTATTTTGTTGTTGCTGTCCCCCAGGAGCTGAACAACCGCCTGGCTGCGGAGATTGCACGGTTACGGACACTGCTGACCGGGGACGCCAGTGGGGATGCCACTAGCTCGCCTCTCACGCAGGGCAAGGATGCCTATGAGTTAGAGGTACCGCTCAGAGCCAGGCCCCTTCTTCACCCAGCTCTGCACCTCACAAGCCCCAAGTGGGGACCAAGGGTGGCCATTAGCTTACAGAGATTATTATAGAGACGAGACCTGGAGACAGCAAGAGGGAAAGAACATGGAAAGATCCTAATCACCCCAGGACAGCAAAGAGAACAGTTAGCTGCCAGGCATGGGACCCACGGTAGAAGTGTGGATCCCTCAAGAGGCCACAGGGACCTTTAACTCCATCCTCACTTGCCTACCCTCTTCCCTTCTGTTTCTGCCATGCCACAAATACTGATCGCCTAAAATAAAACATTTAGTAATTATTTAGACACTGTAGCTACTTGAGATTCTGTAATACCCTATTATTACTCAGGATCAGGGAGGTACATCTTAAGTCAGAATAATTGATTTTTATGTATAAGATATCCTCTTATGAAAGCATTTAGATTTCTTCCCATTCAATTAAAATTTCATCATGAAAATATCTCCTACTAAATGATGTGGGGATGGCAGAGTGAGTTCAAAAGTTTCAACAGGACACCTTTATGGACACCGTCATGGGCTCAGTTCCAGAAACTTGCTGTGGCCCCCAGACTGAGGAAAAGGGTACTCGGGTTTAGGAAGAATCGCAAAAATTCCTTTCTTCTATTTTTATATGCAATGTTTAAGCTGTGTTCCAATTTTCATTGCTGATATTTTCAATTACATATTGGTAAGGATGAGAAGAAAGTTGTCTGCTCATCATTGTGTGGATGGGAGTTCTCTGCTCAACTCTGTCTTTGCTTTCAAAACTCTGGAAGTCCCTTTGCACCTGAATATCAATCCCTAATTGCTCTCTCATTCTAGGTCTTATTGCGAGTCAAGGAATCGGAAATACAGTACTTAAAACAGGAGATCAGCTCTCTAAAGGATGAGCTACAGACGGCATTGCGGGTAAGGGCATGTCACTATGGGTGGATCTTCAGAAAGGGCTCCGAGTGGATTAGGGACACATGTCTCCAGAACTTAACAGAGGTCCCTGTATGTGGCAAGTATCATAGGCTGTTCTAGAGTAGATTTCATTTTCATGAGAAATGTGGTTTCAAAATCAAGTTCTCTTAAAACACCAGCTTCTAAGCAGGTATAATAAAAATGAGCCCACTTGGTCTTACATGTCTTTCTTGTTCTCTATGCCTCCTATGTGCTTTGTCAGGATGATGAGGCCCAAGAGAAATGTCATCCTGGGAAGTGAGAGCTCAGTCAGCTGCCAGTCTCCTCCAGGACATTCTTAGAATCAGAGAGGAGATGTCAGGATCCCTTAGGAAATCCAAGACAGAAAGGGGTTTTTCTAGGCTGGAGCCACAGGGAAGTCCTCAGGGGTCAGGACTGTGCTATGCCTGCACTTGCTGGAGCTCCCAGGGATCCCGTACCATGTCCAGACGGAGACTCTCAGCTCTGCCTGTTTTACTTTGCACCGAGTTTCTGCCTTTGAAAGACCAGGGTCAACCTACCTCCCCTGCTGCCGATGGCACGCCCCAGTCATTCCCCAGAGAGACAGACCGCCTAGCCTGGCTATAACCACTGTTTATTCTGTCCTTTTATCCCCAAGGACAAAAAGTACGCTAGTGACAAATACAAAGACATCTACACAGAGCTCAGCATCGTGAAGGCAAAGGCTGACTGCGATATCAGCAGATTGAAAGAGCAGCTGAAAGCAGCCACAGAAGCACTGGGTGAAAAATCTCCCGAAAACACCCCTGTGTCAGGATATGGTGAGCTCTTCAGGCTCTGGCTTGTGACTCAGTGACTCTTGGTGATTTGGTCATAGAGTTATTTGGGCTTGAATCAAAGGAGAGGAATTCTTTTTCTATTTTTTAGACTTCTATTTCCTTACAGAGAACAGCCAGCAGGTCACTGGGCCACAGGGCGGGCAGGCGCCCTGGGGTGGGAATCCGTTCCCCTGTAGCTGGTGGCAGACATTGTGCTGATTGCTTTGAAGGGAAATCACATCATCAACTATATTTTCATAGTAATGACAAGTTATGTTTTTACATTTTCCAAAAGAAGTCAGTAGTCTGGTGGAAACAGCTTTCATTAGTTGCTTGATCCTTGAGTTTTACCATGAAATCTACAGAAAGTCATTGATGGGCAGGGGGAGCAGGGGAGGATGCTCTCTACTGAAAAGGTGTCGTAGCTCACTGATATCCAGAAATTGACAACTTTTTTCTCCACTAGCCAAGGATTAATAATAATGGCAGTACTGATGGATGGGTGGAGTGGAGAGAAAATCATTTGCATTGCTGCTGGGAGGATAAAGTAGCAGTCTCTCTGGGAGGCAGTGAGGCAATATATAGCAAAATTTAAAATCAAACTGTAGACTCACTCTGGGTGGGTAAAGAAATGATAATATTTAAAGAAATGCTTATGAGGGGAACCCAAGATAGCCAGGAGACAAAGAGGAAGACTTAGAATTAGAGGGAGAATGCATACATCCTGTGACCAACCTGTTTAACTTCTGAAAAAAAAAAAATAAGTGCATAGGAATGTGCAAACAAGGATATTTAGCACTGTATACAGGAGCAAGACTGATTCCACCCAAACAGTCCTCTCTTTGCATCATACAGAGAGAAGATTGTTTAAACTAAGACATTGCTACACAGTGAAATACTATGCAGTTCTTAACAGATCAGGTAGATATTTTTGTTTTGACATGGACAAAGGTAAATAAATATATTAAGGTTTTTTTTGTTTTTTTTGTTTTTTTAAACACACACACACACAGGACAGATGACATGACCCAATGTATATTTGTTTAGTCATTTTCAAGAAGTCTGAAGGAATGAATACACACTGAACTATTAATGGTTGTTGTCTCAGTAAGGGTGGATTCTGAGAAGGACTCAGTCTTATTCTTTTGTTTTTTAACAGTCTTGGAGGAAGGATGGGATAAATGAATAATGGGGACAGTTGGTCTGCTCAGCAAATGAGATGCAGCTCCAGAGTAGGGTGCCGCACGCCCTCTCCGCAGAGAGCTTGGCTGCACCTATGGTCAGTCCTGGGCTGGGAGAACGTGGCCGAGTGCCTCACACACAAATGTCTTCCAGTTCCTCCATGCTTTGAGTTGTTCTGAATAAGATTTAGTGTGTTTTATGGTTATTGGCTTTGAATTCTCTTAAAAATTGTTTAAGGAAATGTCAGCAAGTGTGTGGCGATGACAATCAGCTTCAGAAATTTTTAAACACTCAGTCTGGTTCCAGAGGGTTTTAGAAATGGGTCTCTTTGTTCCTTCAGATATAATGAAATCTAAAAGCAACCCTGACTTCTTGAAGAAAGACAGAACCTGTGTCAGCCGGCAACTCAGAAACATCAGGTCCAAGGTGATTCTGGGTCCAATCCTGGGTGTGGGGTCTGGCAGACGTTGGAGAGAGGAGCAGGAATCAAAGCCCACTACAGGCAGCAGCATGGGGTCCCCAGGGTCCCAGAACTCACCCACCCCCAAACACTTACCCTGCTGGTGGCTTTGTGTCCCCTTCATGCAACAGTGGAACCACCTCCTGACAATGACAGTTGAAGGGCCAGGCCTATGAGAAGCAGGGCTTGGAGTGAATTCTACCTTGGACCTCCAAGTCCAGATTTCACTTCAATCCTCTGCTGGGTCAGCCCCACTCTGTTGGTATTGTTTCTTGCACATCCTTAGTTTAAAACTGATGCTGTCTGCCTTCAAGAGAGGAAGCTACCTGCATCCCTTCCCACCAGCCTCATAGTAGCAAATTCCCAGCATGCATCCCGTGTCCCTTTTGTGCGTCTCCATGGGAAA
Organism: Pteropus vampyrus; assembly: GCF_000151845.1. Taxonomy (NCBI): domain Eukaryota; kingdom Metazoa; phylum Chordata; class Mammalia; order Chiroptera; family Pteropodidae; genus Pteropus; species Pteropus vampyrus. The sequence goes on along the minus strand of NW_011889112.1, from coordinate 23,273 downwards.
GATGGGCTGAGGGTGGGGAGTGACAGGCATGTTGCATTTAGGATTTATTGTGTGTGTGTCTTATTTTTTGCTCTTTCCTCTGACAGTCCGTAATTGAGCAGGTCTCATGGGATAACTGAAACCAGCCCGCTTCCAGGTCCCCTCTCATGTAGGTAAACCACCTCTCACCACCCACCCACCTGCTACCCTCAAAGGGGTGCTATCTTGCATGCACCTCTCACACCTCAATAGCAAGCTCCTTGTTTTATTGTGACTTTAATTCATGCTACTCCAGCAAGCACATACACAATCCAAGTGGTTTCTTTAACCTGTTCTGGGGAGTTAACTGGCAGTATAACCTCTTAACAGAGTTGACCCTTGGCAGAGGGGAGCTCCCCTCCCACCTTGGCAGGCCAACCCACAGAGCCAGTATCTCAGGTGGGCACAGGCCCCGGCCAGCATGCATGTCGAATGCTCTGCACACTTCATGTTCTCTGGGGAAAACCCTCTTGCCCTCTGTCAAGATGCAGGCTTGATTTGACAAACACCCGGCAATCACTGACAAGCAGAGTCTCCCATCGCTGCAGACCACCCCCACACACACCAAGTTCACAAGCAGGGTTAAGCTGAGATATCCCTTATGGACATAGCTCGAGAGGAAGACTTCACAAGAGAAGCCTTGTCTGTGGGAGCAAATGTAGAAAAAGAAAATGGTCAGGTACACCCAGGGAAGGGTCTGAGTCCATGTTTGGCTTGGCCATGTTTCCAGTGTAAGAAAAAAGCCCTGGTGTTCGGGGACAGTCCTGCGGGCCTAAGTAGAAAGACGGGGAACTTGCAGATATCCTCAGGAACACCTGCTGTGATGCTGAACAGACGTGGGCCTGTAAAGTGATGAACAGGCATTCCCTCAAGGGTTTATATTGTCCTTGTCCCTGATTATAATTGGAGACAACCCCACCCACCATGGGAAGACAGGGGAATGAAGCTGACTAGAAACTGAACCTGTTGTTGGTACTTTTTGATATGAGATCTGATATGTAAGGATTTATATTTTTCTTTATGTTCTGTTTCTACATTATCCCCCACTCAAAAGGATAGAGTCGCAGCACCATAAAGTCAAAGCAAATTCATTGCTTAAGAGCAGTGCAGCAACCAGAGAATGTTACCCCCAGAGGCTCCTGTCAGTATGAGTGTGGGGTCATGGAGGTGCTTGATGGAGAGACTGGCCCTGTGGGAGAAATGAGCCCCAAGGGAGCTGCTATACCAAAGGCCCTTCTCCAGGTGCCTGAAGTAGGGGTGGGGCAGAGGTTTACAGCTGGAGTTTGTGGCAGCGCGTGGCACCGAGCATACAGCCTTGGGCCTGCTGTAGCCTTGGGCCTGCTGTAGCCTTGGGCTGCCCCTCATTTTCCCTGCTCCCTGGCTGCCTGTCCCTGAGCACAATAGGTACTGTCACTCAGAGGTGTATGACAGTGCACAGAGGGTGCACACTCAAAGACAAAACACTCGCTGTCCCTCAGGTCTCAGGTGTGGTGATTCACTGCTATCATGGGAAAGTCCCCAGCTAGAATAGAACAGTGTGGCATGTGACAGGGCCTGCCTGTGAGCCAGGCACTTAGGTTTAGGGCCTTCTGCAGCATGGCCACATGTATGCCAGCACCTGTACGAAACTGACTACTGTTCAGACAGCAGCCCTTGACATGAAGCACTTCGGAGAAGTGACCCAAAAGCATGTGAGACCATTGTGTGCATTAAGAGAAGTTCAGGTTTGGAGTGGGATGTGGATTTGCCCCCATCCTCTGACCTACTCAGTGGCAAGCTTCAAAAGTGACCCTGACCAACTGCTTACATGGAGATCCAGATGAGTTTCAGAAAAGTTAACAGTAGAACCCTTTATTTAAAAAAAAAAAAAAAAAGTACTTCATTTATTCATTTATACAGTATAAAAAGCAAGCAGAACTATTCTGGAGGAATAGCTCACAGACTCACAAATGCCCACTCTGAAGTGTCAGGCTGGGCTCTCTGCCCCCAGGACTAGCATGCTCTGATTTTAGGCTGAAACTGGTGTAATCATCTGGAACCTGCACTGGGGCCAGCCTTGTTTCATGTGTCTTAGTGAAGCCTGTACCTTTGTCACCTCTAGCATGTGCAAGCTGGGGAAACTGGCAATTCTGAGTCTGATGTTGAGACTTGCCATGAAGATCAGATGGCAACTAAGGAGCCAGGCCCATCCCAGCCAGTGCTGAAATTCATTCATCCCAGTTATGCTTTGAAGTGTTCCTTTTCTCATCCAGAAATTAAATCTTTGGGAAAAGCCTCCAAGAATGAAGCAGGAAATAATCTGTCCCCAAATTAGTAAAGTGTCACTCATCTCAAGACACAATTTAAACTTTTCCAGGGTCCCATAAGAACAGAGTACTGGTTTTAAACTCCGAAAATCTTGGTATGTTGACATGTTCCCAAATCCCCTTAACAATAAAATCCAACAGGATTTCTCATCAGGGAGGGCCAAGATCAGGTCAGAAGGAAGCAGGTACTGCCAGGGCGCATCTAAAGAGCAGGGAGGGAGGCCCTTGGCCCACAATCTGCCAGCAGTGCCCTGGGAGCTCTCGGGTCCTCGCATGAGGCCTCAGGGTAATGATTGCAAAGGAACCAGGCACGTACCGGTCCACACTTGGGAGAAGGACGAAAATGGGTGATTTTCTAGTTCACAGCACAATCTTCTTTCCCTGGCTGGGTCGGCCTGATTCCTGCTTGTCTAAAGAACCCTAAGCTCAGAATTCAATTCTTAAACACATGGCCTCATTTCTCTGATTTTTTTCCTTTTTTCATCCAGATAACACCATTTCACAGGAGATGGCTCTCTCCTTAGCATGCCCAACTAACATCTGAGGATCCCTTCCCATCCCCACCCTCCACCCTTCCTGCCTCTGACTACAGCCTTTTCCCCTCCGTTAGGCCTGATCCTTAACTGTTTGTTTTTCTCCTGCTCTTCACCCAGAGTCTGAAGGAAGGCCTGACAGTACAAGAACGCTTGAAGCTCTTTGAATGCAGGGACTTGAAGAAAGACTAGCTGTGTCCCATTCAACTTGAACACATACCCTTTCCGGCTTGCAGCAGCACAACCCAAACGCTGCTTTTTGTCTGTACCCTTTTTTTTTTTTTTTTTTTATTGTTGTTGTTACCATCATTAACTGTGGGTATGGATGCATGAAAGACTGGTTTATGGACTGTTCACACCATTCCCTGCAATGTTGATTCCGACTTCCTATTGTCTTTTTCCAAGCTTTTTTTCCATGGTATTCTAAAATAAGCCAAGCAGTGGGGCTGAGAGGGCCATCTGCTCCCGCTGGGTCTATGTTGGAATCCCCACTGGAGTCCACCGCACTCACTCACTGTCAGTATTAAGGCTCTGTAGCCTGTCGATAAGCTAGCTCTGCACTGTGTGGAATCAGGCCCAGGTGGCTGTAGCTCTGTTGCACATTGCTTCATTAGGAGAGAGAACAAGCCAATGGATATGTGGTTTTGCCTGGATCACAGCACTGATAACTCACTAGCCTGTAGGAGGAGCTAGGGAAGCAGGTCAGGGGGCATAGCTTATAACCTTTTGACTTCAGAGAAGGTCAACATTTTGTATATGTTCCACTGATGCATCTTAAAACCACACCCCAGGTAATCGCGGTAAACTTTTCACAGCCTGAAGAATTTTGAAAGCAGCCATTCCTACTTTTGTTTGTTTTTTATTAAATCTTGCACAAAACCCCGCCCCTCTCATTCCTTCCTACGCTCGCTCTTTTCTTGGCCACCAATAACCCTGGTCTTTTCATAACTACTTGGTTTGTTGACCTGTGGCCTGGAGTTTCAGACTGTAACTTCAAATAATGATGAATTCCCTTGGGAAATCATTCAAGGGGGAAAATGATTCATTTCTGTAACCTCACATTGAAAAGAAACCACATTGCTTTTGAAAAGGTTGAGAGAAGGCCCCTATGTTAAGTCAAGAAGAAAGTACAGAGGATGTCAGAATCAGACAAAAATTGCCCATTATTTTGTGTTCTTAACCTAATCTAATCTGAGATCTGAAGAGTTCTCGCAGCATTTAGAGAACCTAAAGTAAACCTATACTAACAATTTTGTTTTTCTAACAGTTTAAGTAAGACCTTTTCAACTGCCACAAAACACTCTACAGGACTTCTTGAAAATATCTCAAATCAGAGTTTTTTCTATAATGGCTCATGAAAACTATTAATCATTTTAAGACAAGGAGTATAAACAAACCCTAGCCAAGTATGAGAACCACCTCTGCTACCTTGAGAGCAAGGTGGAGACATTGAAGTAAAACATTTGGAGGAATTCATTCTGGTCCTGCTGCATCTATTGGTCCATTGATATTATTGCCAAGAGCATGCTTTCACTCTCTGTATTAATGCTTGAGTTAGCTGATGGTCTCTGGGTGCTTGGATACTTTGGGGGTAAAAATGTACAAATCTTTTGCTCAGTTTCTAGGTTAAGTTAGTGAACAGGTCATCTGGGAAGAGTCCTGGAAGGCCAAACAGAAGGCCCTGGGGTTGTGTTTAAGACTTATACCCGTTTGCTGTCTTCTCACTGGAATAAACTCAGAGCTCTCCACTGGCATGAGCCTTCCCTGTTCATAAGCTTTAAGAGTCAACCCATACCTGCCACTCCCTTGCTACTATTCTTTCATGTTTTTAAAAGCAAGAGAATATTAGCTCTTTCTTAAATCCAACTTACCAGATACTCTCTTCCGCAACGTAGATTGACAGCATTCTTATAAGGGACCATGACCTTTTTGTGTCATGCTCAGAATGGGGATATACAAAAGGAACACTCGGGACCCTGTGGTCCATAGAATCCCCAGAACAGTTTCAGCACATGTCTTCTAGGGCAGAGTGATCTGATATTCAGCAGGATCTGATAGGACAGGGGCCTTGTTGCCCGGTCTCTGTGCAGGCTGCCTGGGCACTATGATTTCATGTCATGCCTTTTAAGAACTTGCCTTATCTACTACAGTTTCCTTTGTGACTGCACCTGCTGCCTCTGGGGACTCTCCTCCAAGCAGCTCCTTGCTTCCAGCCCTGCTAGTGGTTTCTGTGCAGTCAAGCTCCATCTGCCTGTAGACTGTACTGTGAGAGTTTGAAATCTGCATTGCTTTTGAATAGGCCAAAAGAGCAGTCATTTTATTCACATGTCCCTTGAGGTTAGACCTCAGGAATCCTGGGAAATAAATGTGTAGAACATAGCATTTGGAAGTTGAAGGCAGAGACTAGGGAAGACCTCTGGTCACCGCAGCCTCTGTAAAGCGCCCCCTACCCCCACTCACCCCAGAAACAACAGGACTCACTCTCCTGGAACTGGCTCAGCCTGGGGGTTACCAGGAAGTGGACTGCGAATGCTAAGCCAGCTGAGAAATGGCACCCTGGCTCCTCCCTTGACAAAAGGCCGTTCCTGCCACAGCCTCCCACAGGGCCTGCCTTGGCCTTGTTGAGTGTCATCCCATAGTGACAGCTACTGTGAAGCTCAGAACCAGGTCTGAACTCCCTGCTGCTTAGTCCCATCCTCCAGCTGGAGTGAGCAGGCAGGACAGAACAAAGAGGGTCTTCACTTACTACCTGCGTGTCCTACTGCAGTCCTAGTATACACAGTGTCCTATGCACCCTACAGGCACGAAACCCACAGGGAGAAATTTAGCCAGTTCACTACTGAGAAAAGAAACAATGTGGAGGTAGAGTTGGTTTCTGTATTGGTACAAAAAGATCCTCAGGGGGCTGGGCTGCCAGCGTGGACTGTGGAAGGGGTAGTGTGGGGAACTGGGAGCCCACAGTGCCCCAGGCTCACTGCTCCCAGCACAAAGCAAGCAGTGGGAGCACCCCCACTTCACAGAGAGGAGACTGTTAACATGGACTGACTCTTCACAATTGTAATTATTTTCCTGTAAATGTTTATTAATTCATTCGTAATCTGCTAGCACCTGCAAACAGGTTGTAACAAACATATTAATAGGGAAGCTAAACAGTTTGACTTCATTTGACAGTTGTGAACATATGCATTAATTACAGTATGTGCATACCAACACACATACAGCAAATAGCCACATTCTGTTTGTCAAGTTCTTTTATCATGTGTGATGCCAGCACCTGAGCAGATTGGAAAGCTAGTATACCAGATGACCATGCCTGTCTGCAGCCTCCTTGGGAGAGGTATGACAGCAGGTGGGGTGAGGTGGCTTTGCCACTAGAAATTGAATCTTGTGCAGTAAGGCATCAAAATGAGTCTGAACTTGTGGAAGTGATGGCCATCCTGGGTTGACTGGTGGAGGCCATGGTGGGAATGTGTGGGTTTGTCAAGAGCTAAGAACAGGGGAAGGCCCCAAGCTCTGGCTAGTTAAGTGGAATCTGTCATATCACAGTGTCCAGATCCAGTGACTTGCTCACTGACCCAACAGCTAGGCCTTGGGGGCCTTGCACAGGCCAGACTCAGAAAGAAAGGAAATTGCAGTTTTAAAAAAATACAGTTGTGACTCTTAGAGGTCACCCTGAAAGGAATTCTGACAAATAGTGCCAGGAAACAAAATCGATGGCCTAAAAAACATTTTTGTAGAAAAGTATTTATAATACTGTTTCACCACAGAGGTAGGTAGATAGAACACTAACTTCTGGCCTGAGAATGGAACACAGTCCTTTTTATCACTACTGCCTGGTTGCCCCTGCATCAAGTGTATGATTTTAAACTTATCTTGGGAGTGCCGTCCTACCCTGTGACCTCTTTTCTCCAAGTACAAAATTTTGGGGGTGTGCTGGGGTCCCTGCCAGCTCTAGCCAATAGTACACCGCAGGCACTCCACAGTGTGTTCCTTACATGGATGAGGTGGCAGGCAGTGTATTTTTCCTTAAAAAAGGTTTCTTCCCTCCTACACTTGCTTATAACTTCCCTGGCTCCTGAGGCCCAGGGCTGTGATGAGCAGCCCAGGTTTCTTTGGCCTATGCAGCTTAGAGTGGGGCCTGTGCCCTGATTTTAGAAGGTGGGGGGCTTTTCCACTCCCTACTTCCTGATGTCTTCGTGATGTCATCATGGCTAACCACATACCAGTTCTCTCTCCGCCATTCACTCACTAACTTGTCTAAGACTAAGACAGTTATTCCCCAGGGATTCGATGCTTTTTCCAGTTAAGAATGAAAAGAATGCAACCTATTAATATTTATTTTTCCTGAAAATAAAGATTTGTTCATCATTGTCCTAAGGAAGCTTGGAATTTAACATCTTCCTCTATAGACACAAACCAAAAACTAAATACAGAGTTCAGTGACCCCTTGATCACCAAAAAAGGGGATGTTTAAGTATTTTTTGAAGTTTTACAAAAGACAGGGAAGTATATAGCATTACACTTAAAAGGAATTAAATGCTTTAAAAAATTGGGCACATGGTTAGCTTCACTTCTCTGGAAACATCAATCACTCGGAATATTTCACACCCTGCAAATCCTAGACAATTGAGCTACTGGTGTTTTATGTTGAATAGAAATTCGCTTTTTAAATAAATTTTAATTCTTTCCCTAATATTTTCTCCACTCAGTCGAGATTAGCAAACAGTTCTCAGTGCCCTGGTATGATAGCCTCCACGGGACCTTTATGAAAGGACTTGGGAAGAATGCTGCTAAAAACTTATTCTGAAGGTTCTTAAAATTAAGGTATTTGCATACCATTTTGTTTTTTTTTTTTTTTTCCATCTTTCATCATGGGCTCTTCTATCTTCTGTCATTCTTGAGAAATTACTAGACTGCTTAGCTAAAGCATTACTTTCTCAATCAGTGAATACTGAGGAACCTCCAGTGAGTTTTCCACAAATGTCACACTTAGAAGTTTACCAGTATACAAACTCCTCTCCTCTGGCTTTCCCATGCCACCAAAATCCCTAAAAGGTCTGAACATGAACCTTAGATTTCCAGTCCTAGGAAAGGTCTTTTACGCACATGAGATCAAGTCAAAAGGTCAAGTCCTTCAATGTTTTCAACACCAAGTAGCAGGACGCTGGGACACTTTTTTTCCACTGCAGGCTAAGTCCAGTCCTCAAACTTGCTCTTAGGAGATGGGGACCATTGTACTTATGTACAGTTTTGTATATTCTCACACACATAAAAACACTTTTGGTATGGTCATAATTTCCACAGTCGAAAACTTAAATAAGGATCAGCCTAAAGGTCTAGTGAACCTGAGGTCTAGTAAAACCACTTGTTTTAGGTTCTTTGAAGATTTAACATAAACCCAATATGGAAATGCACATGGTCGATTTCTCTCAAGTTTTGTCTGCTGAAAAAGACCTGGCCTCATTCTTTTGCCCTTTTGAGAACAATAAGTTTCAGGTATTCTTGTTGCTCTCTAAAGGGCAGAGGTCTACCTTCTCTGAAGTCTTTCGGAGACTCACAGAGTAGAAGTAATAGCTCAACACTAAACCACCACCGTGTATGGCACAAGTGACTAGCTGCTTAAACCATCTCTGGTCCCATTCCTCTAGGTGTTCGTACAAGACTGTGACAACTTAAGCTACAACATGCTCAATGCGGCTTCCAATTTCTCTTATTTAAAAGCAGCTGTGTTTCTCAAATTAACCTGTATATTATTCAGAGCAAGTAGTGTAAATATTATTGAGAAGTTACTATAGGGATTTTTGTGACAAAGTGTGTGGGTTTTTTTAATTGTATAAAGACATCCCTTTTTAAGGTAGGAAGAACAGCTTTGGGTACAACATTGAACCCCACCCAACATAAGGAAATGTTTTTAATGACTTTCTAAAAGCTTTGGTCATTGAACAGATGGTTTTAGAGACTGTAGACCGACTCTATAACAGTAACCCTGCACCCATACATTGTTTTTCATTGAAAGAACTCTATCATACTGTTCTTGGTAGAGCCATTTAAATTCCTGGAGGAAAATCAAGAGAATGAAGAACATGGTAGTTACATCTTAACCAGATCCTTTACAAAGTAATTTAAGACTAGTAGGGAGACTTTAGAAGTTCTCATCAGGGATCTACATCCTGGGCAGGGCTACATGCCGGGTCCAGCCAATTATCTCTGTTCCCCAGCTCTTGGGTTATATTGTGTAATAGCATGGAGGTCACAAAACTCATAATGCTGTTATTGTACAATACATGTCTATGTCAAATAGGTAAGGAAACATTTAGTCACAAAATAATTAAGAATTGGATGGTTCGGTACAGGAGGGCACTGAAGTCTTGGGTAGAACACGACAGTTGGTCTCAAGTTGTAGCATTGTAGGGTGGCCTTACCAGGATGGAGTTCGAATTCATAGTGAAAGAATCATCAGATATGGACACCTGCTGTCTTCTCATTTCCCATTCCCTTTGCTCTTTTCCCCACCTTACTTGTTATCACATTTTTCAGTTTTTTTATAGAAAGGTAGAAATAGATTATGAAGAACACTAAATTAATTATTGTATTATGTTTATATCACAAAACTTCAATTAAAATGAATTTTAGGATTTATCTTTAGTATTAACGATATATCTACTGACTTATTTTTAGGATTCAAACCAGTTAAATGATAAGAGTTAATTCACGTGGTTTTCCTAAGTAATATTTATAAAATGTAAAGTTTCTAAGTGGTTCCTCAACAACTATAATTCTTAGTGATTTTTCTCACAGATACTCTTCCGTCAGGGTGAATGTCTCAATCCAGTACTAAAGACAAAAACATACTATGCCAAACTGCTGGGAGAGCTGATATACGAACAAAATGAAAAATGTAGATAATTTTTCTGCTGAAACAAGTTCAGAAATAATTCACAGCAGTCACTCTGCCACAGCTAATTATTTCAACAGGTGATATATGTTAAAAGAATCAGCTTGTATTATTTTAACTAGTGTTTAGTTTCTGTATTAACGCTAAATGATAATGTTCATCAAAAAGTCACATGCAAAAGAAAGCAGAGGCCTAAGGAGCACAGGTGACTCAGTACTCCCCTCCCAGTCTCCACCAAAGGCCTCTGAGCTGAGGCAACTCCCAGAAGCAGAGGTCACCAGGGCAGGCCATCTTTTGTTAGGACACCAGGGTCCACCTGATGAGAAGAGGCTGGTCAATGAAGCTACTCTCTGTTTTTGGCAATTCAAGAATTTTATGGTTTGTTTAGAGGCTTTTTTTAAATAAAGTTTCTGATCAACTTCACTACAACTGAAGTATTACTTTGTCAAAATATTTATTCCTTTGTGTAACATGCTAGATTCCCGTGGATGTAGCTGATCATTTCTATTTTGTAAATATTACCTAACTTTACATAAAACTAAATCATAATAAACTATTTTTGCATCACCCTTTGCAGGCTGTGAATGAGGTTTCGTTTAATGGAGACACATTTGCATTTAGGTCAAAGGTCAGAAACTGGAGTGTAGCCTAGGGATTTATAATAGAGATTTTGTTTTTACTTTTATTATTTGCCTTTCTTTACAGTGTTTTTTAAGTTTTGGGTTGTAAGCATTTTAAAATCACATTTCATATAAAAATCGACTTTCACGTGTTCACCTGTAAGGCATAGTAAGAGTTTACAGCCAGAATCTGCAGTACATTGGCTTCAGTTATAGAAATCTTCAGGGGGACAAAAGGACACTAAAAAATGCTAATGAATGGAAGGAACTATAACTCTCCTATATCTGCCTATTTATTAATAGATTTATTTACAATAAAGTTTTACTTTTAAAAAAGAAGATGCATCTTACATTATGACCTAATACACACACACACACACACACACACGCCCCAACCACAACCCAAAATTCCACAAAATAATGCTAGTTTAGTAGGGTATATTCTGATGTCTCCATTCTATTTCATTTTTTAAAATTCTAGTTGTGACCTACTCAATAAATTTAAAATAAGAAACTGCATTTTTTTTTTTCAATATTGCCACAACTTTTGGAATGAAATTTTTGAAAATGACTGTGGGAATCCAAACTTTTATTCAGATAAACAGAAAAAATAAATAAATAAAGGCTACCTGTTAGAAATCAACTTATAATTTATAAAACTTAGCAAAAACAAAGTTGAGTACAGACATATAAAAGATACATATTTTCAGTGTGCTATTCAAGTTGTTTAAAGATGTTCCAATTTTCTGCCCATTAAAAAAATTATTCTAGTCAAACGTACACAGTTTTTGGACACTGGTCTAATATGGTGTTCTAATAGCTTTAACACAGTTTTTAAGTCTATGTTAAGTGCAATTTAAAAAATCAGTTGGATTTGGAAAATCCAACCCCCCTTCATGATAAAAATACTTAACAAACTGGGAATAGAAGGGAACCTTCTCGATACAATAAAGGCCTTCTATGAAAACCCACAACAACATGCTCAGTGATGAAAGGCTGACAGGCCCCTCACTCCCACTCCTTCCAAGATCAGGAACAAGACGAGGATGTCTGTTGTTGCCATATCGATCCAACACTATTGGAGATTCTTACCAGAATATTTGGCAAGAAAACAGAGATCCATACTGAAAAGGAAGAAGTAAAACTATTTGCAGATGACATGATCTTATATATGGGAAATCCTAAGAAATCCACTAAAAATCTATTCAAACTAATAAATGAGTTTAGCAAGCTTGCAAGATACAAGATTCATATACAAATATGTTGTATCTCTATACACTAGTAATGAACAAACTGAAGAAAGCAATTCTAGTTGCAATAACATTAAAAAGAATTTTTTTAAAATGTAAGACTTGTACACTGAAAACTAAAAAACATCATGTAAAGAAATTATTTAAATAAATGCAAAGTCATCTTGTGTTAATGGATTGGGAGACATTGCTAGAATGGCAATACTCTCTAACTTGATCTACAGATTCAACACAATCCCTATCAAAATCTCTACTGCTTTTACAGAAGTTAATCAGAAGTTATCCGAAGATATGGAAATGTAAGGGGACCCATAACAGTCAAACAATGTTGGAAAAGAACAAAGAGGATTCATGCTACTGGGTTTCAAAACTTACTACAAAGCTTCAGTAATTGAGATAGTGTGGTACTGGCACATGGATTGACATGTAGATCAATGGAGAAGAATTGAGAATCCAGAAATACATTTACATTTATGATCAACTGATTTTCAACAAGGGTACCAAGACCATTCTGTGGGAAAGAATTTTTTTCAACAAATAGTACTGGGATAACTAATAATCTACATATAAAAGAATCAAGTTGGACCCCCTACCTCACATTATACACAAAAATTAGCTCAAAATGGTTCATAGACCTAAATATAAGAGCTGAGAGTGTAAGACTCTTAGGGAAAAAAAGAGGGGCAAATTTTTGTGCTCTTGGGTTGGGCAATGGTTTCTTAGATGTGACACCAAAGCACAAGCAGCAAAAGTAAAAACATGAATTATAACAAAATAACATGCTGCAAAATGATACCACCAAGAAAGTGAAAAGACTACCCAAATAATGGGAGAAAATATTTGAAAATTACATTTCTTATAAGGGACTTATATCCAGAATATACAAAGTACTCATAACAATAACCCAATGGAAAAATGGGCAAAGGATATGAACAGACATTTCTCCTAAGACGATATATAAATGACCAGCAAGTATGGGAAAAGATGTTCAACATCATTGGTCATCAGGAAATGTAAGTCAAAACCACAACAAGACACCACCCAATAGGTTGGCTATAATTAAAAATTCAGGTAACTTTTTGTTGGTATATGGAGAAAAAGGAACCCTCATACAGTGCAGACAGAAATGTAAAGTAGAACAGTCACTTTGGAAAACAGTCTGGCAGTTCCTCAAGTGGTTAAACAGACTCATATGACCCAATTCCACTCCTAGACATTTACTCGACAGAAATGAAAATGATGCCCATAAAAACACATGTACGTGAATGTTCATAACATCAGTATAATAGCCAAAAGGTGGAAACAACCCAAATGTCCATCTACTAACAAATGGGCAAACAAAATACAGTACATCTATACAATGGAATATTATTCAGCTATAAAAAGAAGTGAAATACTCACACATGCTACATGAATGCCCTTGAAAACATGCTAAGTGAAGGTAAAAAATGCCACATATTGTATTCCACTTATATGAAATTTCCACAGCAGGTAAATCTGTACAGACAGGAAGCATATCAGTGGTTGCCAGGGGATGGGGTTGGAAGAAATAGGGAGTGACCACTAATGGGACAAGGTTTCTTTCTGGAGTGATGAAAATATTCTGGAATCATTGGTAATGGCTACACAACTCTGCTAAGACATTGCATACTTTTAAAGGGTGAATTTTGTGGTATATGAATCTCAATGAAGTGTTACTTTAAAAATAATCAGTCGCTTTAAAAACCAATTAAATAGAATCAATATAGTGCTTTAAAATACAAAGTAGTCACGTTGGTTTATTCAGACACACTCTTGGTATGATAGTTGTTGGCAGACCATTAAGGCCACATGCTACAACCATACATTTTTTAATCAAGTGTTACAAGAGTTTACAATATTTTAAACTTAATTGTGCCAGTGTTTAATTCACTTTGCACAACATCAGGTTTGTTGTTAAGCTGCATCACTGCCCCATAGTTCAAATGAAAACCTTGAACTGAAACCACAAGGCAGACTGAGCCTATGCGGGGAAGAGGGTGGGGAGTGGGGATCCTAGACTCCTTATGAAGTAACTGCCCAGCCTTTCTACTTCTTTTAAAGTTTCCCTAGGGAGAGCCATGACAGAACCTTGTACGCAAAGAAAGCTTCAGGGGACACACACTACGCAAGTCCCCTCCCAGCCTTCTTTCATTCTGTGCTCAGGCCATTCCTAAGGGTGTCAAACAGACCCACAGTTCTAGGGGTCTCTTCAGTGTAACTGCTCATCACTGGACTAGCCCCCAAATAACTGTCACTCAATACAAAGCCACTTACTCAGCCCAAAGTATCTTCTGAATCAACTAAAGATCAACTGTTTATAGTTCATTTGCTTTTATGGACTCTGAAACCTGGAACTTAACCACAGCTTCTGATGTGAACACCATGGCTCACCTGGCAGATGAAACATACCAGCCAGCTCCAATGCCTTGGTCTTAGCCTGGCTACCCCTCCTTCCCCTTTTCTTTTCGGGTTTGGTTGTTGCCGTTTTGAGGTTCGGGGGTTCCGTTCCTTTTTTGCAACCCCTTATTTTAATTGGTTCCAAACAGCCTCCAGTTTGGAGGTAGATTTTAGTACTGTCCTTCCTCAGCCCCCGTACCCTCAGAAGAAGTGTTCTTTCATTGCAAGTTCTTTTCAGAAAAATCAACTATTATCTGAAACTTTCCCCACCTCTGCTAAGATGATGAAAACACTAAGATAAACAATATAAAGTTATATCAAAAATTATGAGATTATTTCACAATTCTTAAAACATCTAGACAGCTTGGCTAGATTACTTCATATGCACACCGTTACTGATGCATTTGATGCCATGCTCTATGTGCCACCCTGCCTCTGGAAGAAAGGGATGTAGCCACAGCTGAGACCCAGGCACTATGAGAGGAGCGGGCTGCACATGTGCCCGCCTTCACGAGTCAGGCAGATAGGCTGGAAATCATACCAGAAGCAGCATGTATGTCTTGAAAATACTTTGGGACATCCCCAAGTAACACCTTCAGGACTTTCTTTAAGAGACTCCTATGTTCACCAAGTTTCTAAATAGCTGTATGTTGCCCCCACCCTCCCCCAAAAAGTTTTACTTGTTTAATAAAGAGGAGCCACGATTTAAATAACTAAGCGAAAGGCAAAGACACACAGTTCTACCATTCCAGAATAAGAACATGTTTATTCAGATGTGTGGGAGGTCCAGACAGCATGGCTTCATCACTCAGGAGACAAGCTACAACTTCTCCCATTCTTTTCAGAACATAAAGTGCTGCAGAACAGACTCAGGTGAAAAACATGTTTAATGTAAAACCATTTCTTGTGATTTCTGATGCATATATTATACTTTATAGCTTCAATTAAATAAGAAAAATTAACTTTGAGTTTATTTGCCTAACATCATAAGTCAAAGGTAACTTTAAAAAGGGAAAACATGCAACACTGAATGGTCTCTCCAGGTGGCTATGTGAGCGTGACAGGAAAGAAAAAAATGCACATATGCACCAGACAGACCTCAAGACAGGTCACACAGCATATTACATATGGAAATATGACAGGATGGTAAAATCATCATTTAGATGTTATCTGAGCTATCTATATATAAAGATACATGTTCTGAAGAAAATAATTTGAAACATTTCACAAATATATGTAAGATACCTGTTCTCCTCATTATCTGTGTATGCAAAACCCTGAGCTGAGAATAAAAATAGATCTGTAAGGTACCACAACCTGAAATCGGTCTCTCCTCAAGTTTATTCCTCCAGATGGTCGGGTAACTCATGACTGATTACACTGAGCCAAAAAAAAAATGCAAATTAGCAAAGCCCACAGTTGTTAAAGTGAAGGCTACTTTTAAACACACAACAAAACTACCTTGGATGTGAGAATGTTAAAAATTAAAAGCATAACATACGGAAACAGAAGCAGCTTCTGTCTGCTTACAGTCTTTCTTGACAGACCACACACTTGACCACATGAAACTAGAAGGGAAGCTGCCACGGATGAACAATTTCATGTGTACTTGTTTTAAAGAGTAATTTTGCAAGGAAACTTGGGTAAGAAAATGACCTGCCTGCTGCAGTGGCAACTAAAGCTCATGAGGGGCCCTGGAAGAAAGCCCCCTGCTCCTGCTGTGCCCAGCACTCCTCTTTCCTTTCTATCCTCTGACTCACACCTGCCCATAAACCACCAAGGAGCTGGTGACAACAGGGATGAAGAGACTGTCAACCTCTAGCCAATCCCGGGGTTTAGCTGTGCTGAAGAGGGACTGGGCCAACCCAAAGAAAGAAGAGGGAACATTTCAGGAAATAACTAAAGGCTGAATGGATGGGGGTCAGCGAGATCAGGAGATTCCCTAGAATCAGGAAAGGAAATCAGATTTTCAACCCTGAAAGAGGCATTGCACCTTTTCCATGCAGCAGGAGAAATCCTTCCATTGTGAACAAAGTACTAGGCAAAGGCAAGGCTCCTAAAGCTATAACTGCTTTTACTTTTGGTGGAAGGGGAAAAAAATACCCAAAGGCTCTATCCATCACAACTGACCTGACGTTCCAAGAGTCTCTTTCCCTTTTAACACTAAACATTCTTTAGTTCACTTTAGTATTTAATGAACAAGAATTTGGTTTGAATGATTTTTTTTCTAATGTCGAGGTTTCTCTCAAGCAGAATGCAGACTCTGGCACCATAACTCGCAGTGGCTCTGGGGAGGACACAGGCAGGTCTTCCGTCCCATTCCTTGAAGGTTTGAAGGTTTGGCCTGGTTTCAACAACATTAAACCCCTCTTTCCCCTCCAACTCTGAAGACAGAGGTGAGAGCACAGCTTCAGTGACTCCTCTTCTTTTGTGGGAAAAAAGTATACTTTGTAGGGTTAAACTCTTCCCAAATACGCTCAAATTCTTCCAGAAAAAGCCTCACATAGTCTTCATCCTCCATAATCAAAACGTTTTCTCTATTGTTTTGAATGGCTTGTGTGGTCCAGTTGAGGGAGCCGGTGATCAGCACCTTCTTGTCCACTATTGCAAACTTGTGGTGCATGTAACCCAGGTCCTGATCATGTCGAACTTGAATACCTGCGAAAAGGGCAAGTCAGCCTTCACCACCACCTCTACAGCATTCATTCACTCAAACATCTCAGCTCCTCCTCAAGCAGGGGACCATTTGCTAGCAGCTACTAACTTTGCTGTTTGTCTCTGATTTGGTGGGAAAGGGGAAGCTTGTCACTTGGGCAGGTGGTGGCAGCTGAGCCGTACAGTGACCAACCACAACCAGCTCACAGGAAGGAATAAGGAGCATTCTGGCACAGGAAGAGACAGACAATCCTAAGGGCAGAACCATGGCAGATACTCAGATACTGCTCTCTTAATATTACTCGGTTTCCTCTGGGAACAACCCACCTTGCACCCACCACACCTCTGGAGTCCATACCAATCAGGATAACCTTCAGAATTCGTTCATCCTGCCAGAAGCGATCAGAGCAAACATCATTTGCTGGGGTTCCCTTGTCTTTGAGCTCTCACTTCTATCCA
The DNA here is from genome assembly GCF_000151845.1 of Pteropus vampyrus. Classification (NCBI taxonomy): domain Eukaryota; kingdom Metazoa; phylum Chordata; class Mammalia; order Chiroptera; family Pteropodidae; genus Pteropus; species Pteropus vampyrus. The sequence continues at coordinate 6,119 of NW_011889112.1, read as the reverse complement.
GCACTGGACACCCCAGTAAACATGCCAGGCCAGGAGCTATACCCCACTCTGCAAGGGCAGGGGCCAAGCCTGAGGAGGAAGCAGCGCAGGAGAAACCAGGCCTAGGGTGAGTGGCAGAAAGGGAATTAAGGATCAAAGAAAGTCAGCTGGCTCTGGCTCAGTGAAGCCCCCAGCTTAGACCCAGCCTGACTGCTGAAGCAGAAAGCACCCTAACTGATACAGAAACAAATTATTCTCCTTCACGTTGCCTGTTTCCTTGACTAAAGAGCATGTAAATGTACCTTTTCATTTCACTGTTTCTCTCTCTCAAACTGCTTTCAAACTCCTAGGGCAGGACCCTGTCTGTCCTGTCCACTCTTCATCAGCTCTGGAATAATGCCTAATTATCAGTCAGTGAATGAGACCATTACAAATGTGATTTAAAATAACAGTTTAAAATAGGCTGCTTTGCAATAGGGTTGCCAGACTTAGCAAATAAATATAGTTTGTCCAAATTAAGTTGGGATTTCAGATAAACAACAAATAATTTTTTAAGGTATGTCCTATGCAATATTGGGACACACACTAAAAATCATTCGTTGCTTACCTGAAATTCACCGCTTACCCGGGCACCTGTACTTTGCCTAGCAGCACCACCTTCAAAGTGGTGACCACCTTACTCCAGGGGATGCCGGCACCACTGCTCCATGCACTCTGTTGTCAGCCCACCAGCAAATCCTGTCAGCTCCACCTTCAAAACAGATCTTAAATCCAACCAATTCTGACCCCTCCAACACTGCCACAAAGCTCTCCCATCTACTGCCCACCCCTGCCCAAAGCCCATTCTCCTCAGAGCAGCCTGAACATCCTCTGTGAGGCCTTCTGTCCCTTTTGCCCTGCGGACTATCCTATAAAGGCTTCCCGTCTCATAGAATGGGATCCAAATGCCCGCATGAAACCAGCCCTCTGCATCTATGTGCCTTCCACACCTGTGTGCCCCCCACACCTATGTGCCTTACACACCTGTGTGGTCTCCAGCCTCATCTCATTACTACCTCTACCTTTGGCCACAGGGAATTTCTTGCTATGAAGTTAGCAATTGTACTTGCTGTTCCTCAAGCCAGAAGGCTCTCCCTCAGATATCCCCCCTTCTGCTGGCATGTCACACCTCTCATATTTCTTGACCCTCCTTACTACCTTAAATATTCATGCTTCAATCAGTTTCTCCACTGGGTCTTTATCTTGTTCATCGCTGTGTCCCTGGGGCCTGGAACTAATCAAGGCAAATACTGGCACACAGATATATTTGTTGAACAGATGAATGATGAATGATGGCTGGGACGCCATCAAAGCGGAATCAATCTTAGATGGAGTCTAGTTGCAGTGCCCTTTAAGGTTCTTTTCAAACTTGATATTTTGCCATTCTCTCAAAGCTAACTAAATAAAATGGCCCATACCTAAAGATATCCCAGTTTCCCCATTAAAAGGACCAACAAATTGAGGGCAACTCATGATCAGTTCAGGAAGAGTGGAAGAGAACATCCTCATTATTTGAACTAAGTTTCCGACTCTGCCCACATAGGATGTAACAAGCACCAAAGGATTAAAGTGCTTTGCCATCTGGAGAGCCTCAAGCAGAGACAGGAAGCAGAACCTGACTCCTGGAAAGGCTTCTCTGCCTCCCTGGTCAGCAAAAGGCCATGCCTGTGCTTGTGTAACTCAGAGCAACCAGTTCTCAAGAGTTCTCGTGAGACTACTACACAGCCAGTTCTCAAGAGTTCCTTGCATCTTTCTGTCACTGGGGCTACTAGAATTGACAGGTGGGACGGATTTTGGTGCAGGAATGACTTTTCTGGGTGCCTGAGTGACTGAGAGACATGTTCTGACTCCATGCGGCCAACGAACAAAACACAAGGACCAGAGCTTGCTTGCAGAACACGCCATTACACTAAGGTGGAAGAATAAAACAAGGAATTCACAGGTGAGACCAGGGATCTGAATTTAGAACAAAATGATTCCTATTTCCTGCTTATCTGTTCCCCATCCGAGTAAAAGAGGTAGGCTGGCCAGAGATATCTGCCTTCCCAGGCATTTTTGCAGCTGGAGAAACTAACCACTCACCAACTAAACATTTTAGGGCCACCTTCCTTCTTTTGCTCTTCAATCTTGAAGCCCTACGGTTGCAATCTTTGCACATCTGCTTCTATGAGCACAGTCACTAACAGCCTGCTAGTGGGTGGACCTGCAGCTTTGTTCTTAGACTTTCCCTTCTTTTCCTGAGTGCTGTCAGGCCAAGCCATCCTCATTTCAGGCTGCCACTGTCAAAAACTCAGTTGGCCGGACTACACCCCCAGCACTGCCTAGGCATGGGCTTTCCCTACCGGGCCCCAAGGCCAACGCGGATCATGGGAATGCGTGGAATGAGGCACACTGCAGGGGCTCTGTCTACTTCCCAGGTGTCCGCGGGCAGACCCCTGCCTCTGGGAGTCCTCTAGCCCTTCCTCCACTAGATGAGAACACACAAGCCAGCTCGCACTCATCATGGGCATGAAATCCCACTGCAAAGAATCTCACCAGCCTTGTGAGGACAGGGGGCCCCTTATAGAAGGCCCTGGAGTTTCTCCGGGGTAAAACTGTCCTGATCTTACAAGGCCACCATGGGAAATAAATGGGGTCTCACCTGTACTCAGGCCCCCAACCCAAGTATCCGCCTTTGGCATTCTCCCTTCTGTCTACAGTCTCGGAGGGTTAGAGCGATCTCCGGGCCTGGCCTTCTCTATCCAGCTCTTCGGACACGCGCCCGTGGCCTGGGAATCGCGGCCTACCTACCTGCCTTGCGGAGCAGGCCGATCTGCGAGCCGTTGAGGGCCATGTAGTCGCAGTCGGTGATGACCCGGACACGTACCCCGCGCTGGTGCAGCAGCTGCACTGCCCGGCCCAGCTGCGGGCTGGAGAAGGCAAAGAGGCAGAGCTCGAGGCTGGCTCGGGCGGCCAGCAGGGCGCGCAGCAGGCGGCTCAACGAGCTTTCGCCGTGGGGCAGGCTGCACCCGCAGCCCGCGGAGGGGGCCAACGGCGCAGCGTCCGGGGCCTGCAGCAGGACCTCGGTGCAAGTCACCTGCGACGGGAAAAACAGCACCTCGCGCCGCGGCCGCCGCCGCCGCCGTCCGGCCCGCAACCAGCGCAGCGCGGAAGGCAGCGCTTCCAGGGCCAGCGCGAGGCCCACGACCGCCACCGCCACGACCTGCCAACGTAACCGCCCCATGCCGCCGATTCCGCCGGCCAGGGCCCCACCGCGCCCACCGCGCCTGCGCACTCGCCAGCCGCTTGCGCCAGTTGCCGCAGCGCTTGCCGCCCCACCGCGCCTGCGCTCCCAGCCGGCCACCTGCCTCAGGCTGGACCCACCCCGCCCTGACTCGGTCCAAGTGCACAGCCCACCACCACCATGGCCGGAGACTGACCTCCGTGCCCACCACCCGCGGCTGTCCATGAAGCGTTCAATAGCCCAGCCCCTCCTAGGGCAACAGGGTAGTGCCTGTCTCTCAGTTCCTACCTTCCCTTTTGCCTTTGGGGAGGCGCTGGGCAGGGCTGGGAGAAGGGTTTGGAAACACAGAATGTCAAGTAACACTTAGCTGGAGACAATAGTGTGATATGGAGACAGGCCCCAAGTCCAGCGTTAGAGCCTTGTGTTTCTTCCAACCCTCCCAATGTAATCTTCCGTTATTTGAAGATAACTATTTTGCTTTAAGCATAAACAGAGTGGAGAATAAGAAGTCTATAGTCCTGACTTAGCCAGCAATGGGCCCACTGTACCGCTTGGGAGAGGCTGTTACTTTTCACAGGGAGGAAAAGAGAAGAAAGGGTAAGAATTTTTCCTATTTCATCTTTCCTGAATCCTAGTCAGGAAAATTTCACGGCTAAATCAAAATATCTCTGGGGTCGGTTGTCAGGTAGGGTAATCACATAGCAGGAATCTGCAGCTGGGGAAAACAAGCTTGAACCACATTCCCCAGCCAAGAAGAAATAATGAGTGGACAGAACAATAGTCGCAACAGAGATAAGCGGGGCGGGGAAAAGTTTCTCAGGTCTCACATGCAGTGTTAGCTAAAAGAGCTGTCCTGTAGTTAACGTTTCCTCATTATCATAGTAAAAAACATTCTGCTAGGTGGAGATTTAAAATGCTAATGAGACATGAAGTAGCAAGTAGGAACCTACACAGGTGTACTATAGGACCAGCCTCAACATATGCTGGGGAGGGAGAAAAGGGGAAAGGATGACCCGCAATCCCAAGAGCCTATCAAAAGGCTGTACCTGTAAACCTCAGGAGCCACATCTTTCTCCTCCCGTGGTGCATCAAGCTTTCGCTTTAATAAACCTTTCTCTCTGCAAAACTGTTTCTCCCACTCTCTTCATTTCTGTCCTGAGTGCAGGGCAATGACCCCTGCACTGGTAACATCTCTATGGTCTGTCCTTAAATGGAAATGACGGCTCCTATACAATCTCCTTGTTACCAGCTGACTTTCCATGACTTTCTTCTGTTAAAAATCAGACCCCTGGATGGAGGAAAAGAAGAAGCTGATGTAAGTAACTTTGGAAAATATTTTTGACTGGAACTTCTAAGGAACTACAAAAGGAACACAAAAGAAACTACATATGAACACCGTACTCTAGTTGGTACATTCATTTCCCAAGGAAGGAAACTGGTTAACAATTCTAAACCACTGTACATGTGCCTTGGGGTTAACTGGATTAGTCAATTCCTGCAGATAGCAGGAGCCAGGGTTCTCTCTGCTGAATGGGGGAAGTTAGAAATAAGTATGGGAGAAGCTAGAATGATCCCTATAGTACTGGGATGAAGTCAAAGACACCAGTGTGAACTCTCGTTTAGCTTAGTATGTCTATTAATATAGATAATACATCACTTTTGGCATACATATATCACTGGCTTCAATCCCCTAGGAGGCGCAGAAGGAATGACATCCCAGGAGCAATGTGCATACCTAGCTCCCAGATCTTGGTTTCTAAATACCACTGTCCAATTAAAAAAAAAAAAATTAAAAAAAGAAAAAAACTTCTTGGGGGAAATGACCGATTTTAGGAATAGGCAGGGGAAATATAAGATGAACTTGAAGTACCTTGAACTTCTAGAAAGTAAAGAAGTGCTCCAAAAACATAAATAAAGGATAAGTGGTATGTCCAAAGGACACAGGAGCCAACCGAAAAGAACTCCCCAAGGCCAAAACTGGTACAATTTGAGGAACAAAATGAATAATGCAGCATTGGATTATAACCCAAGTATAAAATAAGTATATGTTAGTCTATACTGATATAAATAAATGACTAAAGAAATGAAAGGGAAGACACAAGTGTTGCTTACAGAAGAATTTCAAATAATCTATGTAGATACTACCCCATTCCCTATAATAGGTAGAATTAAATCTCCCTGCCCCTTTGAGTGTGGGCAAGACTTAGAGACTACAGTAGGGAAGGCAGAAAAATAAACTTTACATGGAGAAAACTGGTAAACACCACTTTAACCAATTGACGGCTGTCACCAGATATCACCAGAGATATCATGTAGATGTCACATACCCCTGATACAATATGATGAGAAGTGCACTGTACTTCTACAGTAGTCTTTCTCATAGCCCATAACCCCAGTTCAGTCATCAGGAGAGAACATCAGAAATCCAGATTGGAGGACATGCTATCACATTCCACAGAATACCTGGACAGTATTTTCCAAGACTGCCAATGTCATGAAAAAAGGAACAACTTAGAAACTGTCACAGACCAGAGGAGACTGGGGATATATAATGACTAAATACAATGTGGTGCCCTGGACTGGATTCTGGAATAGAAAAACTGGTGAAATCCAAATAAAGTCTGGAGTTTAATTAATTGTATTATACCAATGTCAGTTTCTTCACTTTAACAAATGTATGGTAGTAAAGTAAGATGCTAACAATGAGAGAAACTAGGTGACAGGTAAGTGGGAACACTCTGTGCTATCTTTGAAACTTGTGGGTAAATCTGAAATTATTCCAAATTAAAAGTTGATTTAAACTGTTAAACACACACCTTCCATATGATCTAGCTATCCCACTTCACGGTGTAATCCAAGAGAAATGAAAACATATGTC
>NW_011889111.1:1115359-1116732 GCF_000151845.1 Pteropus vampyrus | reverse complement strand
TAAATTAAGTTTACCTGTGAACATAGCTAATGTTTCCTCTTAGTTTTTGTGAAAAGGCATTTACGATTTGTATTTGTCCTTGGCGAGGGAGCCTTGGCGCCACAGAAGCAGTTTGTGCTTTCAAAAACAGTCTAGACCTTCATTTTCTTCTTTAGTATATTATTATAAAATGATATTAAGTTATTCACTTGACCGAAGCGACAAAGCAAAACTTTGGTTCTTAGGATTGAGGAAATTATCTCAAGTCATCGAGCACTTGATTAAGACGAAAAACTATTTTAAGAAAGCAGTCTTTGATTTCTAGGCAGAAAACTTTTCATAATATCTTATCTGGAGCAGAAGGATGCGGGAAAACTTTGTCCTTCTAAAGAAAGAATAACTAAACTCTGCTTCTACAAAAGTTTTCTTTTGATATTTACATTTTTCCTTGGTGAAATTTATTCCAATCTCATTCAACTTAACTGTCTATAACATTTCCTCTCCCAATATGTCACCTCACAAACCCTCTACAATACTCCTTTTCACAGATTTTTTTTACAGTTTTCCTCATTCCCATTCTGCAAGAACCAGCCTTACATTAGGACAAAGTTAATCTCCTTTCCCTCTAAAGGTTTAAGGAAGAGCCTGTCTATAAAATTTCCTCTCCCAAGATGTCACCTCGCAAACCCCCTACAACACTCCTTTTCACAGATTTTTTTTTCCGGTTTTCCTCGTTCCCATTCTACAAGAACCAGCCTTACATTAGGACAAAGTTAATTTCCTTTCCCTCTAAAGGTTTAAGGAAGAGCGCGAAACCTCCAAATCTCTTTGTTCACACAGGACTCAACACGATTAGCATATCAATGGTTACATTCAGTACTCTTCATCCTCACTACCTGACACCACGAAATTAAAATACAAAAAGAAGAATTTTCCACACCGAGCTGGTTCCTCTCCCGAGTCCTCTAAAGACTGACACCCCGTATCGTCACCCCTCAGCACACCTGGGACATAAAGCTTCTCCTCACCTTTTCTCACCGTGTCTGTCCAAGGAGCAGCTCCGAGGGTCTGCAGAAGTACAGGAAGGGCCTCAGCACAGTGGAGCCACCAGAAGCCTCGAGAAGCTTCGTGGGATTCCTGAAAAGGTGAAGCCGTGTCTGCGTGCATGGGAAGCCACCTGCTCTACGTGGGTTTACGCTGGGTCAAGCAGAACCGTGAGGGTTCCTTGGGGGTCTCTTGATCTGAGTAACGCAGTGTAAATGCACGCAGCATGAAGACCAGACACTGGTGAAGGCTGGCCCTGTCCCGACCTGCAGGACCTAGTTATTGCGTAGAACCCGAGGAGGACCGTACCTTGAAGAAAACATGGGCGGGAGAAAAGAATGGAGGCAAGA
>NW_011889111.1:1110575-1115309 GCF_000151845.1 Pteropus vampyrus | reverse complement strand
CCCACTTGCACACCTGACCAGTGGGTTGACAGGTACTGAATAGGAGAAAGATGGACCTTTGTGCTTAAGACAGAATGAGGAATGGGATTTAGGGCTTAAAAACCTTGTATCTTGGCATTTCGGGGCTGCTCCTTTGGAAGGACAGCCACTGGCTAATAAACTGCCTCTATAATCAAAGCACTCAGGTTGAGTCTGGTTATTCCAGTCACAACAATATGTATGAGAACCCCACACACGTAAGAGTCAGAAACTCCATATACAAGAGAGAGGAATAGAATGGGAACTTGGGTATCTAAGACATCTTGAGTTACAGATATGGTAAGGTGCCTGGGGGTTTCAAAGGGTCATTGCAGGATAAGAACAGACATTTAGTACACATTAGTTTGCCCTGCCCTATACGTGGGTAAATGGAGATGATGGCTGATGATCTCCTATTATATGGCCAAGGCCCTCCATTCAAATAGTTCTGTATAGCTAAAGGGTGGGGCAGTAGTTTCTCTTCAACCAGAAAATAAACTTACCCTTAGTTGGAAACAATCTGAACATCTCTGGGTGACCTGTTCTGAACTCCACACCTTCATTTTAAAATGACTGCCACAAGAAGGATAAGGTCATCTAAAAGAAGACTTGTAGCCAAACTACTTCTGGCAAGTGAAATAAATTAAGTTTACCTGTGAACACAGCTAAAGTTTCCTCTTAATTTTTTGTGAAAAGGCATTTACGATTTGTATTTCTCCTTGGCGAGGGAGCCTTGGAGCCACAGAAGCAGTTTGTGCTTTCAAAAACACTCTAGACGTTCATTTTTTTTCTTTAGTATATTATTATGAGACGATATTAAATTAGTCACTTAACCAAAGTACCAAAGCAAAACTTTGGTTCTTACGATTGAGGAAATTATCTCTTAAGTCATCGAGCACTTGATTAAGATGGAAAACTATTTTAAGAAAGCAGTCTTTGATTTCCAGGCAGAAAACTTTTCATAATATCTTATCTGGAGCAGAAGGATGCGGGAAAACTTTGTCCTTCTAAAGAAAGAATAACTAAACTCTGCTTCTACAAAAGTTTTCTTTAGACATTTAAATTTTTCCTTGGTGAAATTTATTCCAATCTCATTCAACTTAACTGTCTATAAAATTTCCTCTCCCAAGATGTCACCTCGCAAACCCCCTACAACACTCCTTTTCACAGATTTTTTTTTCCGGTTTTCCTCGTTCCCATTCTACAAGAACCAGCCTTACATTAGGACAAAGTTAATTTCCTTTCCCTCTAAAGGTTTAAGGAAGAGCGCGAAACCTCCAAATCTCTTTGTTCACACAGGACTCAACACGATTAGCATATCAATGGAAGGAGCTGTTAGCCTGGGGGAAAGGCAGGCTAGAATTAAGGTAGAAGCAATTCCCATTACATTTAGACCAATACACTCTAATATCTTTAATTCCTCTGGACTATGAAGCAAAAAATAGACACACTTACATTCCTCTGGACTATGAAGCAAAAAATAGACACGCTTACATTCAGTACTCTTTACCCTCACTACCTGACACCACGAAATTAAAATAAAAAAAAGAATTTTCCACAACGAGCTGGTCCCTCTCTCAGGTCCTCTAGAGACTGACACCTCCTATTGTCACCCCTCAGCACTCCTGGGACACAAAGCTTCTCCTCACCTTTTCTCCCCATGTCTGTCCAAGGAGCAGCTCCGAGGGCTGCAGAAGTACAGCAACTGCCTCAGCACAGTGGAGCCACCTCGAGAAGCTTCGTGGGATTCCTGAAAAGGTGAAGCCCTGTCTGCGTGCACGAGAAGCCACCTGCTCTACGTGGGTTTCCTCTGGGTCAAGCAGAAACGTGAGGGTTCCATGAGGGTCTGTGACCTGAGTAACCCACCATAAATGCACACAGCCTGAAGACCAGACACTAGTGCAGGCTGGCCCTGCACTAAATAAGTCCGCACTGATTGGCGGATCGACCCAGGACCCGCCCCTTGGCTCCTCCCCATTGAATCTCAGCACCTCCATGCACCTCCAGGTCCTCACCTCACACTGGCAGACTGATCCAAACCACTGCCTGGTTTAGCCTAAGCCCTTTTGATAAGATATTTGAAGGCCGTGCTGTGCATTTCGCTGCAGGTCCACCCCATCCTTTCTCCTCATTGACTTCTGCTTCCACCCACACACTCCTGGAGCTCAACCCCATTTTTTCTCCTCTGTAGCCATCACTGTAAATAACAAAAACCCTAACCATAATGCTAAACTAATGTAGGGAAGTGGCAAGAGAATTAAAATGTTAAATCGAGCTACATTCAGAGACTACAATATGCTCATCAGCTCTGTGGTCAGGCCATGAGGGTACCTGCAGAACAAAGGAAGACTTCTGCTGGAATTGCTAACGACCCATTTCCCACACCTGTAAAGGGGAAACAGGAAAAACAGAGCCTTTAAGTGTCTGCCCTACACAAAATAAAATCATTCATTCCCTGTGTCTAAAACATAGATAACCTGTGGATGAATGGCTGGGAACTGCCAGCAGGCTTTTCACACTACATACTCTTATCCCTTCTCACTGTTTGTCCAGAGCCAAGGAAATGGATAAATAAAGTCTTTAGACTGTAACTCACGGGAAATAAAGAATGATATATAAACTGGAATTCCCCATAATACAGGGAGCTTTTTCCTTGTCTTGGCTTTTTGTCTTTGCTATTTCTAGTCTTTGCTTTTCCCCTTTTTACAATAAACTTTCCTGTTGACTCTAACTATGGCATGCATGTTGAATTCTTTCCACCAAAGAACCTACTCTTCTCTCAGGGGAGGGGTTGTCTCCCCCCACTCGGGGAAATTTGCCCTGTCCTGCCTCAAACTATAACCATAACGCATTACCCATAAATGATATCCATAAACCATAACCAACATAACATATCTAGAAACCCTAAATGTAATCCGTAATCTATCACCAAAAACAGTAAACTACACATAACCATAAACGGTAACCGTAAACCATAACCAAACTATAACCCATAACCTGAACTCCTAACTCAGCCCCAAACTCCATCCCAGCCCCAACCCTTATCTTAGCCCTCTAAACCATTAACATTTTAGATTTGGAACTTCCTACAAAATTAAAAAAAAAAAAAGGGTATTAGAGCAAGTAAACAATTTCGGCAGAGTTACAGGACTAGATATCAATAAACCACAATCTTTTTTACTCATATGTGAACAAGGAATAATCTTGAGAAGAATTTAAGTAAATAATCACATTTTAAATAATGTCAATGTTTTGAAATGGATTTAATCAAACTGCAGGATTCGTACACTGAAAATTGAAGCCTTCTCATGGTAATGGAAAGAATTAACACCGTTTAGATGGCAATAGTACATAGCTGATGCACAGATTTGATATGATTCCTATGAAAATTCAGAGGTCTTTGGGGAAAATGTACAGGCTGATCCACTTATATAAAATTTCAAGGGACCCCAGAGAGCTGCAACAGTCTTCAAAAAGAAAATCAAAGTTAGAGGCTCATACTTCCTAATTTTAATTCTTAATAGAAAGCAATAGTGATTAAAACATTGTGACACTGGCATAAAGAGATACAGATAGATCAATGAAACTGAATGGAAAGCCAAAATAAACCCATCCATCAACAGTCAATTGATTTTTGATAAAGGCAGACATTAAAATGGCTGAAAAAGGGTCTTTTCAAAAATGGAGCCGGGCGACTGGCCATCCACATGAAGAGAAATGAAATGGGATCCTAACCTCACGTTACATGCAAAAATTAATTCAAAATAAATAAACGGCTTAAAGAGACGAGGTAAAATTATAAACTCTCAAAGAAAACAGAGATAAATTTTCATGACCACCAATTTACCAATGGTTTCTTAGAACAGACACCAAACACAAACAGCTAAAGAAGAAATAGATAAATTCGATTTCCTCAAAATGAAAACCTTATGTGCATCAAAAGAAGCTACCCAGAAAGTGAAAAGACAGGCTACAGAATGGAAGAAAATAGTTGTACATTATATCTCTCATAAGAGTCTGTTATCCAGAATAAAGACAAACAGGAGAATTTTAAAATGGACAAGGGATTTGATTACACCCTTCTCCAGAGAAGACATACGATTTGAACAACAGACACACGAAAAGATGTTAAACATCATCAGTCGTGATGGAGGTGCCAATTAAAACTACAATGTGATACAGCTTCACTCACACTAGAATGGTTGTAATTGAGAACACCAAAAATAACAAACATTGGCAATGATATAGAAAAATTGGAGCCCTTAGATGTTGCTCGTGCAGGTGTAAAACTATGAATGACCATCACTTAATTTAAATAACAAAACTTTAAAAGTTTCAGCTCACCAAAGACACCTAGAAAAACTTTTAAATGTACATGTACAAATAACTATTGCTAAATAGTTTACCTAAAAATCTTTATTAGTATCTATTTTATTTATTAGTTAAAACTATGAGATTGCAAACCCAATTGTTATCTTGATTTTTCTTGATACTTTGTATATCAAGCTATTTTCTTTATATACTTTGTAACACAGCTAAATTAAACTTATTTTTGTAGACCCAGCTAAAACATATATAGTTTATGTTAATAACTTTCAAAAACATTCTATGTAATCGAATCAAACTTAACCAAGCTTTAACATCAAATATTATCTCTGATCATATGATCCTGAAATGCATTTGAGTTTGTTTCTATTTTCTTTCTTAATTTATATC
>NW_011889111.1:1104700-1108525 GCF_000151845.1 Pteropus vampyrus | reverse complement strand
CCTCTATAACATGAAGCAAAAAACCAGATACACACATGTTCAGTATTCCTCACCCTCACTATGCTACACCACAAAAATTAAAAAAAAAAAGAATTTTCCTCACCGAGCCATGTCCTCTACTTTGTCATCTGAAGACAGACAGCACCTCTCCCTGCACTTGGCACTCCTGTCCAGATTTCGGACATTTGGACTTGGGACACTTCTCCTCACTTTCTCTTTTCACTATGTCCCTGGTACAGGTCCCAGGGGCTGCTGAGATACAAGGACTGCCTCACACAATGGCGCCACTGGAAGCCTCAAGAAGCTTCTTCTGGCATTCTGAAACGGCAGAGCATATACGATGTGGGCTCACACTAGATCACATGAGTGTGATTTGAGAATGGGGTGTCCACGCATGCTCACGTGGGGGTCACATGGTAGTCCACCTGGGATGGAGACTACACCCGGAGCATCCAGAGGACCAGGTCTGGAGTAAGGCCAACACAACTCTACACTGATTGGTGAATCGCCCCAGGACCAACCCCTTGGCTCCTCCTCACCAGCTTTCAACACCACCCTCAACCTCACACTGGCCCCACCCTCCAATACCCGTACCTTGCGCCTTTTCCAGGCCAAGCGGCCGATAACTAATGGTGAGAAGGCGCAGATTAGACCTACGTTGTGCGGGCTGCGTGCCTGGGAGGAATACTCCGGCACAAGGACAACCAGTCTGTCCCCGGTCCTCCCCCCGGCCCAGGATTTTGTTCAGCTGCAGGTGTTAGAGACATCCTTCCTGACCTGGCTTTGGAAAATAGGGTTTTTCTAGCGTAAGCTTTTATCGTAGAACACTTAGCAGAATTGTGTACATAGGTTAACCCAAATTACTTAATTTTTAATAACTAAATCAGGCTTTTAAACATAATTGATATAAAGGTATAAGAATGTTAAAGATGCCTATAAGTCATTTTCAGAACGTCTATAGTTGCTCCTGTGCCAAATCATGCTCTTCTAATTAAGCTTGCTGCATTTCAAAATATGAGCAACTGAGAGAAATGTGAATTTATTTATCATGGCATTTTGTTTTCTCTTATGCTTAATTATAGGGTCCCCTTGACTTAGCAACACCTAATTCAAAAATCATTAGTGGGGGACCATAGGCAGTGCCTGAAGAGATGTCACGGTGGACCACTGCCGGAGAGTAGAGCCATCATGAAAAGTTATTCTCTGCTCCCATCTAGTGGTCATTTTGGTAATATCAGCCTAGTGTATGTCCTCATTAAGTTATTCTCTGCTGCCATCTCGTGGGCATCTCTTGAATAACACCTCAGTTATGACATGAAAAGTTATTCTTTGCTGCCTTTTCAGGCATCTCGGAATAGCACTTGAATGTAGGTAATCATGAATATTTATTGTTTGCCTCCATCTCACGTGCATCTTGGTAATAACACCAGAATGCATGTAACAAGAAATTATTCTCTTCTGTCATCTGTTGTGCATTCTGGGAATAATATCCAAGTATATGTCATCATGAAAAGTTATTTCTGCTGCCATCTCACGGGCATATCTAGAATAACACCCAAGTGTATGTCATCATGAAAAGGCATTCTTTGCTGTTATCTTGTATGCAGCTCAAACATAACATCCGAAAAGAAAAAAAAAAAAAATCCGCATGTATGTCATAAAAAGTTATTCGCTAGTATCATTTTGTTGGCTTCTCGAGAATAACACTTGAGTTTATTCTCTACTGCCATCTCATGTACATCTTAGGAGTAAAAATGCATGTATGTCATGAAAAGTTATTCTCTGCTGAAATCTTATTGGGATTTCGGGGATAACAGCAGAGTGTATGTCAGAAAAAGTTATTCTCTGCTTCCGTCTTGTGTGCATTTTGGGAAGATACCCGTGTGTACATCACCATGAATACTTATTTTCTGCTGCCATCTCGTGGGCATTTTGAAAATAAAACCTAAGTATATTCATCCTAAATATCTATTTTCTACTGCCATCTGGTGGGTTTTTTAGGAATAACACTTGAGTGGTTGTCATCATGAATATTCATTTTCTGCTGCCATCCACTGGGAATTTGGGGAGTGACGCCACAGTGCAGGTTATGAAAAAATATTTAAGTGTTATCCCATGCGCATTTTATAAATAACACTCAGGGGCATGTCATCATAAAATGTTTTTGTCTGTTGTCAATTCGTGAGCCTCTTGTTACAAGCAAAGATTGCGTGTCTTGAAACATTGTTTCTGCTGCCATCTTGTGGGCACATTGAAAATACCACCAAATATATTTCATCAGAAAAATTTATTTTCTGCTGCTATCTGGTGTGAATTTGGGGAATAAAATCTGAGTATAGTTCAGATACAAATTTGTTTTCTGCACCCATCTTGTGTGCATCTCGACAATTATACTTGGGTGTCATTTTCAAAATACCCACGAGATGGCAGCAGAGAAAACTTTTCATAATGACATGCCCTGGCTGTTATTTTCAAAATGAACATGAAAAAGCGGCAGAAATAACTTTATGGACAGCCCTGTCATGTTATTCCCAAATTGTCCACCAGATGGCAACAGAGAATGAATATTCATAATGACCTACACTTGATGACCTATAGTCAGGTGTTATTCCCAAAATGAACACTAGATGGCAGCAGAGGATAACGAATAACGTTTCACGAAATAAAGTCTGGTGCTATTCCCAAAATTCACACGAGATGGCAGCAGAGGATAACGAATGTTTCATGACCTAAACTCTGGTGCTATTCCCAAAATGCACACGAGATGGCAGCAGAGGATAACGAATGTTTCATAACCTACACTGGTGCTATTCCCAAAATGCACACGAGGTTTCATGACCTACGCTCGTGCTATTCCCAAAATACACACGAGATGGCAGCAGAGGATCACGAATAACGTTTCATGACCCACATTGTTGCTATTCCCAAAATGCACATGAGATGGCAGCAGAGAAGAGCGGTTCCCTGCCTTAAGGGCTCTCCTCACCACTAAAATAAGAGTCCAGAGCCTTGGTACTTAGTTCACTTTGAAATAACTTCTGTCCTTTACATATCTCTTCTCACCTACTGCTTCTGTTTGTCAGATGAGGAAGGAAAATTATTATATCCATTTTACAGGTATTTAAACTGAAGATTGATTCTAACATAATTCTGCGTCCAGGACACCACACTCACACAGGATCCTGGACAGAGTAATCCAAATAGTCTTTGCAGCTTTGAGTTGAATCCCGGTCATTCTATTTGAAGAAAATCTACACATAACCTAATGGTCCAGCTTGCCATATACTCACTCAAGCTGCTTTTTGTTGTGAGACTTGGACAGGCAGCTGGGGATAGGGATGGGTGGGGAGGATGAAGGTGGCTCAGCCCATCACAGGAGTACAACCAGCACCAGATTCTTATAACGGCAACTTCCCCACTTCTACACGCTGCCATCCTCTTGCCTTTTAAGTCTGTTCTTGTTCAAGCCAGAGCACTGGCCTACTCTTGCCCATGTTCCCTTCCTCTGAGGTCTCAACCTGCCCCTCCTCTGTTCTCCATCACCTCAGGCCTTGCAGGACCCAGAGCACCAGGGACACCCACTGTGTTCCCAATGTGGGCCCCAAAGCTGTAAGCTCCTCCTAGCTGGCAAGCCCTCTGGGTCCTCCAAACACACCCCTGGTGGCAGCGATGAGATGAAACTGGAATCTGACTTGTACAGTCTGTTCAATCCCCCTGAGTAACACAAAAAGCAGACTCTACCCATAAAATATATTTTGCATTTACACTCTCACTCCATTTTTGTTCCTTTATAAAACACATTTTCTTAGGGACTTTTATACCAAA
>NW_011889111.1:1100678-1103177 GCF_000151845.1 Pteropus vampyrus | reverse complement strand
ACACTGATTGACCATTGACAGGTACTCAAATACTGGATTTCTAGACAAGGCACAAGTGTGAGTTCTTTAGGGGCCCTCCGAATCCAGTGCCCTGCTTAGCCTGTCCCAACCCCCTCAGCTCTCGTGTATAGCGGTGTGCCCTGTGGGCGAGTGTTGCTGGGGTTTTTTTCACTCAGAAATTAGCTTTCTGTGCTGGCATTAACGTGATGGCACGAGCCCAGCTATTTCTCTCTTTGCTCGCTTGGCCTACGGGAAACGAATGTTCTCATCGAAGCAGACATGATAGCTGACTAGACTCACGGGCCTTTCTGCTTGCCATGCCATCATTATACAGTTCACGTGCACTTTGGGAAGGTCGACTAGCCTGTTTCCTAATTCGATGTACACTAGAATATGAGTTTCCAGTGTTCCTTTTTTGCAGACACCCCCAGACTCTGCAGGCGAGTCTCTTAGAGCCAGAGATTCTCAACTGGCTTTTGGAAAGGGGCTGAGGAAAGCTGCAGCAGCCCTTCCTAAGTCCGCAGCTCCTGGCTCCAGTGATTCCCACTTTTGTCCTCCTGCTCCTCCTGCTTCCATGGATGGGGTGATTACAGTTACTGAGAGGCCTGTCTGCTGACTTAGTGTGTGGGAGTACTCACTGCTTCTTTGACCTCAGCTCTGGACCCTGGCTATCGGTCGTAGTTTCTTCTGTGCCTTTCTTACATGAAATACTGTTTGTAGCTGTGATAGATCATTACATAGTGATCTCCTGAATCATGCTTCCCTGCGTCCGTGCCTTTCCTCATGTGACATTGCCACACCTTCCATTGAGGACTGAATTTATCCCTCTGCCTGCTTGAATGTGGGCTGGCCTTGTGCTTGCTCTGACCAATAGCATGTGGTAGAAGTGACCTCACACGTTTACAAATCTTGGATTCATGAGGCCTGATGGCATCTGCTTTTGCCCTGTGGGAGCACCATGCAGTGAAGAAGCCTGAGACGGAAGTGCATCTGCAGAGAGGGTCAGACAACCCAGCTGATCCACCAGCTGAGTGCATCTTTCTGAAAAATAATACATTGTTATTCTAATCCTCTGAGTGTTTTGCAGGGAGTGCTACATCTTGACCCTTCATTTTCTTGTGAATACCCTTGCATCATATCTTAGGGGACCCTTACATTATATTGTGTTCTGATACTACTGACCCACAAAAGATGATGCACGTCAGAAGACATAATTCTTTGATTTTTCCTTAGGATTTCCATCTGTGGCCTAAATGCACTTTTGAAGAGTAATTTCGGAGAGCAAAAGGGAGACTCTTCTAACTGTCATATGGGGAGATTCGAATGTCTAAAGGTTGCTTTTCCTCGTGCCCCTTTAGATGTATGGCAAGGACTCCCAGCCTCACTTTTGGTTGTTTTTGCCTCTGCTGCCTCACAGGCGTCTGAAGACCAAGACCTGCCTTATTTTTCTGTGTAGACACTGTAAACACGTAATAAATGTTGAATGACTCAGAGAAACACTGTGGGAAAATTGCCTTTTGAGACTATGACTATTTTCCTATTGTGTTTTATCTGGGCATGTTTAAAACTTTGGTTTCTAAGCCCCTTTAGAAAACTCCTAATAAAGAAAAACAAAGAAAAAATAAAATTAACACAGAAAGTGGTACTAGAACTGAGCCTGTTTTTTACTTTTTATTCTTTTACATGTGAAAGACCTCAAGACAACAGTTTCTACTTGTCTTATGTTATTTGTAAACCTCATTATTGTTTGTGTCAGAGACAGTATCATCCAAAAACAAAACTAAAACGGTAACCTGTTTTGTGAAATGAAACGTAATACAGAACGCATTGTTTCAGTAGGACGCCGTCACTACAATGCCAAACAGGCATTTAAAAAATTAACAGAAAATTAACAAATATTTACTTCCCCTGACAACAGATGTTGGAAATTTTCCTTACTAAAGAAGCAGCCTTCAAGAAAGAACGCTGGCCCAAGGAAGGCGCCGTCTGGCAATCGCTGCGAAGTGGTCAGCGAGGGGCATCCTCGCGCGGTCGCAGAGTCCGGGGCAGCGCATGTCCGTCCCAGGACGACGGGCGGCTCCGGACCTTCTCCTGCGACGCGTCTGGGAAACGCGGAGAGAAGGGTGACGCCCGGCGTCCTGACGAAACCCCCGCGGTCACTGCGTCTCTTACTTCCCCCACCCCGCACCCTGTTCCCTCCCCCCGGCCCTCCCCATCCCGCTCCTCTCCCCTCCCCTGTCTCCGACCATCCTTGACTGGCAGCCGGCCTCAGCGACACCGGCCAGAGCCGCAGCGAGGGCCGGAGCGGCAGCCATGGAAGCGGCCGGCGTGGACGAGCGCTCGCCTCAGCTGCCGGCGCCCTACTCGGGCGTGGTCACCCCCACCGCGCCGCCGCGCTGGCCAGAGAGCGGCCCCCGAGGTGAGGCTGCGCAGACCCCTCGCCTGGCAGGGTCTACCCGCGCTCGGCCCCCACGAGCGCTGCGCGCAGGGCTTCGGGGG
>NW_011889111.1:1096708-1098553 GCF_000151845.1 Pteropus vampyrus | reverse complement strand
GTTCAAGATGATCTACAGTAGGATATTATTTCCAAATTGCCCACAAGACTACAGCAGAGAATGACTTCATGACAAGCACTCCTGTGCTTTTCACAAGATGCACACGAAATGGCATCAGAAAACTTCATAATGACATTCCACGGAGTTTATTTTCAGAATGCACATGAGATAGCAACAAAATTTCATTTTATGACATGCGCTGTGATGTATTCCGAAAATGCTCACCATATGGCAGCAGATGAGTATTCATAACAAACACTCAGGTATTATTTCTAGAATGCCCTCCAGATGGCAGCAGCGAACAAATTTCATGACGTACACACTTTTGTTTTTCCCAAGTTTCACACGAAATGGCAACAGAGAAAAAAATTTATAGAGACACACGCTGGAGTGGTAATTTTTAAAGGCACACGACAGCAGCAGCAATAACTTTGCATGGGATGCACTGTGGCGTTATTCCCAAAAGGCTCACCAGATGGCAGCAGCAAATACATTTTTACGCTCACATACACATCTGGGTGTTATTTTCAAAATTTCCACGAGATAGCAACAGAGAACAGTTTTTCATTACATGCATTCCTCTGTTATTCTCCAGTTTAACCTGAAAAGGCACCAGAGAAAAAAATTATAACGACATTCCCTGGGGTGTTATTTTTTAAATGTGCACGAGAAAGCAGCAGCTTTTTTTCATGACATTCACTGTGGTGTTATTCCCAAATAACCACCAGATGGCATCAGAAAATTATTTTGTGCTGGCATATACCTGGGTATTATTTTCAAAATGCCCACGAAATGGCAATAGAGAATAACTTCATGACATGCACTCCTGTGTCTTTACACAGATGCAAATGATATGGCAGTAGACAAAAGATGATTATAATGACATTCCTTTCAGTTTATGTTCAGAATGCACCGTACAGAAAGGCTGAAATATCATTTTATGATCGGCGCTGTGTTGTTATTCCAGAATGCCCACCAGATAGCAAGAATAAATTTTATTACACTCGTGTCATTCTCAAGATGCACAATAGATGAAGGCAGATAATGAATATTTACGGTGACCTGCACCAGGTTTTATTCCCCAAATGCCCACCAGATGGCAGCAGGAAATAAATTTTAATGATGACCTACCCTTGTGTGTTATTTTCAAAATACCCACGAGATGGCAGCAGAGAAAAACTCTTCATAATGACATGCCCGGGGTGTTATTTTCAAAACGAACATGAAAAAGCGGCAGAAAGAACTTTATGAGCTGCCCTGTCATGTTATTCCCAAATTTCCCACCAGGTGGCAGAGAATAAATAGAATGACCTACACTTGATGACCTATATTCAGGTGTTATTCCCAAAATGCACATGAGATGGCAGCAGAGGATAAGGAATAACATTTCGTGACCTACACTCTGGTGCTATTCCTAAAATGTCCACGAGATGGGAGCAGAGGATAAAGAATAACATTTTGTGATCTACACTCTGATGCTATTCCCAAAATGCACACGCGATGAAAGCAGAGGACAACGAATAACATTTCAATACCTAGATTATGGTGCTATTCCCAAAAAGCACACGAGATGGCAGCAGAGGATAACGAATAACGTTTCATGACCTAAACTCTGCTGCTATTCCCAAAATGCACACGGGATGGCAGCAGAGGAAGAGTAATTGCCATTAGCTGCAATACCCTCAAATGAGTTCCAAAGTGCATAGAGAAGCCATATAAAGAAGAAAGGAAAAAATTTTATAGAGGTCATTATTACCTGGACTATTAAGAAACCCTAGATATAGAGATGTAATGGAAGAATAAATACATAGGTCAGTCAGATGGCAAAATTGTCATCTTCATCAA
>NW_011889111.1:1087364-1094705 GCF_000151845.1 Pteropus vampyrus | reverse complement strand
CTAGGGCAGAGGGCAGTGTGGGCAGATCGTGTTTCTGGTGCGTTACTTTCTAAGTTCAAGTCTGGAATGGGAGCCGCTGTAGAGCGGGTTGAACTTGTCTAGCATTTAAAATTTTCCATTTAACACATTATAACTTGAAAAGCAACAATTAAGATCTTAATTCACACTTAAGAAGCAGGACAAAGGAAAACGATGTTTAGCTGTGAATGATTCAGTGAATTGGGAAATAAGGTACAAAATGGAGCAGAGACTCAGAAAACACCAAGTCAAGTTTCTGGTCAGCACTAAACTCCCATCCGGGGTACCAGGTGGAGAATTTCCTTTAATGGGCAAATTTGATATTAATATTTTACTGTTATCTAAATTGTATGGTCTAGAATAGATTTAAATACTTATCAATGTGTTTGAACAAGTCACCCTTTTAAGACAAAATATTTGCCAATTTATGAGGGGGAAGAGTTTGGATTTAAGCAACTTTCCTAAAATAGATTTTCATGCCTTCTCTATTGCATGTGCTTTTTTTTTTAATTTTATTTTTAATCAAATAGCAGCTAAATTATTCCACAGAATGGTCATACTCATGGCTCTGCCTGTAGACTTCATCATTTGTCATGTACTTGTTTAATCTGATAAGACTCCTCAAACTACACAATCAGGTGCAAGTTTCAGGTCAGCTGCTGAGAAGTTTCATTCCAGAAAACTTAATGGCCAGAGCAGTTCAGTGTGTTAGAAAACAAAATTCAACTGAGTAAATTTGAAAGATCTTACTGGCTTTATTCAATGATTCATGAGCCGGGCGGCATCCCACGCAGCAGGGAGCAAGGAGCCCGGAGCCCTGAGGAGCTGTGCAAAGAGGGACCGTGTCACAGGCCGAAGCGAGCAGGACAAGGACACTGCGCTGCAAAAGGTGTCTTACTTGTGGCGAGGTCACTTTCCGTTGGGGCATGGCAGACGGCCTCACTGGTGCTGATCAGGAAGGGCCTGACCAACTGGTTTAAGATTCCATTTCTGGGAGAGGTCGCAAGTGTCATTCTCCTTTTGGTGGCATGGGACTCGATTTTGGGCCCGTTGTCTTGTTTTTAGCAATTGATTTAGCAGAAAGCTCTCTCTGCCTTCTGGTAGAGTACATTTTCTTCTTAACAGGCAAAGGAGACAGGTTAGATCATTAGAAACACTAATTTCATATGGCAGTACACCAAGGAAACCAGAAACTTAAATGAGAAGTGAAGACATTTTAGTCGCATTTTGACAGAATATCTTTTCTTAATAAAGAACAAGCAAGCATCTTCATAAATATTATGAGTAATACACAAGACCCAATTCTGGAAGAGCAGTGCCGCTCACTCCTTGAGGAATCCACTGGGCAGCACGGTGTGCCAGAGCCGCTCTAGGTGGACAAGACTGAGCACACCTGTGCCCTGTGGGGCCCACATTGCATTGGGAGGAAGAATAAATAAACTGTGGCCGAATTATTTCAGATGGTAAGAACCACAGCCACTAGGCCAGATGTTTCCAGTAGTTGACCATAGTTAGCATTGAAGTTGGGATTCGAAACACCAGAAAAGGAAGATCCTTTTTGATAATGAACTTTGGTTTATAATATCATTTGTAATTACCCAGACATTTTTTTTTTTAAAGAAGTTAAGAGCCATAACTAGCAAATATTTTCTTCAGTCTAAACCTTTGCTAGTTGTGTCCCTTTCTAAGAACGGGGATGTCAGCTCCCACCCGGAGAAGAGATATTACATTTCAAGTTGAAGGTTGGTGGAGCCCTTATTTATAGATAATGCAGTAGTCTGCATCTGGTTTTCGCACAGTGAGAATTGTGTGGCCTGTGTGGCGCTCCACTTGGGTTGCTAAGTGGAAAGCTGCTCGTGGTCGTCACTGTTCGCAGTGGGTTCCTGCATGGAGGAGGGACCACCTCATCTGTGATGGCAGCTGTGGCTGGGACACTTGTCCGCTTCGCTAAGGCATAGGAAGCAAACCACAATTTTAGGCTCACTTGAACGAAGATTGGAAGAAATACCACAGCATTTACACAATTTGGCTGTAGTTAATTGGTTTCTTTACAGATCTGCTAATTCTACAGGTAGGATGTGGCAAAAGAATACCTTTAAATTTATGAGACTTCCTCTGTAAAAAATAGTTATTGTCTGCTTACCTATGTGTTGAACATGGGAATGTGATTATCTACTTTGCAAAATTCTAAAGGGCAAAAAGGACTTTGTTATACAGAGACAGTTTGACTGGCTGAGTTTATTCCTGTCATTCATTCGGCAAATAGATATTACCAGCCGAGTTCTGTGGTGGGAGGACAAGATGAGATGTGGCTCCTCTTCCGATCTCGAGGGCCTGTGGAGACAACGGACGTCATCGTGCAAACAAATGCAGAGCGTGATGGGGATGGGGACAGTGCTGGGGATAGACTCAGTGCCACGAGAATGTGATGAGAGATTTAATCCGGTCAGGGAAGGAAGGAAAGGCTTTCCTTAGATGCGCTTGAGCCCTAACCTTGGCAAAGGGGGCACTGGAAGGACGTTCTAGGTAACGAGGGGGGCGTGTGCCAAAGCCTGTAGCAGGGCAGTCCGAGGAGGACAAAGGACTGAAAGCGGCCAATGTGGCTGCCGTGGGAACAGGAAGGGGGAATGTTCTGCTGAACGGGGCTGGAAAGGCGGGAGTGGTGGACGTCCTCCAAAGACCCCCCGGACTGTGCTGGCGATTCCAGCCCTTGGACGGCCCCTGACCTTGCATCTGGGCTGACCCCGTAATTCACGCTTGACCCATAGCACGAGGTAGCAGAGCTGAATGACTCAGAGACTTGGTTGCAAGAGGTCTTGCAACCTTTGCCTTGGTCTCTCGTAAAGCGTACTCTTTTCGAGGAAAATAACTGGTCAGGTAAGGATTCGAGTACTCTTAGATGACCATGCTTTGAGGAGCCCTCACTAGCCACATGGGGTGGCTACCAGGAGGTGGAGATGCCTGATCGGTCTCGGATGTGCGAGCGAGAAGTCGTCTGGTGTGCCCCGTTCAGTGAGCTGTCAGATGGCTCCAACCCAAGCCAGACCCTTGTCATCCAGGTGAGGATGAACAGTCCACAGAATTATGAAAGCTTGTGTTAGGTGGTTGTTTCAAGGCACTGAGTTTTGGGGGGATTCGTTTGGCAGAATAGTATTAATCAGCCCGTGCAGTATTCTGTGGGTCATGTTGAGGAATTTTGTGCTAAGCAAAGGGGTGATCTGGTTAGAGCTCTGTTATCAGCATTAGTGTGATGCATCACTGTGTTAGTAGATTAGAGAATTAATGACGGGTGACAGTGGGTGACATTAGGGAGCCTGGTGGCCACTGTAAGAGTTCAGGCAGATCTGATGAACCATGGGGACAGCGTGGGTTCTGGTGGAGATGGGTGGAGACAGGGTGATGTTGGGGACGTAGGTGAGCAGGGTGCAGGTTGGCTGTGAGAGTGAGGGGAGGAGGCGGGGAGATCTAGGGTTCTGGCTTCCACAGTTCGGTGGGGCGCCTGGCCCTACTGAGACAGAGACCCCAGAAGCAGGCCCCGTGTTAGGGAGCACAGCTCACGAGCCTAGTGTGAGACATGAGACGCTTAAGATGCTTTCAGATATCCAGGAAGAGATGTTGATAAGAATTGGATCTACAGGTGTAGGGCTAAGAAATGAAGCTCGAGCTGAAAACGTAAAATTGTGTTATTTGCATATTGGCGACAGGTGAATACATGGATGCTGATTCAGAGCTTCCCAAGACCCCACCTGCGTGCCGTGGGGGTGTGCCGAGATAGAACACACACGTGTCAGGATGTTGATTATCCTCAGCCCTGGGAGCAGCAGGAGCCTTTAGGCCTGTGGCTATACAAACATTGTCACTTTTCAGGATTTGAAAAATTTGGGAAGATTTCTATGAG
Source organism: Pteropus vampyrus (assembly GCF_000151845.1). Lineage (NCBI taxonomy): Eukaryota > Metazoa > Chordata > Mammalia > Chiroptera > Pteropodidae > Pteropus > Pteropus vampyrus. The sequence continues at coordinate 1,090,789 of NW_011889111.1, read as the reverse complement.
ACTGCTAAGGAAGAAAGAATAAAAAAGAGGAGACAGCCTGGGACAAAGCTCTGAGAAGCTCCCACATTCAGTAACCAGTTAGAGGAAGGTGAGCCTACGAAAAGGCTGATGACCCGCTTCCGGGAGGTGGGAGGAGACCCAGGTGAGGTGACATCACAGTGAAGGGCAAGGAAGCTCTGAAAGGGGCAAACATGTCAGCAGCTGCAAGAAAGGGCGACTGGATCAGGACTAAAAGCCGTCTTTTTCCTTTTTCTTTCTTTGTTTTTATTATGGTGACATTAACGAAATCCAGTAAGTTTCAGGTGTGCAGTTCAGTAGTAAGTCGTATCGGTATTGCATTGCACTTAGATTTCTCTCCGTCGCCACATATTTGACTCCTTTTACCCCGTCTCCCTCCGCCTCCCCTGTGGTAACCACCAGTCCATTGCCCGTGTCCATGAGTCTCTGTTTGTGTGTCCTGTTTGTTTGTTGCTTTTAGATTTATATCCCACATAAAAGTGATGTCATTTGGTTTTCAACTAAAAAATGTCTTTGAAATTTAGTGCCACGGGGATCGTTAGTGACCGTAGTGAGAATTGTTTATATATGTTTATATTAAAATTCTCTTAAAGAATTGAAGAGTTATTCATTTCCGTCTAATGTAATGTTCTAACATACATTTATTTTAATTGTAAGATTACCTCAAAGTAACTTAACTTCAACGAAGAGGCTAATATTCCTTATTCTGAAACACAGATTTCCTATGGAACATATTTGAGTTTGAAAAAGCATGGTCGTTTCCTATTCGCCTTTGTATCAGTTTTTAGAATGGCATTCATTGGAAATCGCTTGAGGAAGCGTTTTTAGTGACTGACTAGAGAATAAAGTGACTTCTGGTTTGAGAAGCTATTTACCGCGTCCTCACGCTTCTCGAAGCTTCACAGTACATACGGCGTATTCTTAGCGGACCTCGCGTGTCCTCTCCCCGAGGACCCTAACGTCTGCGGCGGGGCGTTGTCCGCCTTTGCTCCGAGCTGCTCCGAGCTGGTTTCCGGCCAAGCGGCGCCTGCAGGCGGGGCGTGGGCAGCAAACAGGGGTTTCGCATGGTCCCGGCCGGGGAGGGCCCCCTTGCGGGGTGCAGACTGGGACCCCGATCTCATTCAGGAGGGCTCCGCCCTCCTGACCCCGTCACCTCCGGGGCTGGGATTGAGCACGTAGGTTCTGAGGGGTCACAACCACTGGGTCCGGCAGGGCGGAGTCTCGGGCGCGGTCGGCCTCACTCTGTCCAGGGCCTGAGCCCCTCGCGTCCTCGCAGAGGTTAAGGGTGGCTGCGGACTGGCCGGAAGGCACGGCACGCATCACGTACACAGCCCACGGCGAGATTAGGCTAAGTCTTCGCTTTGTCTGTCGCGGGTTCTGAAACCCACTGGAGGACAGGCCGCCACAGTGAGCAGAACCAGATGCGCTGTGTCGGCAGCAGCCACTTTCCCCGAAGGCCCCGCCGGGCTGGGAGCTAAGGTCTTGCTAAAGCTGGATTTTGTGCTACGCAGGCTCATGTTCCATTTACGGGAATTTTTTCAAACTGGTTTTTGAATCAAAATCTGCTTCACTGAGGCCACTTCCCCGTGATGGGAAAATAGGGCCCCACGTGGTGGAGGGTGCCTGCTTCCAGTTTCCCAGGATCGGGGCAAGCCCGCTTCCTGTCATAAACCTTTTCCCTTACTCGGCAGGCATCTGGCTCCACGGATCTTTTATTCTGTTTTATAATGCCCACATCTTCTCCTGGCTCTACCCAGCATCTTTAAAACATTAATCAAGAAACGCTTCATTCAGTCAGCCATCCTTTCAAATATTTGAGTGCCTGTTATACTGTTCCAGGTGTTGGTGAGCTTATATTCCTATGAGAGATACATATGGCGAGCATTATAATTTCAGAGTGAACAATATGAAGCAGGGCATGAGGACAGAGAATTGGCTTCATGGGAGTGTTTTCGAGAGGGTGTTCAGGGACGATGCCTCGGAGATGTGAAAAATGAATCGGAATCGGCCGTTGGGAGACTTGGGGGAGGAATGTACCAGGCGGTCGGAACAGCAGGAATAGAACAAGCTGTTTGAGGACAAGGAGGACTGTGGATTGGAGCATGGTGATTCGGGGACCTGCGGTGCCTCAGGGAAGACCTGAGAGCTTTGTCGGCCAGGTCAGGAGATGGGATTGTGTCCCGAGCACGATGGGACGCTGTAGAGGGTTTGGAGCAAGGGAGAGACGTGAAATGTTTTACTTTTGAGATCATCCCAGTTGGTATGTGGAGAGCGGGTGCTTGGAGGGAGGACGAGAAGAAGCTGATGAGGCGGGAGGCTAATCGGGGCGGCTGGAATGGAAGAGGCAGGAGGTGATGGTGTGACCCAGGGTGGAAGTGACGGACGTCGGCAGCTGTGGAATTCAGGGTGTATCTTAAGTACAGAGCAGCGGGACTTGCTGATTGATCGAATCAGTGGAAAGCAAGGAATCGCAAATCTCCAAAAATGACCTAAGCAACTAGGTACAATCTGCTTTTTCCTAAGATAGGCTGGCACAGGAGGAGCTGGCCCGGAGTGCGGGGAGGGGGAGGGGGATGGACATCAGCGTTCTGTTGTAGGCAAGCAGACTTGAAACACCTTTAGTCATCACTCAGCTGGAGATGTCGAGTAGGAGTCTGAGGAGACATCGGGGCTGGAGAGCACATTCCATTCAGCAGCTGCTTGTTGTGTGTCTGATGACACTCGCCTGCAGCGTGCGAGGGGCGCTCAGCTTTCTCTTATTTTCAGGGACTCTGCACACTCTTAAGGAATGTCAGCTGTTAGGTAGAGCACTGTGTTAAAATCTTGTAAGATTTACCGGATGGACACAGATGTTGGTGGGGGGAGGTGGCAGGGTGGATCGTCATAACCATCTTTAGTGCAATAAGCAGCCATCTGGGAGGGGACCCACCCTCCGCTCTGGGGCGAAGCGGGCAGTCTTCATGCTCAGCTGTTTCGCGCCTCACTTTCACTAGGGTGGGGAGAGAGCACAGCCCACAAGTGACCGTGCTTGCAAAGCTCCTAAGGGAATGCGTTCTTCTTGCTGTCTTCTGTTCTTTTGAGGACTGCTCTTTTTTTTCGGGGCGGAGAGAGGGGGTCGCATCAGAGTTCACATGTTCCTTTGGTACTTTTCTAGATTTTTTTTCTTTCCCTGGTTGCTGTTGTCAAGTGAATTTCTTCTTCTCTGTAAGAGTAATATATATATGAATGAAAAGGAAATTGAAAGCAGGGCCCCTTTCTCTGGCCTTCAGGTGAGTTTCTCAAGGCTGGACAACTAAATCCCCTTATCTGGTCTCAGAGCCACCTGCCACCAGGTGTGGTTCTTTCTGTGACTTGCAAGCTGTTGACCTTAGAGCAGTTACTTCACATCTCTGGGATTCAGTTTTCCC
>NW_011889111.1:1060557-1087314 GCF_000151845.1 Pteropus vampyrus | reverse complement strand
TGCTCAGCTGTTTCGCGCCTCACTTTCACTAGGGTGGGGAGAGAGCACAGCCCACAAGTGACCGTGCTTGCAAAGCTCCTAAGGGAATGCGTTCTTCTTGCTGTCTTCTGTTCTTTTGAGGACTGCTCTTTTTTTTCGGGGCGGAGAGAGGGGGTCGCATCAGAGTTCACATGTTCCTTTGGTACTTTTCTAGATTTTTTTTCTTTCCCTGGTTGCTGTTGTCAAGTGAATTTCTTCTTCTCTGTAAGAGTAATATATATATGAATGAAAAGGAAATTGAAAGCAGGGCCCCTTTCTCTGGCCTTCAGGTGAGTTTCTCAAGGCTGGACAACTAAATCCCCTTATCTGGTCTCAGAGCCACCTGCCACCAGGTGTGGTCTGGCCTGGGGACAGTTCTTTCTGTGACTTGCAAGCTGTTGACCTTAGAGCAGTTACTTCACATCTCTGGGACTCAGTTTTCCCCCAGAGGAGGAGCGGCATGTCATTTTGCTTTTGTACCCTATGACACAGTTTTCTTAGTGAGGAATCTGTATACATCGAGGAGAATGTATCTATGACTTTAAGATATAGGTGCTTGTTATGTGTTCTTACCTCTCTCTTGTACTTTTAGTGTCCCTTATTCATTTAAATCCCATTCCTTCCAGTACCCTTTTGAAAATTGGATAGTATGTTGCACACTAAGGAATATTATGTGGCTCTTTTAGGCATCAAAAGCCCAATTACCTTGCAATATTTTATCCTTCCATAGAATGGATTTGTACGTGCCACATAACATGTTCAAAGCATGTAATTCTAAAGACAATGGCAAAATCTTCTTCCTCTCATTCTTTGTCAAGTTGAGATACGTACACTTGGTATATTCATAATATGGCTTTTAAAAAAGCGTTCAAGAAAGCCCCTAATTGTTCAACATTTGAACATGTGATTTCTACAGCAGGATAATTTTGGGGAAGGTATGTTACAACATAAAATTGTACAGTCTCAGAGATTTAAGTGACTAGATAAACCATCCAGAGGAAAAGCAATATAGAGAGATGATAGTAGATTTAAAGTGAGACAACTTCCGCGGATATCTGACTTGTTATTAACTTAGACTATAGGGTGTTTATTTGTTTCCCAAATAAACATTGGTTTCTACGGAGCCATATGGATTCCACCAATTAATATAAAATTATTTAAAAATTTATAGGAAAACCATTTTCCAACTTTATAGAATTCAAGGACCCTGTCCTGGTTCTCTGTGTAGAATATTTTGCCATACACAACGAAAGTAGTATTTATATTTAATACTAGCCCCTAATGAGAATGTGATTATTATAACTATCAGACGTGCCTGAGTATAAGGTGACCTAAGTGGAAGCCGGAGAGTCTTTTTTATGACCTAGTCTCAAATAAATATAGTGTCTCTTCTGTGGTGCTGTCTTGAGGAAACTATATATCCTTATGGAAAGACTGTGAAATGAAGAGCAATGTGTCAGGCATAGTCCCTCTTTTGTAAGAAAGATGGAGGAAAGGGAATATGTATTGGGCGTACTGCCCATACTATGCTAAAGAAACAGGAAAGGTTCATAAAATCATGTAAACCAGTCTCGGGCTGGGCCTGGTGGATGGACACAGAAGTTAGGGTAGCAATTCTGAACGACACTTGTTAACAAGTATGTTACTAATAAAAATTTAATGTATTGGAAAGATACATTAGTGCTTGAGCCACGTTATGTTATTGGTCTTTGTAGGGTTCGTCCTTGACTCGTCCCCTTTACCAAAGGCTGCATTTTAGACCCTGTGCCCGCATCTCTGTGGAGAGCTTTGCCCCGTGCGTTTCATTGTGTTTGATTTGGTCCATTCCTCTAACCTGTCAGGACCTTAATAGGAAGAGTCCTGGTTTGATGTGGGAAATGTATCACTGTATGTACTCTTTAAGAAAAAGCATATATATGTATATTTTCCCCCTAAGGCAAGAGTCATTGCCTCATATCAGTATTATTTATTAGATACTTCTACATACTTTTTACTTCCTATGGGTAGATAAGTAGAAACGGGATTTTGGAAACTGAAATATTCCAATTCTACTCATTTACCGAAGCCTTTCTTCACGCCCGTTTCAGTCAGCTCTGTCCAAGGTCCTGGTGGGTCACTTTGCTCATAGCGACTCTTCCCCTTTACCGTAAACGTGCCTGCCTTGTCCTTGGCTTTGAGTGCTGGGCTTCAGTTTTTCTCTTCCATAAGATAAAGAAATTAGACTACCTTATTCCTAAGATTGCTTAAATTTCCGAACATTGTGCAATTCCGAAAAATTGAGGGAGTTTTCTAATATTGAGGACTACTGGTCTAACCAATACTGCTCACTTGAAGGAAAACTATTTTCCACTTAGGCAGACCCCATAAAGAAAATTACTACTTTTTTAACCAGTGGTCCCCAACCTTTGTGGCACCAGGGACTGGTGCTCCTGTGAGCATCTGGTGCCTGAGGATCTGAGGCAGAGCTGAGGCGGTGATGCTGGTGCTGGGGAGCGGCTGCAGATACCGATGAAGCTTCACTGTCCGCCCCCCGCTCCCCTCCTACTGTGCAGCCTGGTTCCTGATGGGCCACTGACTGTTGCCAGCCCAGGGCCCAGGGGTTGGGGACCCCTCAGATAAGAAGATGTTCAAATGAATAATTTTTGTGATTTTTAATATCTAAGGACCCCTAGTTTTGAGATTACAGTGGACTTTTTATGCAGAACAGAGATTTAAAATAGGTGGAATAGTGGTGAGCTGCTGTTTTAACGTGAAAAGATATAACGCGAACAATCCAAGTTTCTAATTATTGCAGGTTTACTCTCTGTGGAATAAATTCCTAGAATTATGAGGAGACAGAGTTACAAGTGAACATTTCCTTGGGCAAAAGCACAATAAATACCTGCATCAGTTTAGTGCCGAAGTCAGGGACAGAAGACTGGAAAGCGAGGTCGGGAAGCGCTGCGGAGCCACACAGGGCAGCGTCTGTCCCTGTGCGGCTCTCTGAACTGATCCCCCGGCAGGCTTCTGCCTGCCTCTCTGCTCTCCGTGCACAACTGGAGGGTGTGCTGCGGGGAAGTGACCCTTGTCACGCTGCACTCTCCGGCCAAGACCCTGGCTTCCCTGTAAGGAGAGCGGCAGCAGTATATACTGTTACTTCCCCAGGACAAGTATTTGTGTGATCAATTTCAGTGGCTCACTCATTCGCTTGTTCATTCATTCATTCATCCTTCCAGTCAATAAATATTTAGTGAGCATCTGTCACAGACCAGACACTATGGGAAGAGTGGGCGAATCAGCCTGAACAAGCCAGGCGTGACCTGGCTGCGTGGAGTGTGTGATCTCCACACTTAGATTTACAACCCTCACTGGGTGTCTTCCCCCCTCCACTTCCCAGGAGTAGATTTGGGCATATTTCTGTTATCGAAGCCTTTCCTTTATAGACAGATTAAAAATTATGTCGTGTGAATCTTAGAGGAAAAATGCACAGGGTTTTGATGGCTCTGGTGCACTGCACGTGCCTCAAGATCTGCCACCACAGTTCTCTTCCGAGCAAAGCTGGCCCGGGTTTCCTCAGCCTTCCACGCAGTGGCGACGTGCAGCCTCCCTCGCCGCCCGCGCACCTGCTTTCTCCGTGAAATTCTAAGTTTTTGTTCTGTCCCACTGCGTAAGATAGAGATCTGGGATCATAGGAAAAGAACTTCACGTCACTTTGTAGCTCAAGAACAAGAGAGGAAACTCACTTCCATTGACAATGCTATTGCTCATCGTTATAAGAAAGGGTAGCATCACACACCGGACGGTGCGTCTTCGTTTTCAAATGTGACGATACCTTCTTTATTGAGACCTGATAAATTTATCTGCAACTTGCAAAGGCTCAGATCTGTTGTCGACTCATTGTTCCTTTTACCTGCTTTTATCTTGATTAATACGTTCCAGGTCACTCTGGATCAACTTCAAATTCTTTCAAGAATTTAAGGCTCTTCTTACAATTCAAGACATCTGTAGCTTCTTTTCAGGCTCAGTGTTGGGCAGTGCTCTGGTGTGAGCCTCCCAGAAGTGTGTGTGTGTGGTCATTTCAGAGTGGCCTCTCTCAGAGCCTTGGCTGCTGCAGAAACGAAGCTGATTATGGATCATTTGAATGAATAACACTTGTTGCTAATCCTTTGCAAGACTGAAAAAATCTACATGATAAATCACAACGTTGCCAGGTGGTACTGTGTGGATTTTAAACATGCCATAATGTGTTATGCTCTAACTCATTTAAAAATATCACAGAGTTCAGGAGCTAATCCAGGGGGTGGAAAATCTCTATTTCAAGAATAGCTCTGTTCATGATTAGCTATTGTATTATGATTGTATTTTGCAGTGTCACAGAAGCCCCTTGAAATTTCAGTTCTCTCTCACAGGGCTTCGATCATGTGTTAAGCTACTCTTATTTCATCTGTTTCCTCATTTTTTTCTCGGAGTATTTAAACTAGATCCCAGACATCATAGTTTTTAACCTGTACTTTGTGAAATTGAGTCTGAAAATTGTTAAATTTATTTTTGTTTTGTGTCTGAAATTAGCATGATTCCATTCTGATTAGCTTTGTTCCATGCTGACAAGTTTAGTTTTCCTAGGGTCATTTTTATCTCCCTTTGACTGACAAAACCCTATCTTGTTCTCGTTGTAGCCAGCAGTTATTATCCTGCTTCTAGCATAAACAGAGCGCGACAGCTGCACCGTTTGTGTGTGTGCGTGTAAGCTGCGTAAAGTCTTTCTTTCATTAACTATTCTGTTTCTTAGTAGACGATTGGTGTTGGATTTTTACTTTGGGCATAAATCACCACCTTCCTGTTACAAGCTCTGTGACTCTACACATAGGAATGGAGTGGCTGTTCTGATATGGGAACAGAATTGCGGGCCTTGGCAAACACGATTTGGATTTCATCAGAGTTAGGAATTATTGTATTTCTCAAGATAGCCCATGTGCGCTTCTGCTCAGAAACTGGATAAGTTGCTTAGCTTTAAAAACATAGCTCGAAGAACGGGAAAATGTCTGCTAGTTTCTCACTTCGCATGTATCACACGTCGTGCCTGTGACACTGATTCGGCTACGACTGTCTTTCCAGCGGAACTCCCGCCGCCGTACACAGCCATCGCCAGCCCGGATGCCAGTGGCGTCCCAGCAGTCAACTGCCGAGTGTGCCAGTCTCTCATCGGCCTGGATGGCAAGCTGCACCAGCACGTGGTCAAGTGCACGGTCTGCAACGAAGCGACGGTGAGTGCAGATTCCTGTTAATAACAGCGTCAGTTGCTATCTGGCATCTCTCCAAAGGCGGTGCTCCAGCAGTGCGCCTCAGAAGTGGAGGTGGGTTGGAGACCGAGATGTATGATTTTCATCTTTCTTTTTTCTCTCTGGCTGTCTGTTTCTCTCTTAGCATCCAGGATGCTAACTTCATCATGAAAAATTTCATGGCGAATTTAAATATAACACATTTTGGCTCTTTGCTGTCTAAAATGAGACCGACTATAGCTAATTATTTATAATTATCTTCAGTGTCTATCCACATCACAATGAAATCCATTCTGATTTTCACTAAAATTAAAATATACTGAAGTTTGCTATGAATGTGGACTTTGTACTTATGTAGAAAATTATTTAAACTTGTTTTATGTCTGTAGGATGTCAGTATGGTTTTCCTGTGCTTTTGTGATTATGCATTTATTATTGACGTCTGTGCCATATTGTTTACAAGAAGTTTGGTATTTTATTCCATTTAATAATAATTTACTGAAATGCTAAAAAAATTTGAAGGGCGCTTATTTTTTATTGAACTTTAGAAAGAGCAACTAAATAGGCAAAATTTTTAGTTTCAAGTAATAAACTGGTAAAGAGTATACTGGTTAGATTAAATATATTTCTACTTTCATAGTTAGGCTTTATTTTTGAAATGTCAGTTTCTCCCAAAATCTGCAATTAAATATTACTTTGATTTTTGTTATTTGTATTGTTTTCCTCTTTAGAAAAGTCTAAGAAAAGCCAGCCGGCGATTATCTTGTCTCTGGGAGCTATAACGCCTGGGGGCTGGACTTCATATGTTTCCAGAAAAGTCATAAAATAAAGCCTCAAGTTGGGAAGCAATATATTTTATTGTAAATACTTTTCTATTAAAGACATCATTTATAGAATCATTTTATTGAATAGATAGGTGATTTCTGTAAAACCAGCTATTTTTTTTTTTATTTGAACACGAACTAGTGTACTTAATTAGCATTAACTTTCTTAGTACTGTTTTTTGAGTTGGCGAGCTCTTAAGAGTGTTAGACATAAATAGTAATCAAAAAATATACCAGCGCCTCAGGGTTCCTTGGAGTCGATATTAGTTTTTGTTTTGTTTTGTTTTGTTTTGTTTATCCTTTTTCCTACACTGTTTTGCTTTTGTTTTGGGAGATGCAGTAAAGTTATACTCGGGGACTGATCTAGGGAGAGCAGTTTATTTGTCATAGATTTGCCGTGGGAATGAAAATCACTTCTCAAGGCAGTAGTATACAAGACAATATCTCCTAATAAGCCAGCACTGAAATAGCGTAGTCCAAATAAGTGACAGGTCGTTCCAGGCACTGCTGTTCCAGGGGACAGGAAAGGAAGAAAGTCAAATTTAGCTGCGGTGGAACTTTCTATAGGAAGCACTCAGAAGAGCCAGCCTTAAGCACCAAGAGCTGACTTCCAGCTGCCAGGGGTGACACGAGTCTCCTGTGCTAGGGGGCGAAGGCACCGTGTGGGCGCAGGCGAGGCTGCTCCCAGGGTTGTCACCCCAGGGACTGCTGCGTGGTGTAGAGCCACTGCCGACCAGAGTCCCCTGGGCCACGGCAGGAACGGGTGTCCCTTCGCTTCCCGAGACTGCTGCCCGGGTTAGCGCCACCGCCACCAGACGAAACTCTCTGTAGCGCCCACAGCCTCCGGCATCTAGAGCCCAGACGTCCCCTGGCCTGGTGGCTTCTCCACAGGGCCTCACCCATGAGCCCCGCTGCGCCCCTCAGCAGCTGAGCTGGGGTCCTTACGAACAGCAACAGCAACATGAGGACATCCTGACACAGCTAATTCACTCATGCCGAAACAACTTTACTTCTAAAAACAACCTCTTTTTGTCTTAGTCATAAACAGGTGTATTTGAAATCATATCAAAGCCATACGCAGCACTCTGCCCATAGAAACTTTTGTTCTTTAATAAGTAGGAAAAAAGGTTTGAAGCTTTTTACTCGCACTTGGAAGTCAGCAGGACAGCAGACTAGTCATTTATGCAGGAATCTCAGAGTCACTGTGGATTTAGCCATCATCCTCCATCTGGCCACTTAGAAGTGATGCGTTCGTATAGGATAAATAGGATTTGACTACGAATAAACTAGTTCTGGACATAAAGAAAATTGTGCTGCAGTTTTCTATCATCACTACCCCTGTTATATAAAGAGATGTAAGTTATTGTGAATATTCCAGAGCAAATGAATAGGAGCTAATCAGATCGCTTTGTGTGGAATTAGTAACATTACGGGGGAGGAGGAAAAGTGAAAAAGTACTCGAGGACTTTAAAACATGACTTGCTAATGTTCGCCATGTAATTTGATCTCAGACTTATGAATCGAGGAGGCGTTAGGCAGCTAGGAGGTTCTCTGGAGAGAACCCAGGTTGGAAAAAGCAGCTTCCTCATGTCCCCTGCTCAGTTTTACTGTGATTCATTCTCCTCATGTCAACTGAAAACAGGGCGTCAAGTGTATCATCTGGGCAGCCACCTCCGAGGGAGCCTGACATTCCTGTGGGGATTAAAGATGGCCAGATAACCAACCAAACAAACAAACAAACGAAACACGGCTAATAACAGTCCTTTTTATTTTAGTAGATAGAATTGGAAAGGGAAGTAAGGTGCGTGTGTGTGTGTGTGTGTGTGTGTGTGTGTGAGAGAGAGAGAGAGAGAGAGAGAGAGAGAGAGAGAGAGAAAGAAAGAGAGAGCATATGGGTAAATTTTAGCAAGTTGGAGATTACAGAATTTAACATTAAAGGAGAAGTGATTTCTAGGACAGGTTAGTGAGAAATTTGAGAAGTCCTGGAGAGAGAGGAGCTAGTTGGCTGCAGGACCAATTACGAGTCTGAGATCTGGAGGCCGACAGGCTGGACTCTGAATCCTGCCTCGGCCAGTAGTAGGTGTATATCCGGGGCAGTTCTCTGAACTGTGATTCCCTCACGTAAAGTGGCACAGTAACTCCTACCCCACAGGGTAGCTCTTGCGATTACAAGGAGGTGAAGCGCCCAGCACAGTGCCTGCCGCAGAAAAGTTTATTTTGCCAAATAAGAGTCTTAACCGTCGTGCGTCAGGGCAGAGCCGTTTCTCCCGACTTCACCGCAGACTGGACATGACACGGCGTGGGCAGGCCCTGAGGACCAGGGCTTGAGCCTTCTCGTTCAGTCTCCTTGTCTCACAGATGAACTAAGGTCTAGAAGCAAAATGGGGACGAGCTGTAAAGACAAATCTTGTCATTTGCCAAGCACACGTTTTACTTAATGATAGAATTTGGAGACAGAACATGAGCCAAATTCTGGTTTTCTTGATACTTTGGATATACTATAGCAATACATCGTGAATTTTAGATACTTGAATTTTCTCTAAAATACAGTTTAATAAATTATAGGTGGCTTATTGCTAATCTGTTTATATTTCTAACAAGATTATTTACTTAAATTTTTAAAAATCTTTAAAAAAAACAATTGCAAACATACAGAAAACTTACAAAAATAATAATGCATAGTGGAGAATTCCTGAGGCTCTCCATGCGCACCCCCAGATGCTGGCTCTGTGCTGCATTCTTATTCTCTAAATAAGAAAATAAATTATGTTTTTTCAGAGCCTTTTAAGGTAATTGCAGACCTGGTGCTCTTCTACCCCTGAACATTTTATGTGGATTTCTTAAAAACAAAACAAAACAAAGCATTCACTTCTACAATCACAGTACGGCTATCAAATGCAGGCCATTACCATTGCTACAATGCTGTTATCTAATCTTCGCACCTCATTCATGTTGGTCGTATAGTTCCGCTGAAAAGGGCGGGTCTGGGAGCCGATCTAGAATGACACGTTCGCTTGGCTGTCATGTCTCTCTGGCCTCCCTTTCCCTGAAATTCGGTCTTTCTTGTCCTTTATCGCCTTGACATCTTCTGAAGCGTGCAGACAGGATATTCTGTAGACGGCCCCTCAGCGCGGGGTCGTCTGCGGTCCGGGTGATCAGACTCAGGTCACAGCTGCCCGGCAGGCATGCCGTGGGAGCCACACTCCGTCAGCTTGTTTGCTTTCACAGCTCAAGTCCCACTATCCAAAGAAGCGTTTTCTGCGGTGTTATTTATTTTTGTTTTTAAATTGATTATAAATTTTAAAAAAAAGAGAGAAATGCTGGCATTAAGAGCTAGTATGCTTTTTTTTAAGTTAAAAGGTGTCATACAATTTATGGCCACGTCACCCTGAACACGCTGGGTCCTGTCTGATCTCGGAAGCTAAGCAGAGTCGAGCCTGGTTAGTACTTGGATGGGAGACCACCTAGAAAGACTGAGTGCTGTAGGCATAAAATACATATATACATACATACATGTGTACATACGTACATACATGATGTCATACAATTAATCGTTTCTTATAGTCCAGTGAGTAAAATTTAGGAAAAGTTCACATTTGCCACATACTCTCCTTTGCCCACTGTCCTTACTGAGCCTGCCCTTCCCGGATGGGCGCCTTCGGTGAATGTTTGTCCCTGGCCACCCAGAGAGATGACCTCGTCAACTTTAAAGGGAAAACGACCCTCAGTCTGCACGCAATATTCTTCCCATGTCAAAAGGCCTATACAGACCTATCCTGAAACATGCCCCTCGTAATTAAATATCTGCAGCCTCCAAAGCTTCACTGGGTGCTTTTGCCAACATTTGAGCTATTTAGAAGCAAATAGATGTGCTTCTCCTTAAACTGCTTCAGTTTTTAAAGAATCATTTCTTTTTTATGCACAAACAAGCGCTGGCAGTCTGTATTCCGTTTAATTCGCTGTGTTTCCATTTTCCTCCCTTATCTAGCCGATCAAAAATCCCCCAGCAGGGAAGAAGTATGTCAGATGCCCTTGTAACTGTCTCCTCATTTGTAAGGACACCTCTCGACGAATAGGATGTCCGAGACCCAACTGGTAAGAGAGAAAGACTCATTCATTCATTACTTGTTCGTTCAGTGGGTATTTATTAAAGGCTCATTATGTGCCAGGCTTTGTTCTGAACAGTCTCTGTCATCATAGGACCTAGATTGTTTCTCTTTGTTAAAGGAATGATGTGCTTAGTTTGAAATTAATTGTCGCAGGTATATGTGAGATATAATACCTTTGAATGAGCAATGGAAGTATTCTTGGTGTTATGTGAGTACTTGCTGCAATGTAATAAATCAGTGAACCATTGAAGTTATTTAAAAGTAAGCAATTAGTTTGCCTTTGATGTCCATCCCTCGTGTTGACTCGGAAGTGTTTTAACCGTGTGCCTCACCGCGTGCCGCGCTGCTTGCTGCTGAGCGTAATCGGCGCTGTGAATTCCGGAGCTCTTTGCCCGTGCCAGGTGCCCCCGGGCTGTGCCCAGATGGGAGACTCTCAAGACCCTGACTGTGTTTTTTCTGTGATGCCTGGCTTTGTGACCTGTACGTGAATCGTTTACAAGGAAATGAGCTCCCCCTTTTCCTTTCTGTCCAACTCTGATTAAAAGACTTCAGGGAGGACCAGCCTGCTTGGAGGAATCTGGTCGTGTCCCTACACTTGGATAACCTCATGGCACACACACGTTTGTCGATGTCGAATATTTTAACGTACGTAGTCTTCCACCAAACTCGAGTTGTCTTTTTAGACAGAGAATGGTAAGAACTGTTTTCTGATTGAACTTGCAAGAACTCGCAAATGGCAGGTAAATGGTTCCCAAGGCCATCCATTAGGGCCAATATTGTAATACGTGGTTTCTGTTCCAAGTAGAAAAACTCTCATATTTTTTGCATTTTAAATATTGACTATTGCTACTTTCTGTGATGTTGGCTCCAAAGCTGGACATTTAATTCACTTAATTTACAAAATAAATATAACCTGCTTTCAGGGCTGCGGTCCACGGCTTTGGCCGCGTGCTGCAAGCTGCGAGCTTGCCCTCGGGCCGGGGTCGGGTAATGGTGCCCTTTCTCTTTCCACAGTAGACGCATAATTAACCTCGGCCCAGTAATGCCTGTCTCTGAAGAGCAGCCTGCCCAACCTGCACTGCCAGTCCAGCCAGAAGGTACAAGGGTTGTGTGTGGGCACTGTGGAAACACATTCCTGGTAAGAAACAGACGCTCGCGATGGCGACACCAGTCTCAGTGCAGTGTGATCATGTCATTTGACCACTGCTCACGGTCTTACTGTTCTGTCTAGAGCAAACTGATGAAAAGATTAAAATAGAGCCTTTTTAAGAAAAACAGAATCGGAGGTGCAGCTAAGATATACTGCCTCTTTTGTGAATTAGATGAAAGGTGCCTCCTCTGATTGGTCCATTGGTTAAAAGCCTCTGGGTGGGCTGGCAGGAGACCGGGCATCCCCCTGAGCCTGGAGAGGTGTCTCAGCCCCGCCTCCACCTCAGGGGACAGCGTGCAGGGTCTCTGCAGCGGCCCTGCTTGGTGGTTTCCAGATTCAGAGAAAACCTTATTATAATTTCAAGATTTTTCTGGTTTAAAATAATTGAACTTAGCGTAAGGAGAATTAACTCTGGTATCTGTAATTAGATAAACCATTGGATGAAAAATGAGAAGGTGTAAGTAACTTGATATGAGCAAAAGTTATGAGTTCGTTTTACTACTTTTAACTAACTCTTTGATTTTTAAAAGTTAATTGCATCATGACTCACCCTGTCAGGAAGGGAAAGAACAGGCTTTCTATTGTCATTCAGCCTTCAAAGGGGACAAAAAGTTTTCCTTAGAGCTGAGTATTAAAGAAATCTTCCTCAGCTTGAGCCTCGGTCTGGGCTGTGGAGGTCACTGTCATCTGTGAGCGGGACCTGCTGCCACTAAGGGATGAGCCAGCTTAAGAAAGTGGGGGGCTTGCTTTTTCCCTCCCAGTTTTTATTTTTAGTAAAGTAATTTTGCGCATAATTTCAAATGTCGAATAGGCCCGTAGTGCTTTACGGGCAATGGGTGGTCAACTCTTTACCTAACTCACTCCCAAAACCTCCCCAGAAACTTTTGGCTCTTCCAGCTGCTCCGCGGACACTTATTTCTATGTGTTCAAATTGTTTGCTTATCCTTTTTTTTTTGATTAAACAATTTTAGCTATTACCTATTACCTAGTAAAATGCATACTCAGTAGAGTTATATTTTATTCAATTACTACTTAATGTTTGCATTTTTTATAATTTATGTTCACAGCCGAGCCAAGCGATGTACTACGTTACTCCTGTGTGGCTTTTACATTTTTCTTGGGTTTGTTAATAATTTTCCCTCCCTCTCTTAAATTTACTTTTCTATGTACAAATCTTCAGTTCTTCCCATGTCCTTTTATAGAACTATAAAATTCTATCAGTATACTCCTCCACGTTTTGGAATCTGTTTAAGTGGCGGGCCTCACGGCTGCCCCCCGAGACTTCCTCATCATCACCCTAGAGTTCCTCGTACCTGCTTCTGGTGTTGGGTCCCATGCCATCCTCACGGTTGTGGCTTTGTTCCCTTAGGTGGAATTCAGCCTCTCTTAGCTTTCTGAGAAAAGATGTAGGGAAATAAATTTGAACCCTTTCACTTATTAAACAGGTGTCGCATTCACTTTATAATTTGCTCAGATTCAGAGAATTGTAGGTTGACAGTTGTTTCCTCTCAAAAACGTAAAGGCCTCTCCCAGCTCCATGAGAAATCCAGCTGGGGTTCTGACTTGTGACCTTTTCTGTGAGACCTTTCGCCCTCCTTATACTCCCTTTCCTCTTTCGTTTCTCAGGTGCTGTGAAAGCCCTGGCATGTGCCTGGGGAGGGCGCGTGTGAACCCGTCTGGGTCCTCGGTGGGCGCTCTTTCCATCCCCACAATTCGCTTCGTTCCCTTTCTAGGACTTTCCTTATGACAGATACCTGACTCACTCGCCCGCCCGCCTGCCTTCCTTCCTTCCTTCCTTCCTTCCTTCATTCCATCCATTACTTACTTACTTACTTACTTACTTCCTTCCTTCCTTCCTTCCTTTCTTTCTCTTTCTTCTCTCTCTCTCTCTCTCGCTGTTTATTTTACTTACTGGGAAACTTTTCCAACCATATCTTCTAAATTTAATTCAAAATTTTAATTTTAGAGAGTCTAGCTCAATTTTTAATTTCCAAGAGTTTTCTTGTGTTCTCTGATTAGTCTTTCCTTTTTCTAAAGTGTTCTCTTCTTTATAGCATCTTTTTGAAGCTATTACTTACATTTTTTTCCTGAGATATTCTTTTTTATGACTTATCTCTGTTTTCTCTGTGCTTTTTGTTTGTTTTTCTTTTGTGATAGAAGTTTTCCTGAGTTTATTTATATTTGAGGGTAAATCACTGATTGGAATATCTGTACATGCAGCAGGAGTTAAACTTTTTAAAACTTCCCCCCTTCCTCCCTCACCTCCCTGTGTGAATATATTCACACAGGACTAGCAAACCCATATTTCCTTAATTTTTGTTTAAAAGTTAATTATGAAACAATTTTTTAAAAATCATACATCAGATACATCCTGAAAGTTATCTTCTATATATCTTGTGGAAAACATTTGATTATGTTTAAGTTAGTGAAGCCCTACTTTACCTATAATTTTGAAAAATTATGAAAAGAGAAATGACTGACTCAAAATCATAAGCAAAAATAATTTTAATAAAAGTTTTTTTGATGATAAAACTGCTAAAGTACTTAAAGGAGTTCTCCTAAAACTGGAAAGGAAATGTATACTTTACAAGAAAATATATCGAAAAGCAAACAAGATGGAAGATGAGAGGCATTTTTTAATATATTTTTTGTGATAAAGATTTACTTTAAGTCTATGGCCACGCCACCCTGAACAAGCCCGATCCCATCTGCTCTCGGAAACTAAGCAGGGCCGGGCCCGGTTAGTACTTGGATGGGAGACCACCTAGAAAGACCAGGTGCTGTAGGTGTAAAAAATAAAAAAGAATAAGGGATTGTAAGCTGACAAGGTCCTTACAATCTGTGAGGTCAACCAAGGGTTGCCTCGCCTAAAATACATAAATAAATAAATAATAAATAAATAAGATTTACTTTAAATTTGTATTTCACATTCTTTCAACCAGTGAGCTTACTACCAGTAATTCGTTTCAGGTACCGGAGTCACAGTCCCATGAGGAAGGCAGCCTGCTCACTCACAGGGAGGGAGGTGGGAGAGAAACTTGCACCACGGGAGTGTGTCGTTGTCACTCAGCATAAGCAAAGGAGGAGCAGAAAGCAGCTTCCTGACTTGGGTTGTCCCTGTTCTAAGTTATTTAGTTTATTTACTTTATGCGTTTCCCACGTTAATAGAATAAGTGGTTGGATTTCAGTAGCGAATCTAAATATTCATGTATTTAAAAGGCTAGACCTCAAGATTTAAAGGAAAAACAAACTGTCGAAGGTACATGAAATATGTTTTTATGCCCTGGGAGTGAACTGGGACATAAATCTGAAGAAATGACCCCAGTTACAGCAGTGCATTCAGTTTTCTCTGTAAAGCAAACCTAGATTGCGTCAGAACCTTGGAAAAACCATGGGAACTGTCTCAGAGGGGAATCCCGAACTGTATTTTAGGGGTGGAGGAGACGTGTTGGAGGGAAAAGCTCATGTCAGCCATGAGAAGGTGGTTGCTTCTACTGTGACCTCTGATAACATTTGAACTGTAAGAAACGTCTTATCAGATTGGTAGTTTTCAGTTGTTTTCCTTTTCTGCCCCTCTCTTTATTTGTTTTACAGTGGATGGAACTGAGGTTCAACACTCTGGCAAAATGCCCACACTGCAAAAAAATGTAAGTTCCCTGCGCTGGAAATGCTCCTGGGAAGTACTCAAGAACAGCTTAAAGGTTTCGGAATTCTCATTTAAGTAGATTTCGATTTTAAGACGCGTAGGATGATTGAATGCTCAATATATTTATACTTTTGAAGACTTAAAAAAAATTTTTTTAAACTGATTACATATTCCATTTTGAAATTAAAATGATTTAGCTTGATTATTGCTCTCTGAAGGAAAAATTGACTTATAAGAAAGAAATAACTAAAATTATCATTTTCAAATGTCCTAAGAGGTTACAGTCTATTACAAATAATCTAAAATTAAATTTTAAAAATGGGCTCTCATCTAGGAGATAAATCTAATTGTTTGGGGGTTCATAGTTAGGTAGTTGTTAGCTGTTGTCATCTCCTGCCTAAGAAGATTATTATCTGACGGCAAATCTTATATAATTATTTATTTATTTTAATTATTCAGTCTTTCTCCTTATTCCTAAATGGCGCACCTAAGGAAAATACCAAAGGCGATATAATAATGGGAAAAAATAGAGGATATTCTGATTAAAGACAGTTTACGACAGTTGTGTTGGGGTCTCTAAGTCACTCCAAGATTCCATGGGTTTCTAGGAGGACTAACAGGAATTAGTATATATTTGTACTCACAGCTGTGATTTATTAGTGTGAGAGTATACAAAGCAAAGTCCGCAAAAGAAAAAGGCACATGGGGGAAGTCTGGAGGAAACCCAGAGTTCGGTCCTAGTGGTCACACCCGCCTCCCTCAGTCCCTCCTAACCTCAGTAATCTCATGACACACGCGGTGCCCGAGGTTTTCATGCAGCTGGTCATGCAGGCACCTACTGCCTCACACACACCAGATTTCCAGTCTCCCAGGAGGAAAGCAGGTATCAGCATAAACCATGGTGTTTGCACAAATGAGGTGTCGTAAGCCGCTCTTAGTACTTAGGGAGTGGTGGAGACTTTCTAGCAATCTAAGTTCTCAGATGCCCACCAAGGGCCAGCCTCGCAAGCAGACTTTCCTAAGGAGAGCCATCTCAGCCGGCTGTAGTAATGGCTTTCTGCACGGAATCTACTTTGATAATATTTTAATTTAAAAATTATTATTCTCTACTTATGTGTGGATTACAACTTAAGCTAAGGAAATTAAACTGGAATGTTTTGACAATTCAGTTTTGAAAATTGAAAATATGAGTTCATAGTTTAATTTGTGTGATCCTTAGTATGATATAAATACCTTATCTATTTTGATAGCAGAGAAATCCTAGGAATGATTTCTAGGAGGAAAGGAGTAAAAAGTGCCCGAGAAGTACAGAACATGGAACAAATTGTTTCCATTTATCTCTGTTAGAACTAATGTCAACTAAATATAGCGCTGTGAGAATAACTCTTCACAGCATATTTCTAGTTTCAAAGGAACAGATTTTTAAATTTTTTTGTGAAATCAATCATCTGAATTCTTAACTTTGTTGAATTCAGTAGAAGTCTGTACATGGAAAAGCAAAGTGGACAACCCAAAATAAGTACACAGAAAAATATATACTCAAGGGACACCCGCTACACAAGTATGTGAATATATGTGTGAGTGATCCGTATTTCTGTGTGTTATACGTATTTTTACAAAAATGAAAAAAAATAAATTGCAGATATCTTCACTGAGGACACTAAATTGAATTAAAAAATTCTCTAGGAAATAATAAACAGACTTCTTGTGATTGGCAGTCTCTACTAAACACAGTGGCAGTTGCTCTGTATACGCAGAGTACTAGCTGTATCTGCCCAGCAGTCCAGGGTGCAGGAGTTGGCATCCTCGTTTTGCAGTGAGGAACTGTTAGAGAGATTAAAGATTTGGCTGAAGTGATGTGCTTGGTTAATTATTTTAGAACAGTGGCAGTATTTTACTACTAATAAAGAAGTTTTGCATGTCTGGTACTCCAGTTAAAACATAAGACCATGTATTAATGGGAAGAAGAATTTGTATCAGTTACTTAGGGAACGGCTTACATAGAAATTCGCACAGGATAAATCTGCTTAAATATCTTTCTCGAGGGATGTTGACAGCATTGGAATCACATGCTAGACATGGGAGGGCTCAGGGCACTCATTCCTGACTTGAGCAAAGATGCTGTGATCACATGGGTGCTCGTGGCTTGTGTCTCGGTTTCTCATTGAATGTTTTTCTTCATAACGAGATGATGAATCATCTATTGAAGTAAGATTCTGAGATAGACTTTTATTTCTTCAAATACAAATATCAACTATTCGAAGTTACTTGTAAGTTTTAGGGACTACCGATTCATTCCCCGGAAACCATCACAGAACGTGCAGGGGAAGGCTCCCCAGGGCTCCGGAGGCCAAGGAGCCTTTTTCCATCTTCCTGGTGCTCGTTCAGCTGCTGGGCTGTTGCCGCTGGTGGCAAGGTTCCTCTTTCAGTTGGGCAGCACATGGTTACTGTTGCACAGAGGGTGTAGTCCTGGCAATCTGAAATACAAGTCGGATTACATTTCCATGCAAATGTTACAATGGACCTCAGACTAGTCGAGTTGGTGATGGACTCCATGATAGTTATCGCTGAATATTATTTCTCTACATCACTGATGTGCTTCATGTATTGCCTCCTGCCATTTGAAACAATAGCTGACTCTCACTCTTTTATTTTGCTGTTTAGTGCTTTCTTTTATAATTATTCATGAATTCAACAAACAGTGCTGTTCTTGTTACCAGGTGCTTGAAATAAAAGATGAAACCTTGCCTTCAGAGAATTCAGTCTGGTGGATATAGAAAAGAGGATGGCCACCATTATAAAGTTTTAAGTGCCTTGAAGGAGGTGTACCCCACAGTGCCTACTCTGAAGAGCCCCTGGTCAGATAGGAGGAAGAGGGGGCGTGGTAGAAGGCGTTCGAGAGGGAGGGATGTGTGCGGATGATGTGAAGAAGAGGGTGGGATGGTTCCTTGTGCAAGGACCTACTTGTGCAGATAGGGAAATGGAGTAGACAGGACCGAATATGGAGAGAGATAAGAGAGGTCAGGGCCAAGCGTGGCCTGATATCTGAGAGGCTATGGAATCATTCACTGAGATACGGAATACAGGCTCTAGAACTGTGTCTGGCAGAAGGATGATAAGTTCATTTTGGCCATATTAGGCATAGAGAGACTCCTAGGTTTGCTACATTGGCTAAGTCTTCATTCCTTGAAATTCATATCCAGCCATCTGCTTTTCAAACCACCAATCTTGGATCGATATGGCCGTGGCTCCTCCTTCCCTTTACCCCCAGATAACTTGAAGCTGAAGAAATTCTGTATTGATTAGCTTTTTACAAATGTATAGCTTTACACGTCAGCTAAAGCCTTGGTTGATATTCCTTTTTGAAGTGTCCTTGATTAAGTCCTTCCCCAATTCCCCAAAGCAATTGTCTCCAGATACTTACTGTTCCTCTAAATGCCCATCCCTCATACCTGCTGTCTCAGCAAATGAGATGCCTCATGTTTTTCTAAGATGATCGAGGCTGTCTGTGAACTCCCTCATCCTCACACTTCCTGCTCTAAACCTATTTGTATCTGCTCACTTCATTTCCTCCTCTCAGAGAGAGCAAATCTCTTCCTTTCAAGTCTTTTCCCTTCATTTGATCTTGGCACCCTCTTTTCTCTGGAGTAAGTGCAGTTAGCCACTAGATTTGTTCTGACAAAGTCCACATCCCAATTGCAAATTCTAGTGGATCTGTACAGTCCTCATCCTGCTTTTTTTCTCTGTAGTATTTGTTCTGTTGATCATCCTGTTTTTTCCTTAAAATTTATTATTTTCTTAGTTTTCAGATATAATTTTCTCCCACTTCTCCTTGCTTTGCTATCTCCTTTTTTGACTTCACTTTCTCTTCCAAATTGGCAAATTTTTCTATTTTCCAGGGTTGCAACTTGACCATATTATATCTGGGTTTTCTAATATGTTCCCCTGTCATTTGTATGCCATAAAATCCCAACCTGTATGCCATATAACCACCCCAGATCTCTCTCTGGAGCTTCTAGTGTAACTGCACAACCTGCATTCAGTCTTTTCCCTGTTGCTGTTTCTACCTGGGTGTCCTTGAGCACTCAGACACCTACTTAACATCACAAATGGGCTCTTACACTTCTGCTGCTCACCTACAGAAACCTTCTCTGAAAGAAAGGTTATTCTTCTGCTTGTTCCTTGAACAGAATTCTTATATTTTTCATACCTGAACAATGCTACTGTTGTTGGCTAAGATGACTTTCTTACTCCCCCATCTGTTCACATTTTATCCTGTCCACAAGCCCCACCTAACAGAGCCTTGCCTGGCTACCTCATCTGAAGATTGTGCTGCAGAGTCCACTGCTTGGCACCTCTTTCATTTTCCAGGGGTCCTTCATAATGCTACTGTGAAGGGGAAAGGTAAGCATTTGAAGAGCGCACAGTTAGATGTTTGGGAAACATTGCATGAGCTTTTCCTCTTGGAGATTTGTTGTCCACATTTTTTTTGTATATTAGAGGCTCTTGACTTTCACATCCAGTAATACGAAAGAGTAGTTAACTATAACAAACATCTCTTTAAATGCATAATTCAGTTCACATGAAAGTTAAGAAAATCTCCAGGGACCAGAAATGAAGAGGAAATGACAACCAGGAGTGTCCTGAGGGTGTTTGCCAACATCAGGGACCCAGAGCTTTCAGTATCAGTATTCAGATGAAGAATGAGACTGAAGGCCTTGACCTACAGAAGGTAAAGAGTATTTTTTCCACCCCCCCCCCCCGACTAAAAAAAATAAAGCCCTTAAAAGACTATTCTACATGAAAAGAGGAGGTTGGGGGCGGTGCGGATAGAAATTCACCAGGAAAGGGATATTACTAAGTGAGTATTTTATAAGAGCAATGAGGTTGAGTTTTATATTTTACCTCATTTATATGGTGTAGGAAAACCCAGTCCCAGAAATGATTTTAAAGTAGTTGAGGGTTGGTATCATTCTAGAGAGCAAATGAGAAAACAAATGAAAATTTTGCCAAAATAAATTCTCAACAAAATTACCAACCACATGAGGAAATAATTAATATACCATAAGCAGAATCAACATCAATAACAAACAGCATAATTAGACTCCCAAGAACTTCAAATATTATAATTATTAGATACAGAGTATGTTATAACAGGTCTAAAATATTTTTAAAAAGTAGAAATAGGGAGAAAACGGATGAGGAATGAGCAGGCACACACAGAAATCTGAAACATCCCAGGAGTCCTTCCATGGTGTGTGGGTAAGCAAACTGGTACCTCCACACCTCGAGACTGCGCAGAAATCCCAGGGAACGAACTGTTGACACCAACAGCTTGGACAAATCTGAAGGAATTTATATTGAGTGTAGGCAGCCAGTCCCACAAGGTTGCCTACAGTGCGATTCCACTTATGTAACATTTTGAAATGACTAAATTTTAGAAAGGGAGATGAGATTAGTGGTGGTGTGTGGGCAGGAGGCTGTGAATGTGGTTATTAAAGGACCCTCATGATGGAACTGTTCTGTATCTTTACTGTCGTGGTGGGGACGTGAACTAACGTGTGATAAGATTATATGAAATTAAATACACACATACAAATGCAAAGGAATATAAATAAAAAGGTAAGTTAATCTCAGTAGACTGTATGAATGTCAATATCCTGGTTATGATACTGTACTATAGTTTGCAAGATGCCACCATTGCGGGGAATTGGGTAGAGAAGATATGAGATCTCTCTTTATTATTTTTTACAATGGCTTATGAATCTGTAATTTTCTCACAATAAAAATTTAACTAACAAAACAATAACCAGGCAAATTTAAAAAGAAACAATTAAAACCTACAGATATTTGAATGTAATGTATAGATTAAACAGCAGATCAGATTAAGCTGGAAACTAAAGTTGTGGATTGGAAGATAGAGGTAAATTACCCAGAATTCATCAGACGGACATAGATGAAAGTAATATTAAGAGAAATGTATATAAGAACATCTAATACATACCTGATCTAGAAGGAAAAAATAGAGAATGGGGTGGGGCATTTTGAAGAGGTAATTCCAAAGGATTTTCAGATCTATAAAAAAATAAATCTTAGATTCAAAAAGAAAAACAAATTCATGTAGAATGAATGCATCATAGTGAAATTATATATGACAAGATACATAGAAGATATTAAAAGCAAAGAGAGAAAAAGACAGATTTTCAATATGAAGAAGATAAGAGTTCTGTTCGGCACTGTATGTTGCATATGGACACCTCATAGGACATAAGGGTATGAGATTTTATCATCTACGCGGCAGGTGCGTATTGGTCATTGCCTCGCCGGTGATGAGGTAGCACTTGTGTTGTAGATGAACACCAGGTTGGTTATTTTCTGAGAAGGCTTCCCAGAGGTAGTGACAGTTTAGGTTGTGATGAATAATGGGCATGGGTTTTCTAAGCAGAATTCATGCACTGAAATTAAAGTATATTCTTTTGGCCTACAGGAAAGCTCCTGTGTTCACTTAGAAAGCTTTGGCTTATTCAGTACATAATTCTAATAAGCTTAGTTGGTTTCTAATCCATGGTAGATTAGGATGCTGGAGGCAGATCCACAGGTAAATGAGACATAATGGCCAGCTGTGAGGTGGAAGGCAGGGAGAACAACCAAATGAACATACAGGAATTAAAACTAAAGGTCGTCTAAGGCTAAATATGACATAAAGCAATGAATCCTAGATGCCCTAGTGATTCCCAATAGCAAGCTGTGCATTACAGCAAATAAGGATTACCCCCAGGTCATCCATGTTTATGTTTCAGTTAAGTTATGAATTGTTATTATGTTTGCAGCATCGCTTATCAAATTTTAAAAAGATTTGGGACTTAAAATCATTTTTCTATTTTGCAAAATTAACCTCTTTGGAATAGCACATTTCTAAATTACGCTTAGTAAGTGATGCATTTCTGTATTCATGTAGTCAGCAGACATTCCTTGAGCAATTACTGTGTGCTAGGCATGATGTTGACACTGGTCACACAAAGGCAAATCAGCTTCTTCATTGTATCATTCAATGACACAGTACCTGATATGCGATCTGTGTTAATATATGCATGTTTCAGAAGAGAAGAAAGCACTAATTTGGTTGTTTGATCTCTGCTATGCTTGTATCATTTTGAAAATTATGAAAATTAGAAATGAAGAGAATGAAAAACTATTGGATTTGGAATTTAAATTGAAAAGTATGATAACTGTATATGCTTTTATGAATTTTCCGTAGGCTTCTTGCAATCTATATTAAATGATTTCAAAAAGTTCAATCCTTTAGTTTTGTTATCCTAATTCTAAAAATGTATTTGAAGAAACCAATGAAAATATAAGCACAGTGCTTTTAAACGATGTTTAGCTGGCATTACTTATAATAGTGAAAACACTAATTGTCCAATAGAAGAGAATTGGTTAAAATATATTCATCCATCAGAATTCCAGTTCAAGAATTCTTAATAACATAGGAAAATGCTTATGCTATATTTGTAAAGTATGGCTGGAGGAGAATATGTCAAAACATTGAGTGACTCTTTATGGTAATGGGATTATAGGTAATTCCCCTTTTTCTTTTATTCTTTATTTTCCAAATTTTCTACACTAAGCATATACTATTATAACTTTTTTTTTTTTAAAAAAAACAGGAGCACTTATGGGGTTTTTTTGTTTGATTTATGGACAAAGACTTAATAGACTGGGGCAGAAAAAAAATCCTAGAACTCATTGTTCAGCAAGTTCTGATACAGATAAGGAGAAACCTAGGAGACCTGAAACAGATTCGAGTGATGGGGGTTTTCATAATCTTAAAAGTTGGTTCCAGGACTGGAGAATTGGTCATTGAAAAGCATAGGCTAGAGGGGAAACCTCAGCTATATATGATTTAGTATTCTACTTTCAAGGTTGACATGAAAATGCTATTCGTAAGATAGCACTCACTTTCCATTCTGGAATAGAGTGTTTGGAAATAGATTTTTATCTTGAAAGATCATTATTGACCACAATGGTTTTTTTTTGGATATTGTCAATGACAAAGGCTTAAATTTTGTTTAAAGCCACAATAATATATTATAAATTCACCATTCATGATTATGGCTAATGTTAGCCTTTAAAAATGACATTTCTATGCATGTTCTTGTCTTTCAAGTTGAAGAAATAAATGAAAGTATGTATGTTATTAAGCTGTATATGAGTATTCACAAAGATGAAGTAGAGAATCATCATGTAAACACTTAGTAGTCTCTTTTGCTTTTATGAACTTGCAGTTCCTCAGTGGGTAGTGCACTTCCGCGAAGACGCTGCTGTGCATACATTACCATTGGAATGATATGTATTTTCGTTGGAGTTGGATTGACTGTGAGTATTACTGTTAGAATCCTTTACTCTCAACTTTATCATGAGTAAATGTTGAGGCCTGGGACAACCTTCAGTGACTGACCCCTGAACAGCCTTACCAGGCCCAGAAGCTTCTGAAGGACTGTGGGCCTTTTGAAATTCATTCTTCAGACTCGTGTTTAGTGGGGTTTGCCCATCCAGGTAACATGGTGTCTTGGGACACCTCTGAAGGTCCTTGACATCGGGGCCTTTACCATCTATTTAACAAAAGCTCACTTTCCTTTTACTTAATGCCACGGCCAAAGACAAAGCCATACTCAGCGGTGGAAGTCTGAAAAACCACCTTCGCTTTATTGAAGTCAAGCATAGGTGATTATCCACATGAGGGTGGCTTATTTTTAGAGGAGACAAAAACTTAGCAGTTGGCACGAGGATTGCCCGAGAAGTAGAAGGGACTGATCTGTTTTGCTGCCATTCCATTAATTTTCCATGCTCTTTTGTTCTACCTGGTCCTAAATTATTAGCAATGTTCCAATTGTGTCACACAATACTAAGGAATTACATAGATTAAGTTCCTTTTGGAGATAACATATTTTAGTGAGCTTTTTTGCTTCACAAAATTTATAGTTACTATAACTAGTAGCATCATCTTATTAAATTTTGCCGTCAGTGATAGTCAAGAAATACACCAGCTCATATTTTATAGGGATTTTGTGGCCTCAGGGATATAGTTCGTAAAAATCACATGTAAGCCAACACAAGTTCTCACAAGTAGATAATTTTTTAAAGTTTCTAATCTTTTAATTTTTAATTGCTTTTTATCTTAGGTTGGCACCCAAGATTTTGCAAGGCGATTTCATGCAACGTATGTTTCTTGGGCAGTTGCTTATCTCTTAGGTTCCATCTGCCTTATACGAGCTTGTTATTGGGGAGCCATAAGAGTGAGTTATCCAGAACACAGTTTTGCATAAGCTTGCTCATGATTAAGTGATGCAGGTGAGAGTATCGAGCTGTTCTTGATAAGCTACTCTGGACATCTTTAAATCACTTATCCTAATGGATTCCATTTTGGTTTATGTATAAAGTTTCAGGACTTTGGGAGTCTTTTATGAACAAATGCTCATTGCATTACATTATATGCAAATAATATTTTGTTTTGCTGCTAGATTTTCAAGCTCTGAATAATAAAGCAGTGTCTTCATGTTCTTTTACATCTCATAAAGATATTTTTGGATCTGTCACCAAGCATTAGATCTAACATCACCTTTCATTATTTTTAAATCAGTTATTCCGTTACTTGCTGATATGTATTCCCAAGAAGTGTTTATAAATGTTTCTACAGTATCTTTACATTTATACTTAATTTTAATTAAATGGTATCAAAATTGCTTGCTTTAAAATTTAAGCAATATGCATTTTGCTCGAATTGCTTATTGTAACTTTAACCTAAGATCATAGTAACTTTATTCAGGAAAAAAATTTGAGTGTATCTTCAAACGCTTGACGTTCTTGTCAGATAAAACCATTTCTAGATGCTGTATGCTTGTTTTTTGTTGTTTATAGAAAGATACAATATTTTGGTAGTAATTTCAAATACAAGAATGAAAATATTTATTTGTCCACAGTTAAAGATAATGTTGGATAAATGTTGTGGTTTTTTTTTTCCCTTAAAGATCACAGGACGTTTGTCTTTCATTTTTGTCTGCCTTTTTTATTTACCAATTATAAAAGTCCTGGTCTAGATTTATGAAATTTAATATTAATCAGCCGTATGTATTTCTTTACATAGCCTGGAGGAAGTATTTTATGGAACATGTTTTATAATACTTAACCATTTAAACAAAGATGTATTTACACTGGGCCACCCTCCTTTTCATTAAATCATGGTAAAGTTTTCTCATTGGGATAATTTTGAACTACTTATATGTGAAGGGAGCCTATAGCATTTTACACTGGCTAAAATGTTGAGATTAGAGGTAGTTACTCTTAACCATTCTCAAATATAGCTGGTCAGATAATCAATTTGTTCAAGAAAATAGATCTAAGACAAAAAATAGATCTTAGTTTTCAAAGAATTCACTAGGATTTAAGGAATCAGCTCTCACACTGCCCATCTTTGCAGTTTTGAAAAAGAAATTGCTTAGCTGAGAAATAATGTTCTAAAGCTTTTAATGTAGAATTAGGAAATGAGATGATCTGAGTAAGTTAACTGGCTATTCCAGGGATAAGAATATTTTAAATTATTTATGTTCCTAATTAGTATAAAAATGTACTCATCAGAGTTTGGAGCAAAATACATGCAAACTTAAAAGAATAATATAAATATATAAATGCAGTAGCTCAGGATTATGTACCTTTGAAAACACACTAATAAAGATTATTGTTCAAAAATTAATTTGTTCTATTCCATTTTTAAAAATATGTGATTTCCACAATTGCCATGATCTGGTTCTGGAGTTTTCATGTTTGAGAACATATATTTCTTTACATAATCACTTATTTTTCTAGTATTTTCATGGTTTCATTTAAAAATATATATTTTTATATCCATTTGTAATATACTTGATGTAAGGTATGAAGTGATAATCTAATTTATTTCTTAATGTTTAACTAGTTGTAACAGCATTATGTATTGAATAATCCATTCTTCCCTATTACTTTGAAATCCCATATTAAATTATATGCTGCATGAGTATATTCCTTTTGGAATATAACTCCATGCTAGCAGGAACCTTTGTGGTCCCTCTCATTGCTTTATCTCCAGCATTTAGAACAGTGCCTGATGTATACGTGCTCAATAGATATTTGTTGCATGAATGAATAAATGAATGAACTGGTATGTTACATTCTTAAATGCCCTTGGCTCTGGACTTTATATTTTGATAAAGTATAGGTAAATATTTATTAATTTAGTGTTATGGAAAAACTCCAAGTAAACTCTAAAGCAGAAATCACGTAGGAAAGAAACTTCGACGCCTCCACGTCCACGCACGCCCGGGAAGCGCGCGACGCTGGTTTAACCGCCTCGCACCGCCTCCTCCGAGCTGCCCTGGGCCCCGCCCCTCTTCCCCGCCTGCGCACCGCCCTCAGCCTCGCCCCCGGACATCGGCCCCGCCCCGGCGTCCCAAGAGCCGCCCTCGCCCCCCTCGAGCTGCTCTCGGCCCCTCCTTCCAAGCCACAAGCCGCTTGGCTCCACCCTCGAGTCGTGCGCTCCGGCAACGGCCTCGCCTTCCATACACAATCCGCCCGCGCCCCGCCTTCGGTCCCACCACGGCGGCCCGCGAACAGCCTTGGAGCCCGCGCCGCGCGTCTCGCCTTCCGTCCCTCCTTTCCACACGCAACCCACCCTCCGCTCTCCTTACCACTTTCAAGCCTCGTTCTACCACGACCCCGCCCC
>NW_011889111.1:1046130-1058699 GCF_000151845.1 Pteropus vampyrus | reverse complement strand
TAACAACTAATAACATGAAATTATATTCAAAAAGAAAACAAACCCAGTAGGAAAAAATAGCCCTAAGCCATGTGGGGTCATTAACAGAAAAAAAATGAAATGGTTACTGGAGGTGTAAAGAGATGCCATTTAAAAAAATTGACGTGGAGCAGTTTCAAGTGTACAACACGATGATTCAACATTTGTATCCAAAGATTTTAATTACTGATATTTTAGGCAAAGCTGTTAAAAAAAAAAACAAACTGTAAAGGGACAGTTACATCAGGTATGATAACTACAAGCACCTGGAAAATTTTATGCCACCTAAATGTTAAATTGTGTTTGTATTGAAAGATGCTTCACAGAGAAAAAAATATTGGGGTCAGTCGTAAAGAGAAGGCGTGGAAAGGAAAATATCATGGAACTTAGGACTTTTTTATATTTTGGTTTTGATTTTTCTTGAGTACAGCAACCTGATATCAAAGGCCTTTCATCACCTGAGTAACTCCCGCATACTTTCCTGGTTACTTTACATTTGTCCGTTTATCAGCGCAGGCGCACCTCGTTTTATTGCGCTTCACAAGTGTTGCGTTTATTTACAAATCAAAGGCAAGACCCTCTGTGAGCGAAAAGATGACAGCTGCTTTCTGGGGACACTTGCTTTATTAAGGCAGTCTGGAAGCCAACCTGCAGTGTCTCTGAGGGATGCTTGGATGTGCTGTTAACTTACAAGCGGCATTCAGTTTCAAGGAAGCCTCACTTTGTAAAAGTACTATTTTGAAGTCTAAAATCTTAACAGATTTTCATGTGGGCAATATACGTGAGGTAGATGAAAGGCTGGTCTTTTCACTTCTCTCAGCTTATTTCTTTAATTTTATCTGAACTTATCACCCACCTGCAGTGGAACCATCAGCAGTTTTTAAAGAAATTTCAAGTTGGAAAAGTTAACTATGGTACCCAGCTTTTAAATACGGTACATAGTATAGTTCTTATGTTGTGATTTATGATTAGTATGGCCGTGTACCATGTCTAAAGAATGAGGAAAGCGTAATCGTCTCATAGTTTACTTAGTAGTCTAAGAAAACTTGTAAATTGAGGAACTGGAAATTATTAGCACATACCAGTTTATTCAGCAAGGCTTTATACGTAGATGTCCCTACTCATAATTAAATTTTTGTATCCATACAGGAAATGTCCACAGTGAATAGTGGACAGTCAGAGGGCTTTCTTTTACTCACCAAACACCCACGTTTACAGATAAGGGCATGAACTTTATAGTCAGGTCTTCATTTGTACCAGTTATTAACTATGTGAACTTGAGTATGTTATTTTTCTCAGTCACTGGTTTCTCATCCGTAAAGTGACTACTAATGATTTTCTACAGCAGTAAATGCATGGTTCAAAACGAAATGAAAGTAATATATGTTGAGCATTTGGCATGTAATAGGACCTCAAAAAATGGAATTTTAATAAATAAAGAATAGTATGTGTTGGGTAATAAGATTGTGCCCAAGTTGGTCAGTGTGTGCTTATTATCAATGTACTATATTGTAGAAAATTCTAAATTAATTTGTAATTTCTGAATTGGTGGGTCTTTAGGATTTATATTTAACTTGATTTAAAAAAAAAACCAAAAAACAGAAAAAGGAAACTAAAATTTAATTAGTATTGTGAGATGTAGAACAGCCAACAGTTAAGATTCCTGACTGGCAGACCAATATTCTATTCATACCACTCAGTCTTGTAAGATGATTTGTTAAGTATAAACTTGAAAAAAGAGCTTTATTCACTAACCATTGCTCAGCATGTATTAACAGAATGAATTTTCTGAGACTTGGATCAGGATTTCCTTTAAAAAGTATTTATACCACATAACTATATATTTATATTTTAAAAGACAACTTTATGGTAGGTTCACTACTTGCTACCCAATGCCGTAGGTGGGATTCTGTTTCTTTTGCAGCCATTTTTTTTTTTTTCCTCACAGTTGATAGAAATGCCTGCCCTCCAAAGGAAGCTATGGGAGCTCTATGTTCAGTGCGTGAAGCAGGCATTAGCTTTTAAGATGTTATTTTATGTGCTGACTTTATAGTTCACTTACATCTTGTATTATTTTTAATATAAACTGAGAATTAGGCTTTGGTTTGTGGAGTTCTGTCCTTCATAGATTATGATCCTGTGGATCAGTTTTATAGTAATCATTACTTACAAATACTTGCCTTTTCCTTTAATAGCACTGTTTAAGACATGATGCTGTTATGTAGTATGTCCCCCACACTTATTCCCTATAATGTCAGTGTCTATGCACTTGGGAGCCTCTGTTGTAGTTTTCCTACTAGAAATTGAAAAGGGTAGATTGTACTAAAAGTTCTTTTATTTTTCACTTATTTACTTGTGTTGCACAATCATATGATAGTTCTGTAACTCCCCAACCTTTGAAAATCCCTGGTTTGAATACTGTGGATTTGCATTGCTCAGCAACTGGAAGAGACTTTACAACCTATCAACTCAGTTTCAGCTGAGCAATGAAAAACAAGAAAGCGTGTGCCAGAGCACTCGATTGTATTCTGATTCATTAGTTTCATGTGGGAAACAGGATGGAAAGTTACTGCATGCTAGTATTAGGGTCCTAATTAAAATGGCTGGGATAAACATTAAATTAGGCAATATTAGATTGCTTTTTGGTCCTCATTTTAAATATTTCCTTCCCCATAGAAAATATTTAATATACATTTGAAGTATTTTTTTTTTGCTATGTGTGCTTATAACTTTTTTCTTTCCTATTATATCAAAGTTGTATTGCCAGCAAATACAGCATTAGTTTAGTTTAGAAGGTTGTTACCATCCATGCTAAAATATCTCTTAAGAGACACATTACAAAGCTAGATAGATGTTAACTTGTGTATTGGCTTGCTTATCTCTAAAATTCAGGAAAAAGTAACTATTTTGTGCTTATTTATCATTGTTGACTTTGAGAGGTTGTTTATAGATTTATGATTTTAACATTTGAATTACATCCAAAGGTATTTTTCAATATATGAAAGCATGTCTTTGGAGCTAAAAGGCCGTTACTAACCCTATTTTATACATAGGGAAACAGTTGCTGAGACCGATGACTTGCTTGAGAGCATGTGGTTTCAGTTCTTTCTGGGTGAGCCAGTGCCAGGTCAGGTGGAGTTTTGCTTTTGACTGTCTTGATAGGCATCAACATTTGAAAAACTGTGTCCCAATTAGGCATTAGACGATTTTAGTTATATTTAGGAAGTATTTAAATTTATAAATTTATTTAGTAAAACTGGGTTTGCAGATATTAGGATACAAAGATAAATAAGGTCTAGTCTTTTTGGCCTCAGCTACCTCAGTCTAATCAAACAGGCATGTTCAGGCATACCTCGTTTTATTGCGCTTCACAGGTAGTTGGTTTTTATTTTATAAATGGAAGGCAAGACCCTCCACCATCAAAAAGATTGTGACTCACTTTAGTGCTTTACTGTAATACTTGCTTTATTACAGTGGTCTGGAACCGGAACCACAATATCTCTGAGGTATGACTGTTATAAATATACTAGTATAAATTTTAGAAAATTGAGAGATAAAATATAGTAGGGGCCAGTGTAGGAAGACAGAGAAGTTGTTATTGTTATTATTATTTTACTGTTAACTGTTTGTTAGGAACTAGAGAACTATGTGAACTATTATTTAATGTTATTGTTGAGATGTGAGGATATTTTCTAAGGAAGCAGCAAGAACTTGACTTTGGTCTTGAAGGATGAATAGCAATTTGGAAGATGAGCAGCAGGGAGAATAAAGGACCTCCAGACAGAGCACCTGAATGTTCAGCTGTATGGTGCAACAAAATAACATTTATGAATTCAACAATTTAGTGAACATCCACTGTGTGCTAGACACTGGTGGACACCGGAGATGTACCTCAGTGACAAGGCTGTAATGTAATAGTCAGATAACAAGTAATGCAGCCAGTGCAGTAAGTACCCATGGAAGCGGCTACAGGAGGCTTTGTGCGCGCGAGAAGGGCACTGAACCAGAAGTCAGACAGCTCTGCCTGGCTGTGAGCTGAAAGGAAAGGTAAGAGCTAGCTTGCCTGTCGGGTGCTGGCTGAAGCCTGGGCACGGGCATAGCCACCACTTCCTAGACTCTTGTGACCTTGGGCAAGTTACCTAATTTCTCTAAGCCTTATCTAAAATTGGGATAAAAAACTAAAGCTGACATTCATTGAACTCTTACTGTGGACCCAGCATTGTGCTGGCACTTCACATCGAACCGAGGAGGTGGAGGCTGTTGTAACTAGGTGGTAGAATCATGCCGCGACCCCAGGAGGCTGACCTGAGACCTGAGCTCTAACTGATAATAGTGCCTACTTTATAGAGTTTTCCTGAATGTTAAATAATTTAACTTAGGTAAATGGTTTGCTGTGCATGGCACATGGATGCTGGCTCCTGTTTCTACTATTAATAATCCAGGAGGGGATGGGAGCGGAAGTTTAAGCAGGGGTGTGTGTAAAGGGATTATAGTTTGGAGAGAAAAGAGGCTGTATTCACCAATTTGTTCAATTTAAGAAGAATCTTTTTTCTCCCTTTTGCCTAGTATAAAAGACAAATAAATTAGCCATTACAGTAGAACAGTCTTCCCTAAATACCATGATGTGGACATATTCACTGTCCCAGGAACACAGGGAGAGGGAATATTTAGATCAGACGGGGTGACCAGGGAGATGAAGTAAGAACTACTATGGAACTAAGAGTAGTGGTGGGAGTAAAGAAGATAGATTTGAGAGAGGTTCGGGGAGTAGAATGGACAGGCATTAGAGACTGGTTTTTGGTGTGTGGGCTCTAATTTAGAATATCAAACTGAAGGTGTCTTTAACGGTGGTCTGAGGGAGTTGGTGATGATCTTCAGGAATACAGGAGGAAAAATAAACAAATTTTTAAGAAGAGGTTGATGCTGGATATCTATCATGTGATAGTTGCAATAACGAGAATGGATGAGGTTAGCTAAGAGAACCAAAGCTAAATTTGGAAGAATTCCTAAATTTAATTGGAGTAAAGAAGAAGGATCAGGAGAGGAAATTAGGAGAGGCAAAGAAATAGGAAACAAACCAAAAAAAGAGGGAAGTTAAGGTAGGAAAATATTTTAAAAGAGAATGTTCAGTTGTGACAGATGCTGTAAAGGGGTCTAAGGTTGTAGTATATTATTTTAAATGCTTCTGTGTTTTCTACCTTATAAAATAGGTATCTTCAAATGAATGTTGTGGTTATTTATATATAAAAGCGTGTTGGTTATCTTGTTTAAAAGATAAAAATGTATTTTTCCCTCCTAAAGTATGGAACCTCAAGGTCTTTGTGATAATGGAAACCAAAAAATTGATTGGTAAACCGCTTCAACCAGCAAGACCTGTTCGCCATCTGACTTCTCCTCCCGGTGAGTAAATAGGGTACACATCTTTAAATATTAATCGGTTGATGGCTAATTAGTATTTTAAAGTCTAAATAATAGGTGAAGTAATTATTTACCGTGGATATTTAAAGAAATAATGAAAACTATTGATCTCCTTGGAAGAATTTAAAGGTGTTACTAAAGAAAAGGATTCTTCATAGTCTACCAGACCAACAAATGTTGGAATAATAGCTCTGATCTGAGAGCAACTTTGTGTATTTTTTGGTGTGTATTTTTTTATGTCTTGTTTTTATGGTTAACTGTCTTCTTTCAGAATAACTTTCAGTGCCCTGTGATTGATCACTGCAGAGCAGTCATGACGTAGAGAGAATTAGCTTTTTAAAAAAATACGTGTAACTGTAGAAAAATAAAAGATTAGAACAAAACAAAACTTATAGATTAGGGGCTGTGCTGGAGTTGAAACATAGCTAATTTCTCAAGAAATCTAAACAAACAAACAAAATATATCCAAAGTTGAAAATTTTTCTTTTTCCCATAAAACTAACCTTTTGAACAAATTTTTAAAATATTTTGTATTTAGTTCTTTAATTGGCATAATAACCATTTCATTTTTTTTATTACTTATTGCCAGAATGGCTTCTATATTCTACTTTAGGGTGTGTGTGTGTGTGTGTGTGTGTGTGTGTGTGTGTGTGTGTGTATGAATGAATTCTCTTTAGTCCATGAGTTCAACTAAATAATGGGCTACTTAGTAAAAGGAAAAATAGCCCTTTTATTGAGTTTACAGGTGAGGCAGAAAATATACAAATGGCACCAATTCCTCAGTCCTTTGTTTTCCCGTCTGTGGTTCCTATCAGGAAGATATCTCCACTTTGGTCACGTTTCCTTTGAAGACAGCTGTGACTTAAGACAGACATTAAATCAATGGATCTTTTAGATCCTGGCTTAGCAATGCTGATGCCGTGTCCGTCTCATGTGCTGAAGAAGCAGTGGCGTAGGGTCAAGACTCGGATTTTATCTTGATGGGAAGGATATAGAGCCATTG
Source organism: Pteropus vampyrus (assembly GCF_000151845.1). Lineage (NCBI taxonomy): Eukaryota > Metazoa > Chordata > Mammalia > Chiroptera > Pteropodidae > Pteropus > Pteropus vampyrus. The sequence goes on along the minus strand of NW_011889111.1, from coordinate 1,052,260 downwards.
TCAGCAGCTCCTTTCTGTGACCTGCCTTTCTACACTGCCCTCCAGTCCCTCGTCTGTACAGATTGTTTCTCATTGATCCTTTCCCTACAAGACTGTTACAGGAGTTAATGGGGGTGGGATGGTAGCCCTGCTCTCTCATTAAATCATATCCTCTTAAGATCCAGACAAGAGTAGGGTTTTATTAGACAAAGTTTAGTAAATTATTTTTGGCTTTTCTCTACATACTTCTATAGTCCTTGTCTACCTCACGTCCCCAAAGAAATCTCTTTCAAGACCCAGATTAAATTATTTCCTTTTGCGAAGCCTTCCTTCGTACCTCAAAGCCCACTCAACTCTCCCCTAGCATTTCTCTGTAGCTCTTATGGAACTTATTTATTTTGATTATAGTCATTATTTATGAGCTTGACTTTTAAAATAGACTGTGAACTCTTTTATCTCTGAACTCTTCACACTGACACACCCATCCCCTAAGACAGTGACTGCCACTTCATAGTGGTGAATGATTGAGCCTTCAGAAAACATTTTCAGACAGTGCCTAGAGTATCCCAGATAATTCAGGTTTTTAGATGCTGTTAGGTCATTTATTGAAGACATGGATATTTAAATTAGTTTTCTTTTTCTCTCTCCTAACAGGAGCAGTATTCCCTTTCAACTTTCAAAATGAGTATCCATGCAACACTCAGTACTTACAAAGTGGAGTTAACAGAGTAAGTCTTAGAAATTATAATGCAATGAAGCATTACAGACTGGAGAGTGATATTTGTTAGATGGCTGTTGCGTGCCAGGTACTATGCTAAGTGCTTTATATACTTTCTAAAACTTTATGGTATATTTCAAGTATATATTAAAGAGGGTAAAACATTCATTATACCTGTTGCCCAGCATTTTCAAATCTAAACATTTTGCTATATTTGTTTCAGAAAATTTAAAAAACATCATATAGGTAAAACCCCTATATATCCCTCCACCAAGCCATTTCCTTCCCGCCTTTCTCCAAGATAACTATCTTCAGTTATTGTTTTCATGAACATATTAATACTTTTGCTACAATGAATAGAATTGTTTTAACTGTTTTATATACATAATATTGTTTTTGCCTTTTTTTTCACATTTAGGTTTATATTTTAAAGGTTCTAATTTAATTTTTTGACTAAAATAATTACAAAGTTTAAAATTCAAAACATACAAAATGGAATTTACTGAAAAGTTTCCCTCCAATCTCTGTCTCCCCTGTCACCTGTTTCCTCGGACAGAAGTAGCTATTATACCAATTTCTGATCTAGATACTTCCAGAAGTAGCTTATGCATGCACAGTCATAGGTATATTCAGAGATGGAATACTAGACAACTATTAAAATGAACACAGCTGTTCTATATGTGATGATACAGAAGAATCATATGTATAAATATGCCATGTTTTTCCATTTTCTGTTGATGGGCATGGTACTCGTTTCTATTTTATAGTAAATGCTACAGTGAACATTGAGTATATGTTACATTTCATTTATGTTTGAGAGGTTCTCTGCAGTATTAAACTGCAGTGGAATTACTGGGTCATCAGACACTGATAAATTACTCTCCACTGAGATTTGTATGAGCAACACATGAAGGCTCTGCTTTTTCTACGTTCTTGCTTTGTTATTGTCAGACTTTAACGTTTTTTTCTTATGTAATGGGCGAGAAATCATATCTTTTTGTTGGTTTTAAGTTTTAGTTCTCTATTTGTGAAGTGGAGCATCTTTCCATATGTTTAATTTGGCCATTTGGATTTAGTCTTGTGAACTGCTAATTCTTTTCATTTGTCCATTTTGGGGGGTGGTCAACTTTTTCTTCTTGATGTATATTTTTTAAAAAATATATTCTGGGTTCTAATTATTTTTCTTACATGCACAGCAAATATTTCCTGGGAATATGGTCGAGAGACTTATTTTTTTGTAATGTTTTAGTTCAGAAATTTTAAATCTTTTTAATAAAAAATTATGGAAGTAACATTGGTTAATAACATTATATAAATTTCAGGTGTTCAACATTATAATTTGGTATCCGTATACTTTATTGTGTGCTCACCACCAAAAGTCTGATTTCCTTTCATTAGCATAGATTTGACTCCTCCTTTACCCAGTTCGCCCTCCTCCCGCCCCCATCCCCTCTTTATGAGTTTGTTTTTCTTTTGTTTCATTAGTTTGTGTGTTACTTTTTGTTTTATATTCTACATATCAGTAAAATCATATGATTTCTGTTCTTTTCCTTCAGATTTATTTCACTTAGCATAGTACCCTCAGGGTCTGTCCGTGTTTTCACAAATGAATATATATCTTTATCCATCATCTGTCAAGAGATACTTAAGTTTTTTCCATATCTTGGCTATTGTAAATAATGCTGCAGCAAACATAGAGGTGCATGTCTTTATGAATTAGTGCTCTCGTATTTTTCAAATAAATGCCCAAAAGAGGAATTGCTGAATCATATGATAGTTCTATTCTTAACGTTTTAAGGAACTTCCGTACCATTTATCATAGCAGCGGCACCAATGTACAGTGCCACCAACCGTGCACGAGGGTTCCCTTTTCTGCACATCCTCTCCAACACTTGTTGTTTCTTCTTTTTTCGACAATAGCCATTCTACCTCCCGGGTGTGAGGTGATATCTCACTGTGGTTTTGATTCGCATTTCCCTAATAATCCGTGATGTTGAACATCTTTTTATATGCCCATTGGCCATCTATATATCTTGTTGTTTCAGGATTTACCACTTCAAGTCTTTAATCTGTTTTGAGTTAATTTAGGGGTATGGTGTAAAATAGTGGTCTGGTTTCACTATTTACTGGAGAACTTTCCTTTCTCCACTGTATATTAGCTTTGAGTCATGAGTTAGTTGCCGATATATGTGTGAGTTTATTTCTGGGCCCTCAATTCTCTACCATTGGTTTTTGTGTCTGTTTTCCTGCCAATGCTATGTTGAATAGAAGTTGTGAAGGTGGACCTCCTTATCTTATTCCTGATCTTAAGGAAAACGCTTTAAGATGTTCACCATTGAGTATGATGTTACCCTAGGTATGTAATTTATGAACTTTATCATGTTGAGGTATATTCTCTCTATTCTCACTTTGCTGCGAGTTTTTATCATAAATAGATGCTGCATTTTGTCAAACATTTTTTCTGAATTTATCGATATGATCGTGTGATTTTTATCCTTCATTCTGGTTATGTGGTGTATCATGTTAATTTGTGGATATTGAACCAACTTTGCAGCCCAGGGATAAATCCCACTTAATCAAGGTGTGTGATCTTTTTAATGTATTACAGAGTTCAGTTTGCTAATATTTTGCTGAGGATTTTGGCATCTATTTTCATCAGGGATACCAGCCTCTTTTTTTTGTAATGTCTTTGTCTGGCTTTGGAATCAAGGTAATGGTGGCCTTGTAGTTGGGAGCGTTCTATCTTGAATTTTTTGGAATAGCTTAAAAAGGATAGGTGTTAATTCTTTTAATGTTTGGCAAAATTCACCTGTGAAGCCATCTGGTACAGAACTTTGTTGGGAATTTTTTGATTACTGATTTGATTTCATTAGTAGTAATCAGTTCATATTTTCTTTCTTCTTGATTCAGTCTTGGAAGATTGTATGTTTCTAGGAGTTTCTCCATTTTTTTCTCAGGTTGTCCAATTTGTTGGCATATAATTGTGCATAGTATTTTCTTATACTTCTTCGTATTTCTGTGGTATCAGTTGTCACTTCTCTTTTATTTGTGATTTTATTTATTTGGTTCTTCTTTTTCTTTATGAAGAAAAAAGGTTAAAGATTTGTCAATTTATCTTTTCAAGGAACCAACTCTTGGTTTCACTGGCCTTCTGTATTGTTTTTGTAGACTATTTTGTTTATTAACACTCTGATCTTTATTATTTCCTTCCTTCCACTCACTTTGGGCTTTGTTTTTCTAGTTTCTTTAGATGTAAGGTTAGATTGTTTATTTGAGATTTTTCTTATTTCTTGGGATAGGCCTGCCTTGCCATGAATTTCCCTCTAAGGTCTGCTTTTGCTGTGTCCATAGATTATGCGTCGTTGTGTTTTCATTGTCATTTGTGTCAAGGTATCTTTTGATTTCTTCCTTGATCTCACTGTTAACCCATTCTCTGTTTAATAGCATGTTATTTGGCCTCTTTGTGTTTGTTTTTCAGTTTTCTTCTTGTAATTGACTTCCAGTTTCATATCATTGTGATTGGAGAAGATGCTTGATATGATTTCAGTCTTCTTGAATTTATTAAGATTTGTGGCCTAATATGGTCTGTCCTGGAAAATGTTTCATTTGCGATGGAAAAGAATATATATTTTGCTGCTTGTGAGTGAAATGTTCTAAAAAATATTACTTAAATCCATCTGATCTAATGTCAATTAAGGCCACTGTTTCCTTGTTGATTTTCCGTTGGGCTATCTGTCCACTGATGTCAGTGGGTTGTTAAAGTCCTGTACTATAACTATATTTCCTCGACCTCTCCCTTTATGTCCGTCAGTATTTGCTTTATATAGTTAGGTGCTCACACACACATCAGTGTGTAGATGTTTTCAAGGGTCATATCCTCTTGTTGGATTGATCCCTGTATCGTTGTGAAATGTCCTCCCTTGTTGTTCGGTATAGCCTTGAAGTCTATTTTGTCTGATATAAGTATTGTTATCACATCCTTTTTTTGTTTCAATTTGCATGAAATATCTTTTTCCATCCCTTTATGTTCAGTCTGTGTGTCTTTCAATCTAAGTGAGTCTCTTGTAGGCAGCAAATGTAAGGTTTGTGTCTTCTTATCTATTCACCCACCCTATGTCTTTGGATTGGAGCATTTAATCCATTTATATTTAAAGTAATTACTAATAGGTATGTAGTTATTGCCATTTTGTTATTTACATTTTTCATCTTTTTTCCCCTTCTTAAAGAAGTCTCTAATATTTCTTGTAATACTGGTTTGGTGGTGATGAATTTTTTTAGCTTTTTCTTATCTGGGAACCTCTTTATCTGTCCTTCGATTCTAAATGATAGTTTTGCCAGGTAGAGTCATATTGGTTGTAGGTCCTGGCTTTTCATCACTTTGCCTATTTTGTGGTCCCTCCTGGCCTGCAATGTTTTTATTGAGAAATCAGCTGACAGTCTTATGGGAGCTCCCTTGTAGGTAACTAACTGCTTTTCTTTTGCTGCTTATAAGATTCTTTGTCTGTAATCTTTAGCATTTTAATTATGATGTGTCTTGGTGTGGGCCTCGTTGGGTTCTTCTTGTTTGGGACTCATGGACTTGAATGTCTATTTCCTTCGCTAGGTTAGGGAAGTTTTCTCTCATTATTTCTTCAGAAAGGTTTTCAATCCCTTTCTCTCTCTGTTACTCTTGATGTTGTCCCACAGGTCCCTTAAACTATCATCATTTAATTTTTTTTCTTTTTGCTGTCCTGTGTGAGTATTTTCCAACACCTTGTCTTCCAAGTCATTGATTCGATCTTCTGCTTCATCAAATCTCCTGTCGATTCCATCTAATGTCATCTTCATTTCAGTTATTGTATTCCTCATTTCTGACTGGCTCTTTTTAATGTTTCCTATCTCCTTGTTGAAGTTCCACGGAGGTCAGCTATTCTTCCCTAAGTTCACTGAGCATCCTTACAACCTAGTGTTTTGAACTCTGTAGTCTGGTAGATGGCTTGTCTCCATTGTCTCTTTTTGTGGAATTTTGAGCTGCTCTTTCATTTTGAACATGTTTCTTTTTTCCTCATTTTGGCCACCTGTGTTTGTTTTTACTGGTAGGTAGATCTGCTCTGTCTACCGATCTTGCCGGAGGGGCTGAAGTAGTAGGTGTGCTGTGGGCCCAGCGCTGCAGTCTCCCTCAGCACTGGAGTCGAGTGCTCCAGTGGTGCTTGTCATGTGAGTGCTTTCCTTTTGCTGTTGAGTGTGGATTGCCATTGGCATGTCAGTGGGTGAAACTGACCCTGTTGCTGACTGGTGGTGAGTGCTGGCCATGACTGCGGTGGCTGAGCTGTTGGGTAGAGGCTGACCCCTTGGAACGGATTTGCTTTAGCAGGGCTCTGGTGCCTGCTGAGTCCAACCTTTGGGCATGTCTTTTGTGGCGGTAAGTGGGCAGTGATTTGGTGTGGCCTGAAG
>NW_011889111.1:1032274-1046080 GCF_000151845.1 Pteropus vampyrus | reverse complement strand
TGTCTTTCAATCTAAGTGAGTCTCTTGTAGGCAGCAAATGTAAGGTTTGTGTCTTCTTATCTATTCACCCACCCTATGTCTTTGGATTGGAGCATTTAATCCATTTATATTTAAAGTAATTACTAATAGGTATGTAGTTATTGCCATTTTGTTATTTACATTTTTCATCTTTTTTCCCCTTCTTAAAGAAGTCTCTAATATTTCTTGTAATACTGGTTTGGTGGTGATGAATTTTTTTAGCTTTTTCTTATCTGGGAACCTCTTTATCTGTCCTTCGATTCTAAATGATAGTTTTGCCAGGTAGAGTCATATTGGTTGTAGGTCCTGGCTTTTCATCACTTTGCCTATTTTGTGGTCCCTCCTGGCCTGCAATGTTTTTATTGAGAAATCAGCTGACAGTCTTATGGGAGCTCCCTTGTAGGTAACTAACTGCTTTTCTTTTGCTGCTTATAAGATTCTTTGTCTGTAATCTTTAGCATTTTAATTATGATGTGTCTTGGTGTGGGCCTCGTTGGGTTCTTCTTGTTTGGGACTCATGGACTTGAATGTCTATTTCCTTCGCTAGGTTAGGGAAGTTTTCTCTCATTATTTCTTCAGAAAGGTTTTCAATCCCTTTCTCTCTCTGTTACTCTTGATGTTGTCCCACAGGTCCCTTAAACTATCATCATTTAATTTTTTTTCTTTTTGCTGTCCTGTGTGAGTATTTTCCAACACCTTGTCTTCCAAGTCATTGATTCGATCTTCTGCTTCATCAAATCTCCTGTCGATTCCATCTAATGTCATCTTCATTTCAGTTATTGTATTCCTCATTTCTGACTGGCTCTTTTTAATGTTTCCTATCTCCTTGTTGAAGTTCCACGGAGGTCAGCTATTCTTCCCTAAGTTCACTGAGCATCCTTACAACCTAGTGTTTTGAACTCTGTAGTCTGGTAGATGGCTTGTCTCCATTGTCTCTTTTTGTGGAATTTTGAGCTGCTCTTTCATTTTGAACATGTTTCTTTTTTCCTCATTTTGGCCACCTGTGTTTGTTTTTACTGGTAGGTAGATCTGCTCTGTCTACCGATCTTGCCGGAGGGGCTGAAGTAGTAGGTGTGCTGTGGGCCCAGCGCTGCAGTCTCCCTCAGCACTGGAGTCGAGTGCTCCAGTGGTGCTTGTCATGTGAGTGCTTTCCTTTTGCTGTTGAGTGTGGATTGCCATTGGCATGTCAGTAGGTGAAACTGACCCTGTTGCTGACTGGTGGTGAGTGCTGGCCATGACTGCGGTGGCTGAGCTGTTGGGTAGAGGCTGACCCCTTGGAACGGATTTGCTTTAGCAGGGCTCTGGTGCCTGCTGAGTCCAACCTTTGGGCATGTCTTTTGTGGCGGTAAGTGGGCAGTGATTTGGTGTGGCCTGAAGCAGGCTACCTGGTGTGTTGTTTCCGGGGTCTCTTGGGAGGAATGTGGGTATAGGCTAAGGGCAGCTGCTGCCTGTGCCAGCTCAGGGCTACTTGGTAGGAGCTACAAAGTGATTTGTGATTGGGAGCTGCCTGTGCTGGATTTGGAGGTGCCTGGAAGAGGCTCTGCTGGGAACCGAGGTCAGTTTCTGCTAGTGCTAGACTTGGGACTGCTTAAGAAGAGGTATGGGGCACGCTGAGGTCAGGTGCTGCTTGTTTGGGATTTGTGGGCCTTTCAGAGTTTTTAAGAGAAGTTTGCATAACTGTATCTGTTTTGTTTTCTCACTTAGTTTGTGCTTTAGGGTCCAGATGTAAGTGAGATCATATGGTATTTGTCTTTCTCTGTCTGACTCACTCCACTTAGCACAGCACCCTCTAGGTCAATCCATGTTGTCGCAAATGGAGAAATTTCATTCTTTTTAATAGCTGAGTAATATTCCAATGTATGTATGTATGTACCATCTCTTCTTTATCCAGTCATCTATTAATGGACACTTAGGTTGCTTCCATATCTTGGCTATTGTAAATAATGCTGCAGTGAACATAGGGGTGCAGATAACTTTTTGAAGTTGTATTTTGGATTTCTTCAGATAAATATCCAGAAGAGAGATTGCTGGGTCATGTGGTAGTTCCATTTTAATTTTTCAAGGAACCTCCATCCTGTTTTCCATAGTGGCTGTACCGATTTGCAATCCCACCAACAGTGCACGAGGGCTCCCTTTTCTCCACATCCTCACAAGCGCTCGTTTGTTGATTTATCGATGATGGCCACTCTGACAGGTGTGAGGCGAGATCTCACTGTGGTTTTGATTTGCATTTCCCTGATAGTGATGTTGAGCATCTTTTCATATGTCTACTGGCCATCTGTATGTCTTCTTTGGAGAAAATAAGTTTATTCAGGTCCTCCTCCTGTTGATTGTTTGCTATTGAGTTGTATGAGTTCCTTATATATTTTGGATATTAATCCCATGTCACATATATGGTTTGCAAAGACTTTTTACCATTTGTAGGTTTGTCTTTTCATTGTTGATTTTATTTTATTTTATTTTATTTTTGCTGTGCTGAAGGTTTTTAGTTTGATGTAGTTCCAGTTATTTATATTTGATTTTGTTGCTTGAGTGTATTATATCCAAAAGATCGCCAAGACAAATGTCAAGGAGCTTTTCCCCTGTTTACTTCTAGAAGTTTTATAGTTTTGGATGTATTTTTCTTGAACCATTTGAGTTTGTTTGTGTTTATAGTGTAAGACAAGGGTTCAGTTTCATTCTTTTGCATGTGGATAGCCAATTCTCTCAACACTATATTTCGAAGAGACTATTTCTTCTCTATTGTGTATTTTAGGCTTTCTTGTCAAAGATTAGTTGAATGTATATGTGTTGGTATATTTCCCTGCTGTCTATTCTAGTGCACTGGTCTATGTGTGTTTTTATGCCAGTATTATACTATTTTGATTATTACAGCTTTGTAATGTAGTTTGAAATCAAGAAATGTGATGCGTCTAGCTTTGTTCTTACTCAGGACTACTTTGGCTACTCAGGGTCTTTTGTAGTTCTGTACAAATATTAGGATTCTGTGTCAATAGAAAATGCTATTGGCATTTTGGTAGGGAGTACATTGAATCGGTAGATTGCTTTGGGTGGTTGGACATTTTAATAATCTTCCAATCCACAAACACAGGATATCTTTCCATTAATTACATCGTCTTCAGTTTCTTTAATCAGTGTCTTATAGTCTTCTGTGTATAGATATTTCACCTCTTTGGTTAAATTTGTGCCTAAGTATTTTAAAAAGAGATTGTTTTCTTGATCACTTTTTAAAAAATTTTTTCTCCCAGCTTTATTGAAGTATTATATAATAGACATTTAGTTGCTCATATTTATATTGTACAATTCAGTGAGTTTTTTTTCAATTACAGTTGGCACACAAGAATATTAGTTTCAGTTGTACAGCATAGTGATTAGAGATCTATGTAACTTGTGAAGTGGTCACCCCACTAAATCTAGTACCCCTCTTCCCCCATATGTCTTTTTTTACAACATTGTTGACTATTTTCCTTATGCTACACTTTATATCTACATGATTATTTTGTATCTATGCATTTTTACTTCTTAATCCCTTTACTTTTTTTCACCATCTCTCCTTCTCCCCACCCAAAATATTCTTTGTATCTATCAGTTTCCGTTGTTGTTTATTTTGTTCTTTGGATTCCACATGTACGTGAAATCATGTGGTATTTGTCTTTCTCTATCGGACTTACTTCATTCAGCACAATACCCTCTAGGTCCATGGAGGCAATATCTTTTTCCATCCCCTCCTTTTTAGTCTGTGTGTGTCTTTTAATCTGAAATGAGTCTCTTATAGGCAGGGGTCTTGTTTTCTTATCCATTCGACTTCCCAGTTTACTTTTGAGTTTGATTTTAGGTCTTGCATTTAAGTAATGTTACAAAGATAGTGAAGTGTGCCTCTGATGAAATTTTCAAATTTAAGAAATTAATTTTTAAAAAGAACATATAATTCTTATAGTTTATTAAATCTAACAGGAAGAACTTTGGAAAACCAAATTTTTGGCATTATCAAATTTGCTTTTTTTTGATGACTTATTCTCATGTCTCAGTAATGTAGGATTACCTTATTCTTCGTTAACCTTCTGACTTTGGCAGAATCACCTGGGTAGAATTTACAGATATTTGAGGACTGGCCTACAACTTGCTAATACAGTGATTGCTGGAGTAAAGATGTTCATTTTTAAGGATAGATATCTCCAAGGAAAACTACCTTAGGGAATTACCACGGTCCAGGATCTAGCTGAGTGTTTGTAAATTTGATTTTTGTCAGCAAAAAAGAGGAGATCATCTCTTAGGGGGTAGGCGGTATTGACCAAGTATGTGAAACTGATTTATAAAATCAGAAAACCCATTATTTTATGAGAAATCTGACTGCCTTGTACTCTGGGATTCTCGTCTTTGTTCTAGTGTATTATCTGCTCTAGGGAGATTCATGGGAAGCTAAGTTGTAATCAGAATATTTCTTGGCGAGCTTGTAATCAGAAGAAAAGGAATTAAAATACTGTTGTTGTTTTATTTTTAGCACGTCATCAAATTATTTAGCCAATCTCATAATAAAGGTGATTCTGCGAGTAGAACTGGAAAACTGGGCTAAGGCCTCTTCTCAGGACACGAGCTCTGCCAGTGTTTCTTATTTCTCTGCTTCATTGGATGAAGCGAGATTTTATTTTCCTTATTTCCAAGGTAGTGTGTGAACAGTTATATGCATGTAAACTGGCAAGGATCTACATAAAATAAAAAAAGTAAATATTATAGTTTTATTGCAGATTTTTGTGAATAAATATCTGTTGTTTTCATGAATTAAAATGTTTTTAATTACTTTATAATTATCTTTTGGATCATATCATTCATCTTTGGTTTTATATTCCCTTTTGAAAATAATTATGACAAAAATTGTTAGATACATGTGAATGTATTTTGATATTTTTGTTGCTCATTTTTAATAATTACACTTATGGTATTGTTTATCCTTTAGCCCAAAAATGTGCATTGGCTACTATTTTGATTGTTTAGGAAAATATTTTAGGATAGTAAAAGTTATATAAAAATTTTAAGCCTTAGTTAAAAAGTGTATTTTCTTCTTTCAACAGTGTAAGACGAATGGAATGCAAGCCTTTTCTCAAGGTCTTAATGACCAACAGCAGCATCAGTCTCCAGTTAAAAAAGGTGAATTTTTATCATAGTTCCTAAATTTCATAAGAGAGTGTTAACTTTCATAGGGAGTTAATATTTGTTTGGCTGTAAACCTGTTATTATAGTCTTTGGTTGATCTCTGTCCATATGGATTGGGCTGTATGTTTGACTGCTCTAAAGGCAAGACCATTATAGCAGTGGCTTAAACAAGGCAGAGGTTTATTTCTATTTCTGTATCTTCTGTATCATGTAAAATTTTGAGCCGGTGTACGTGTTGTTCTGTTCTGTGAAGTTGCTGTTGGCCCAGCGTTAAACAGTGGGCCCTTGGACAACATGGGCTGGACTGTGCAGGTGTGCTTACATGAGATTTTCTTTCAGTAAATACTTTTCTTAATAACGTTTCGTTTTCTGTAGCTTTCTTTATTGTAAGAATACTTCCAGTACCATTTTGAATAAAAAAGGTGAAATTGGACTTCCTTGTGTTGTTCCTGAACTTAAACAAAAAGCTTTTAGCTTTTCCCCATTGAGTGTGGTATTAGCTGTGCATTTGTCATACACGGCCTTTAGTATGTTGAGGTATGTTCCCTCTATCCTCACTTTGCTGAGAGTTTTTATCATAAATGGATGTTGGATTTTTTCAAATGCTTTTCCTGCATCTATTGCTATTACTGTATGATTTTTACCCTTCATTCTGTTTGTGTAGTGTATCACGTCGATTTATTTGTGGATGTGGAACCAACCTTGCATCCAGAAATAAATCCTACTTGATCATGGTGTACGACCTTTTTAATGTATTGCAGAAATCAGTTTGCTACTATTTTTTTTCCCCTCTTTAATTCCATCCCCCCGCCCCACTTCCACCCCTGACCTACGGATGTTGCCGTCTCCCCTTAAGAACTGGATCTCTGAAGGCGGGGCGTCTTCTCCCAGGCACTTGCGGCCTGCCCTCAGGGCTTTGGGTTTCTTGAATACCCAGAAGTGGGATAACTGGATCCTTCTTTGTCTCTTGTTCTAGCCTTTGTTTTCATGTCTGCTTTGTTTGGTATAAGTATTGCTACCCCACTTTTTTTTTTTTCTCTTTCATTTTCATAAAATATCTTTTTCCATCCCTTTACTTTCAGTCTGTGTCTTTTGATTTGAAGTGAGTCTCTTGTAGGCAGCATATGTAAGCATTTTGTTTTCTAATCTATTCACCCACCCTATGTCTTTTGGTTGGAGCATTTAATTCATTTAAAGTAATTATTTATAGATATGTAGTTATTGTCGTTTTTGTTATTCCCATTTTTAATCTTTTTCCCCTTCTTCTTCTTAAAAAAGGTGGAGATGAACTTCTTTAGCTTTTTCTTGCCTGGGAAGCTCTTTATCTGTCCTTTGATTCTAAATGATAGCTTTGCCAGGTAGAGTCATCTTGGATGTAGGTCCTTGCTTTTCATCACTTTGCCTATTTTGTGCCAATCCCTTCTTGCCTGCAAAGTCTTTGTTGAGAAATCAGCTGACAGTCTTATGGGAGCTCCCTTGTAGGTAACTAACTGCTTTTCTCTTGCTGTTTTTAAGATCTCTCTTTGTCTTTAACCTTTGGCATTTTAATTATGATGTGTCTTGGTGTGGGCCTCCTTGGGTTCATCTTGGTTGGGACTCTCTACATTTCCTAGGTTTGTATGTCTATTTCCTTCATCAGGTTAGGAATGTTTTCTGTCATTATTTCTTCAGAAAGGTTTTCAATTCCTTGCTCTCTCTCTCTTCCTTCTGGTACCCCATGATGAGAATGTTGGTCCGCTTGATGTTGTCCCAGAGCTCCCTTAAACTGTCCTCATTTTATTGAATTCTTTCTTCTTTTCGCTGTTCTAATTGGGTATTTTCTACCATCTTATCTTCCAAATCACTGATTCGATCCTCTGTCTCATCTAATCTACTGTTGATTCCCTCTAATATATTTTTCATTTCAGTTATTATATTCTTCATTTCCGACTGGTTCTTTATTGTGTTTCCTCTCTCTGTTGAAGTTCTCACTGAGATCATTGAGCATCTTTTTAACTAATGTTTTGAACTCTGCATCTGGTCACTTGCTCGTCTCCATTGTGTTTAGTTCTTTTTCTGAAGCTTTGTTCTCTTCTTTCATCAGGGGCATGTTTCTTTCTCTCCCCATTTTGGCTGCTTCCTTATGTGTGTTTCTGTGTATTAGGTAGAACTGCTATGTCTCCCGGTCTCAGTAGAATGGCCCTATGTAGTAGGTGTCCTGTGGAGTGCAGTGGTGCACTCTTCCTGGTCACCTGAGCCGGGTGCTCAAGGGGTGTCCCTCATGTGGGTTGTGTGTGCTCTCCTGTTACAGTTGGGCCTCGGTTGCTGTTGGCACGTCAGTGGTGTGACTGACCCTCAGGCTGACTGGTTGTGAGGCCACAACTATGGTGGCTGAGCTGTTGTATAGGGACGACCCTACGGAGCAGGGGTCACTTTGACTTGGCTCTGGTGCCAGCCCAGGGTGCCCTTCCAGTGCGTCATTTGTGGCACTGGTTGGGTGGGGCTGGTGTGGTCTGATGACAGCCACGGGGTGTGTTGTGTCTGGAGCCTCTTGGCGGGGTGGTCTATCACAGGCCAATTGCAGCTGCTGCTTGTGCAGGGCTTAGAGGCACTTGGGAAAGGTCATGCTGTGAACCAAGGTCGGTTGCCACTGGTGTGGAGCTCCAGACCCTTTGGTGGGAACTACTGTGTGGGCCGAGGATGGTGACTACTGCTTGGGTGGTGTTTGTGGACCTTTGAGTGAGTCTGCAGGGCAAGGCCAGGTGGGCTGCATGTGTGGACGAGCCACTGGGGAGGTTCTGGCCAGGTGAGCCAGTTAATTGGGGCCTCAGGGTGTCTCTAGGGCAGGAGAACAGGTGTCAGCCAGGTGGATGGAGACGTGGACTGGGCGCCTGTGCTGGGGCCACTGGGTGGGAGGAGGGCCCATGCGTGCTCTCATCTCTGGAGAGTTTCTTCCCCCGACATGTCATGCCAGCCTCACCCTGAAGTCCGACAACTCAGCTCCTCTCTGAGTGTCCCTGGGCCTTTTAAGCTGCCATTCCAGCGCTGAAGCTCAGAGCGAGTGACTGTGAGCAGAGGAGTCTGGGCCCTTTAAGAGCAGCGCCTTGGCTCCCGCAGCCCCTTGTTGTTCTCCAGCTGAGTCCCTGCCGGTTTTCAGCCAGTGTCATGGGGAGCCTGGTGAGGGACTGAGACCTCTCAGTCCTCCTAGAGGGGACCTCCACAGCCAAGACATCCCTCTCGATTGTCAGCTGCCACCCCCAGAGTTGGACCAGCCGCTTCCGTGTCTCTGCCTCCTACCAGTCTGGAGGTGGCCTCTTCTGTGTGTACCCGGTTGTAGGACTTCCGTTCACCTTCCTCAGGCAGTTCCCAAGGGTGGTGGTTCTGCAGTTGAGTTGATTTTGACGTGGTTCTGGGAAGAGGTGAGCACTGCATCTACCTTCTCCACCACCATGACTCCGCCCCTTCATTTATCGTTTATTTTTTTCTTTGTTTCTGAAGGGTAAAGCTTCCATGTAGTATCATGTACCTTCTACCTGAGGAACTGCCTTTATGTTAGCACTCCTTGTAGATCTAATTTGCTGGTGACAAATTGTTTTCTTTCATCTCGAAATGTCTTTCACTTCCAAGCATTCCTGAAGGGTTTTTTCACGGATGTGTGAGGGAAAAAACTACCCTCCTCCTGTTTCGCCTCTATCCTCAACATCTCCTACACTCACAACACTTCACTTCTGACACCAGATGTGTGTTTTTTCCCACATAGCAAGAGATATTTTGCAATACCAGCTGAGTGTCTTATAAGTAAATCCAGTTGTGACACTAACAAGTTAGTGCAGACACCACAGGTTAAGGGCTCAGTCCCACAAGAGTACCCTCCACTTCAGACAACAATCGCAAATAGTAGGTCCCCAGATCACCCAAAACTTTTCTGTCCAGCTTGGCCATAAATTGGAGGTTTCTAAGACTCCTCCTTGGATTCACTCATTTGCTAGAATGGCCCACCGAACTTAACATTTATGTTTACCAGTTTATTATATAATAAACGAGTTGAAAACCAAATGAGGAGATGCACAGGGCAAGGTCTGGAGGGGTCCCAAGTATGAGAGCCCTGGCCCTGCCAAGTGGGGACACCTCACCCTCCCGGCAGATGGGTGTGGCCCCAAACCCGGACGCTCTCTACACCCCGTGCTTTTGGGATTTTATGGAGGCTTCACCACTTAGGCATGTTCGATCGTTAACTCCATTTCTAGACCCTCTCCCTTCTCCTAAGAATGCAGGGCTGGGCTAGACATTCTGACTGGCCCCCATCTAGGAGACACCCAGAGCCACCTCATGAGAGCAAAAGACATTTCTGTCCCTCAGGAAGTTCCAAGGGGTTTAGGAGCTCTGTGTCAGGAACCGAAAGCAGTATATCTATCTTTTCATTTCACAGTATGGAATTCCAGGTTGCTAGTTCTTCTCTGTCAGCACTTTAAGGATATTTCGCCACTGTTCCTGGCCCCAGTGATACTGTCTGATGAGAAATTCACAGATACTTGACTCCCATGAAGATAGGGACCCTGTCTTGGATCTTGCTCACCATTACCCAGCACAATCCCTGAAGCATGAACCCCGGCCTGACACACGGTCCCCGATGCACAGTCCCTGATCTGACCATGGTCCCCGACACAGAGTAGGTGTATGATAAATCTTGAAGTTTTTGATTGTGTTAAAATTTTAGTACATTAATATAAAGATTAGGCCTATTAGGGTTTCATTTTGGCAGGATCTGACGCACCTATTAGGTGTTACTGCTGTTACACTCTGTAACATGGGATGGCTTCACTGGACTTGAATAACCACATGAAAGAAGCCATGTGTTACTAACTTTCTGAAACGGCTTTCTTTTCCATTCTCCCTTGGGTACTGGGCTTCGTTCCTTTCCTTATAAAAGGAAAATGGGAGGCATGCCCCCCCACCGCCTTTTCTTTTGCATAGAAACTACTCATTTTTAAAAATGGACAGATAAGGGACATCCAGAAAGCACTGAGCAAAAATGTGATCTGAGAGAGTTCTTTGTTTTATAACATTACATTTGATGTTTAATACCTGCAGAGAGAATTAAGTACAGCAGAGATTTCCTATTGAAGCTCTCAAGTGTTTCCATCTGCAGAAAAAAACCAGACTTTCTGCCTGATCATCCCATCGTACTTCAAAAACCAGTAGGTAGTTTTCCTAATTTTGTTTTAATTCCAAAATATTTCTTTAATATTATCATTTGATTCTCTCTCAATTATTAATTATTCTCCTTGTGAAATATAATTGAGAAAAGTATATAAATCTAAGTAAATACTATAATGAAGTACTATAAGTAATTATTACCTTTGGTCAAGAATTAGAACATAATAGTTGTATTTTAAGAAATATCTTTGTCTACAGCCATGCTACCCTGAACAAGCCTGATCCCGTCTTATCTCAGAAGCTAAGCAGGGTCGGGCCTGATTAGTACTTGGATGAGAGACCACCTAGGAAGACCAGGTGCTGTAGGTGTAAATAAAAAATAAGAGATTGTAAGCTGACAAGGTCCTTGTAATCTGTGAGGTCAACCAAGGGTTGCTTCGCCTAAAAAAAAAAAATTGTTAAAAAGTCATGAAAAGAGCATGCTGTATTTTCTCAAATTCCAATTAAGTTCTATAATCCACCTGCAGTGGATTTTGTTATATGATGTGGGGTAGAAGTGTTTTTTTCTCTGCATGGATTTCCCATCACCCTACCAATATTTACTGAAAAAGTAGGTGAGTCCTCTGCCGCTTTTGTGGCAACATATGTGGTCTGTTTCTGGGCCCTCTATTCTGTTCATTTAGTCTTCTTATACAGTAAAAATCATCCCACATATTCTTCTTCAGCATGTCATTGCTGTTCTTAGTCTTTTATATCTGTCACCTCATCATATTCCATCAAAGTAAGTGCATGTATCTTTTGAGATACTGATTGGAAGAATGTGAGTTTTGGCATCAGGCTTGGGTTGGTCTGTGTACTGTGTCCTGTTCACGCTTAGAACAGTCAACTTTCTGAGCTTCACTTTAGTTGCAGATAAGGATAAAATCTCCACCGTTAAATCCTAACAATGAATCAGAGTACCTGGTATGGTGCATATCTTTCATTATACGTTCAGTAAATGTTCTTTTTCATCTTTCATGATCTTTATTTTCAAGTTTTCATAAACACTATATTGGTTAAAAAAGCAATTAGGCTTCTATTGAGACAAGCTCAGAATATAGGTGTGCTGAAAATGGCTCAAATTGAGATACAGATTACCTTCTGTGTCTCCATTTTGGGGGATTTCTACCTCTGGACTTCATAGCCTTTTTTCCTTACAGTTTTTTGAATTTTAACTTGCAGGCCTTCAGCCAATTCTTTTAACAATTAGAGCAGGAATTTAAACTTTTCATAGGCCCTCACACACAAGACTACTTAAAATGGAAAACTGTCCTGAATGATGTTTAAATTTTCCCACCTGTTCAGAGATCTTAGGAACATATGATTCTTGGTCTATAAGAATGAGTCTTAAACTTCCATGCTATATAAAACAGCTACTTTTTCAAATGCAGACTTTCCATCTTTAATATTTTATTTCATAAGTAAAAGTTTGACATACTCATTATTTTGAACAAACCTTATACATTAGAATTGAGTCACATTTTGATTTATGCATTAACGTTTTTTAAAAACTATGTACCACAAAAATGACAGGTTTAGAGTACAATCTAATATTTAAAAATGCATTACATGTTTCATTAAACACAGAAGAATTGTTGTATATGACAAATTCCAGTTACTTTAATAATTTCTATAGTAACATGCATTTAGGTCTGTAAACACTTAGTAGGGCCACGGTATTTAGTTTGATGAACAAATTAGTAAAACTGTATTCATTCAGTCTTATAATATAAATTTTTCTTTCTTTTATATTACAGGAAAACAACCAAAGTTTTAAGTAACATTTTAAGAACAAATGAGTTTGAAGATAAAGAATTATTTGTTTTATATTTTGGGCACCTGCAAATGAAGTGGATCTCAAAACAATAACTGCAATGGACGGTGACAATTCAATTTATTTTAAATTTTGACGGTTGGGTATTTGGTTTCTCCTAAAATGAGAAAGAGATATTTTAAAGAACTTTCTAATCAGTTTCAGCTCTGCAGGCAGTTTTCCTGCATAAATTGGGCAGAAACATTTGCAAGTAAAAATGTGGTTAGTGAAGTAGGAAGACTGTATTTATAATTTGCACGCTACTTGCAATTTTTTGTTTTTAATAATGGAAATATAAGCTGTAAAGATTCTCAAATATAAAGTATTTGCTGTGATGTATATATGGTACATAATTTCTTGATGCTTTTAAAGTTGACTTTGTTTCACACTGATTTCAGACCAGCACTCAAAAGGACCTTTACAATATCTGCAGAGGCTTAGAGCAGTTCAGGGTGTCTGACGCAGAGTTTTTGATGACAGGAGGGAGACTATTTTAATAGGCATTTCTTTTCAAATGTGATTGCTGTCTAGGTTTTTAATAACACTAAGATTCATAATTACTAGCAAAGATTGATGATTTGGAAACAATGGTAGTGCATAAAACCGAAGGTGGAAAATAGCTGCTATTTGTGTTCCTAATCAGACCATATGAACAGTAGAAGTTGAGTAACTGAAAAATATTTCCAAAGAGGAAAAATTTAGGCATTTGCAAATAATTATTACATTAAGATTTAATTCTGTAATTTCTTATAACAAGAACATGTATGGATGAGGAATTTTTTGGCTTAAACTTTAGCCCCTAGAAGTTTTATACAAGTCTGAGATTTGTCACTCTGAATGTTACGGTTAAAAAAAATTTCTTCCAGCACAGTGTCAACAAATACTGCTGAAGTGAAGGTAAGTGTAAACTCTCCTTACTTCTTTTTGCTCGGATGCTCTCATCCCCCTTCTATAGGAAGGCATTTAAGGCCGTCAAGGCCGTCTTTTGGCAGGATGTTTATCTTAAATTGAATTCTGAACTCTTAGAACCAGTACCATTTTCTTTACTGGTCTTCGGGCTTCTTAACCAGACCCAAGCTTTAGTTTTGGATAGGTTTACCATCTTGGTGTTTTAGTACCCTACTCTTCATTACTTTTTTCCCCAGAGATAGATTGTTTTTTAAATCGAAAAACACATTAACCATAAATTTATCAGTTACTTTAAAATGATATTTATACCTAGGGCCAGGGTTTTTGTTTTTGTTTTTGTTTTTGTTTTGTTTTTTTGCCACGTGTGTGGATACACACACACAGACATGCTCTCACACAAAAATACATCTATATTCTATAAGAGCTGGGGTCAGAATTGCCATGTAATTAAATTGGTTTGCTTTATTATTTGCCTATTCTCGAGGTCTTTTATTCTAGTTAAAAAACAATTGATCCTGTTCAAATTTGGGATCTGAAGGCCTTCCCACATGGCACTGTTACTAAGGGCTGAGCTCTCTTAGTCACAGGACCATGCTGCTTGGGAGACTGGCTGCACATTCTGAATCTGATACTGAGAGGACCTGGCCAGAACTACACTGTAATTTGTATTTTTGAAACCATTTATAACCAGTGTTTTAGTGAAGAGTTTGAATGTCAGAAGCCCCCTAGGTCTCAGTCTT
>NW_011889111.1:1015722-1031779 GCF_000151845.1 Pteropus vampyrus | reverse complement strand
CTTTAGTTTTGGATAGGTTTACCATCTTGGTGTTTTAGTACCCTACTCTTCATTACTTTTTTCCCCAGAGATAGATTGTTTTTTAAATCGAAAAAAACATTAACCATAAATTTATCAGTTACTTTAAAATGATATTTATACCTAGGGCCAGGGTTTTTGTTTTTGTTTTTTTTTTTGTTTTTTTGCCACGTGTGTGGATACACACACACAGACATGCTCTCACACAAAAATACATCTATGTTCTATAAGAGCTGGGGTCAGAATTGCCATGTAATTAAATTGGTTTGCTTTATTATTTGCCTATTCTCAAGGTCTTTTGATTCTAGTTAAAAAACAATTGATCCTGTTCAAATTTGGGATTTGAAGGCCTTCCCACATGGCACTGTTACTAAGGGCTGAGCTCTCTTAGTCACAGGACCATGCTACTTGGGAGACTGGCTGCACATTCTGAATCTGATACTGAGAGGATCTGACCAGAACTACACTGTAATTTGTATTTTTGAAACCATTTATAACCAGTGTTTTAGTGAAGAGTTTGAATGTCAGAAGCCCCCTAGGTCTCAGTCTTTGATCCTTTCCTACTATATACAGTCAGAATGAGACTGCAAAGACTGTTTTATTCTCTCTTTGCCTTGTACATATGTATAGTGTGCATAATCAATGTACATGTCCATCATTGTTCTTTGCTTTGTATATAAATTAAAAGTTGAGCCAGGTGTTGTTTATAGTGTTTCTCATCTTCAGAAGTGACCCAAAACACACACGTGTGTATGTCAAAATTTGTTACCTATGTCCAGTAGAGCCTATGAAAAAATTTAGGTTGAGGACTGAGGGTATACAAAAGTATTAATAAAAGTTAATATTCCATAAATAAATTTGAGAAAGTAGGTAAAATTTTATATTTTAAAAATTAGTTTGACCTTTTTTCTTGAGGTTTCTAACAGTAAAAAAAAAAAACCAGGAAAAATGTTTTTCCTGGAAGACCTGTGGTTTCAGAGAACTTGGACTACAGAGTAACATATCTATATGCACTGTAATTTTCACTTAGCAGCATTTATCATCAGAAATTTCACACTTAAAAATAATTTATGAGCTTGTACAGCAAAGTGTATAATAGTTCTTCTAGTGAAACTGGAAAATAGATGTCTTCTATTACTTCCCTGAAATTTGTGCTTGTTCTATATTCTTTGTTCACTTAGGTTAAAATTTTGTTTTTCAAGTATTTTGAAATTGTTAAATACAAATATCTATTTTTCATAAGAAAAATTAGCTCTCTGGATCAAATGCCATAAAATTTGAACCAAAGTAAAACTCTACTTTTCTCGATTTACATTACAGGAAATTATGATGCTAATAAATTATATAATGGTGTCACATTAACAAATGGGTGCCCTATGACAGAACTGTTCACTTGTGAAAAACTGGTTTATAATCTGATGGATAGAAATTCTACAGGTTACAGTCAAGGTTGTTTTATGCAAAGTTATGTGTTAACTTTTTTTGAGCTTAAACGACAAACATTTGCTTACAGTTCTAGAGACCAGAAGTCCAAGATCAAGGTGCTGGCAGGCTTGGTTTCCCCTGAGGCCTCTCTCCTTGGCTTGTGGTCCTCACGTGACCTTTTCTTTGCGCACCTGAATCTGCATATAAGGACACCAGTCATGCTGGGGACTGTGTTAACTTCTTAAAGTGACATGAAGTGACTAGCCACAGGGTCATGAGTTAGAAATGTTTGCATCACTGGAGAATAAACTTCACTAAGAAAACCAGTCACTTAAAAATCACAAACACTGATTTAACCTTTATAGTTTTTGACAAATCTGTTCTATGACGTAGTATTCTAAAAGTTCCCACTTTAAATGTTTTTTCACAATTGTGTTCCTTTAAGTGTATACTTTTTCACATATTAGAATTTTATGACTAAAGGGTTTTGGGTTACACTGTTGCAAAACAGCAGATACTGAGAATAGTGAACTTTGAAACGTTAGCTAAAATTCACAAGGAAAAGTCATAGAAGACATTTAAGAAGACTGCACACCCTAGAGTAAATGCACAGAGAGCATTTTCTCATTCACATTCTGGTGAGCACTGGGCTTGCTCTGGGAACATCTAGTTGTTGTTCAGGATCCACCATGAAGCTGAAAAGAGAAAAACAATTTCTTAAATGATGAAGATACCTACCAGGGCTGAGAAATGTCAAGGTGCAAGCCACTCTTAAAAAGGCCATTTTCCCCACCCCTAATCTGCATGCTTGCTTACCTTTGTTGGTCACTATTTCCTAACTATTTGAGTCAGGGTTGTACTCTTCCTATGCAACTGTTGTTGGTACTGTATCTTTTGACACTCGGTCATAGTCCAATTGGAAAGGTTTCGTTACATATGAATAGGGTAGGTCTTAGCAATGAGATGGTAAATGCCCTGAAGATAAAATCACGTTACTGTTTTAATCTACCCAGTACTGGCTAGCAGTCTGCAAATACACTTTTATATCTCGATTTCAGAAAGACCGGTGTTTCCCAGCAAGTGGGTGTGTTTTAAATAATATTTTTAGTATATATATATCTGTATTGTAAAATTGAAAATGTTTTCCCCAGTGACTATAAATATCCCAAAGACAAACCCATGGCAATAAAATGCTGTGAGAAACAGAAAAATGAAAAGCATTAAAATTTGTTTTCAAAGCTGTTTAAATAGCTTCTCCATTTTCTGTCCAAATGTCATCTTTTAAGGTCCAGCTCAAGGACCATCTTCTTAACCCCATAAAGAAGCGATCACCGCTCTAAATCCACATAGCACATTATGACTCAAGCAGTAGCTGCCAGGTTATTCCCTGTCCTTGGTTCTGTTCTGCAGACACTTGTATTTATTTCCTGCTGTCGGGACTGCATTTTTACTCTGTGCCCTCTCCAGCTCCTGACAAATGTTTGTTCACAATTGGAGCTCAGTCAGTGCTCATAAAAAGGCTAAGCACCCCAGCACCTTGCACGTATTAACACTCAGCAATACACGTTTAATCAGTCATGGAATGGATGGGTGATGAACCAGTAGCCTGGCTCTTGATTATCTTAAGCTTCAGCCAGGCCAGACGTCTTAGACAATTCCATTTCAAAGTTCTCTTTCCTTTCTCCTTTCCCCAATTACAAGTAATATTTTAACAGCTATTATAATAAAAAATATTTCTAACATAATTCTTTAGCCTATGGGTCACTTATTTCTAATTTTTTTTCAGTTCACTAAATTATAATGTGATAAAGCATTTGAATAATTATCACAGTTTGACCCGTACTTCAGGTTTGTTAAAATTCTGAAGCTGACCAACAAATGACTAATAGGTTTACTCTAGCCAGAAATACAAGTAGGGTGACTAAGGGCTGAAGGAAAAAGAGTAAGTATAGAATTCACTTCCTCCCCGCACTCTCAAAGTTTAAGACACATAAAGAAATAATGGAGAGAGCACCATTCTTTCCCCACCCCCACTCCGTCTTTTAAAAAATGAAAGACAATTGAAAGGATACAGAAGCATTGTTAACCCAGGATAATTACCAGGAACCAGCATAGTAGATGTGAGTTCCGGAGTTTCCAAGAAATCCACATTACTTCTTTGGAACGTCTTGCTGTAATTCGTCTGAAGGTGGCTGTGTGAGTAATTACAGGTTAAGGCTGTGCATTTTTATTAGTCCTCCTAAGTACAGTCAGGTGACAAGATTTTGGATGATTTGGATTAAGTGCCTGAATACAGATTTCTTTTTATAGTTACTTAGCTTAAAAAATAAAAAGATGAGTAATTTAACAATTGTCATGAGAAAAAATTTTTAAAGACTTTTAAAAACAGAACATTAATTCTCTACGGAAGGAAAACAAAAAGGAGATAGACTTTAATTGCAGCAAGAAGTTTAAACAAGAGGAGGAGTATCTTGGCTGTCAGGATGTTTAAAAATCGGGGTAGCTAAGAAGGGAGACTACAGACTTTCCGTCCTTGGAGACTAAAAAGCAAAATCACCCAGGCCTGGAAGTACAGAGCTAAGTTGTTTTAAGGTTCCCTTCCATGCATGAAGTTTGGTGTCCTCATGCATTACAGCACTAAGTGCCTTAAAATAGCCACAAAAAGAAAACTATTAGGTGAAATACATATCAACTAAATTTCTAGGTATTCTGTAACTTCCATTACCAAACTAAACACCCAGAGTACGGACTTAATCAGAAAGCTGTATTCTCTGTGCCATTTAAAACCAACTGGAACTATTCCTATAATCTAATAACAAATATTTCCTTCATCCCATTTTTCTAATATATTTGTTACTTATTAACGATTATTTTTTAAAAAGTTGATTTGTTTATTGAGGAATAACTGAGAAATACATATATTCAAAGTGTGCAATGTGATGATTTGATATGCATACACACTGTAGCATGATTACCAACTTGGTTTATTTTTAATCTTTTTCAAACAACATCTTAAATTTCTCCATTATTTGCAGTATTTAAAGACACTAAAAGTTAGGCTGCGATGATCTTAACCATTATATATAGGTTTATTGTAAAATAACTAGAGCTTATGAAAAATTAGGAATAACATTTTTTTCTCATCCTAGTCTGTGTCCTTTGTCCCCCATACTCCCCCTCCATGCCTTAGAAACCAGTGACCCATATCTAAATTTTCTTACCTGAAGGTATCAGTAAAATGGGAATACTTTAAGTGGGATCATTACCAAAAATATTTGTGCTCCGAGAAGAGAGTGGTTTCTAATCCATGACATAAAATCCTAAAAGAATGGGATTTTGAAAATGAGCTGATGGGCCAAGTTTTAAGGTGAGGTAGCAGGAATGGAACTTTTCCTAAAAGTCCTAAAATTCATCATATATTTTTGCCACCTCCCTGGCAAAATAAATGAATAAAGTAAAGAAAGCTGGCTCATAACTTACCTATTCCACAGGTTACTATTCTCCCAGAATTCATAAATCATGTAGCGAGATTCATTTGAAAGCTTCTGTATAGAAATACTGGAATGGAAAAGAAGAGGCAAAATTAGCCACAGGAAATTAAAGACAAGATGAAAACTAACTTTTCTAATCATCTCTATATGTGGTATGAAACGACCTCATCCATTCGTATAGGAAATAGCTATGGTGCCTGCCAGAAAAATCGAATGGTTTTGTCAAGAGTTGGTAACTTCGATAAGCCTGTTTGACATAACTTAGTTTTCTGGTTTGACATCATGAAGTCTCAGTATATTATTATAGACATAACAATAAATCTTTGGCTACATTTCACTCATTTATTCATTCAAAAAGTGTGGAAGCAGCCCATGAGTAGATGGCTGGATAAAGAAGAGGTGGCACATATATGGAATACCACTCAGCCATTAAAAAAAAAAAAAATGAAATCTTACCGTTTGTGACAATATAGATGAACCTAGAAGGTATTATGCTAAGTGAAGTAAAGACAACATGATTTCACTTATATGTGGTATCTAAACAAACGAACAAAACAGAAACAAGCTCAGATACAGAGAACAAACAGGAGTGCCAGATGGGAGGGGGTGGGGGACTGAGTGAGAAGGGGGAAGGGATTCAGCAGTGCAAACTGGCAGTTATGAAGTAGTCACTGGGATGCAGGGTAGAGCATAGGGAATAATGTAACAGCTGCGTGCGGTGCCAGACAGGGAGCAGACTTATGGGGGGTGGGGGGGAATCACTTCCTCAGTTATGTAGAGTAGATGTCGAACCATCATCTGTACACCTGAAATCAACCTAATATTGAATGTCAACTATTAGAAAAAATTTCTAATTTCAAAATTGTTTTCCTACCAAAAAAAAAAGAAACAAAACTCAATCGACTGACTTCTGTCAGTCCCCAAAGCTCTGAGTCTCCCAGCCCAGTACCTAGAGGGCAGAAGCCTCTCCTTCAGTGACCTGGATTTCAGCAGTAGGAAGTGGAACTGGGGACAGGAAGGTCTTGTGCATCCCACCCCTGCTTCGTTTAGGAGCGTCCAGGAAACTCCAGCTTAGGGGTGCTCAGATGCTGGCGACCGGTTAAACGTGGGTTTTGGAGTCAGACAGACCTGGGCAAGTCATTCATCGCATCTGAGTCTATTTCCTTCTGACCTGCATTAGATGACTACGGTGAAGTTTTTTTTTTTATAGAAATGGATACCAAATGACTAATCTAGTAAATACTGAATTGCTACTTTCTGGCTGCGTTTCCTGTAACCATGATGAGGCCACGCCATTCCTACCGGAGGAGAGACGGAAACGCTGACACTGGACCAGCTTGATTTGACCAGCTGAGCACCAGGCAGGGGAGTCCGCGGGGGCCGGAGAGTCGCCCGAGCGGCGCGTCCTGTGGTTGGTGACGCAGATAGGGTTCAGCATCTGAGTGGCAGGCACGCCTGAGTCCAGACACACCTCGGGCCGTGCGCGGTGCCGCTGATACTCATCCCGACCTACGGGCGGGATGCCGGTGAAAGCGAGGCAGCAGCTGAAAAACCCGCAGTGCGAAGTGAGCGACAGTCGCTGAGGCACAAGCTGGCCTTGCCGCCGGGAAGGAGAGGCTCGGCCTGGGTTCGCGTCACGGGAAGGCTGCTCCGCTTCCCTCTCCTCGCTCCTGGAGGCCGGGCGGCGACCTGCGCGGTCCAGACGGGCCTCTGCAGCAGGGCGCGCAAAGCACCCATTCGCTGCCCCCTGGGGCTGGCCCAGCAGTGTCCGTCCGTCATCTTCCCACTCAGACGCAGGATCTCCGAGCCTTCAAAAATCAGACTTTGTGCCCTTTCCGTAAGTGAAGGATCCACTCGGTCCCTTGAGACTGGGATGCTCCAGACAGACTCTGCCTTCTGCAGTCGGCACTGAGGCTGGTGTCTGTCCACTCTGCCTTTCCAAGTACTCACTTTGTAATAAGTGGCCTTTTAAAAAATTACACATATGCCCTTCAGCAAATAAGTCACTGCACTGAAAGAACACGGTTTTGATCTGCGTGCTCTGGGCCAGTGTGGACAGCGAGGAGGATGAAGCAGCCCGCATGGCCGTCCTCCGCACTCGAGAGGAGGGCGACAGCCGGCTGTGGGGGTCGGACCTGGGCGGGGGGCGGGGGAGGTGCCTGTGCTGAGCGCCCCGGTCAGGCACGGCCATCTCGGGATGTTCTTGATGGGGAAGCGGGCGCAGAGCCCGAGGACGCTTCCCCAGACCGCTCGTCAGTCAGTCTGTCCGGGTTTAGGGCAGGGCGGGCCTTGGGTGGGGAGGGTCCTGTTGCAACTCAGAGCGCCCCGCGCTAGAAGCTGCCCCCAGCCACCTCGAGCACCGAAACGCGCGGGCGACTCGAGGCGGGTGGCCGTGGCGGGCATTCTCCGAGCGGACGGCTCCCCGTCGGCTCCGGGCCGCTGCACGTGGCAGTGCCGGCGCCGGCGCTCCGGGTTAGGGCCTGTGACATCGCCGTTCCTGGGACTCTGCAGCTGTTCGCTGGGCGCGGGCACTGGGCAAGATCCGCAGTCAGCCGCCTGTGGCAGAAGCCTGGGCGGAGTGGCCACGGGAGAGTCTTTCTTCTTTAAATGACCGAGGTCTGCAGTCGGGACCGAGGCTGCGAAGTCATGGAGGCTGGAGTGGTGCCCTGGCCACGGGCCTGGCCGCCCGGGCGCCACGAGCGCTGCGTGCACCGAGCAGGCTGGGCCCGCGGGCGGTGGGAGGGTCGGCCTGCCTAGGGCTCCTCTCCAGCCGCGCTCCGCGTTTTATCCCCCGTGGTGCCCTGCTGCCCAAACCCAGAGTCCAAGCATCAACGAGGAAACACCCAGCCGGTGTGCAGGGGCCGCTGATCACCGCAAGCGTGAGGACCCGCAAACGCCTCCCGCAGACGCGCCCCTCTGCACCGACGGCGCGAGCGCGGGGCACTCACCGCAAACACCCGCTCTGGGCGGCCGCGCCGTCCGCGTAGTGCTTCAGCGCGAGCTGGAAGTCCCGCGCGTCCTCCTCCACCACCGCCATCTGACGCTGGACAAGCAGGATGTGCTGGGAGGGCAGGCGAGGCGGCGTCAGCGCGACAGGGGGCCCTGCCCGCGCGCGCCGCGGCCCAGCTCGCCCTGCAGAAGGCCCAGAAAGGCCTGACCAGCCGCCCTACCCGCGCGGCTGGAAGCTGTAATGCTGGCAGGACGTTCTTCTTGCCGTAAAATCCTCCCCAAGTGACTCTGATGTGCAGCCCGGCGAGTGTACACAGTGCACACCTCCAGCTCGTCCCTGGGTTACTCTGTGACGCCAGCCATGTCGTGAATATCATTACAACCAACCAAATTTCAAAAAGTAATTTGGTCACTTCTGTATTTCCAGAGGTCCATAGGGACTCCCTACTGCAGGCTCCGCTCAAAAGCAGTAGGCGGAGCCTGCGTGGGATCTCAGGGTGGTGGGCGGAGCCTGTGTGGGATCTCAGGGTGGTGGGCGGAGCCTGCGTGGGATCTCAGGGCGGTGGGCGGAGCCTGCGTGGGATCTCAGGGCGGTGGGCGGAGCCTGCGTGGGATCTCAGGGCGGTGGGCGGAGCCTGTGGGGGAAATCTCAGGGCAGCGGGCCCAGCCGCTGCCGGTAACAAATCCACTGTCCGCACACATTCCGCTTGAAGACTTTCTATCTGCCTACAGGCTTCGCATCGTACCTCGATCTCAAGCCCAGTCCTTTCCTCACCAAGGTTGGCAGTGAATCATGAAAGTGCAAAAAGATTTGAGGGTGAATCGAGTAAGTGCAAACAGTAGCAACAACAAAAGAACGATTTGGATTATGAGGAAATAGCTGCAAGAGACCCCCAGCCATGCCGCGGCAGAGCCGGAAGGAAGTCGCTGGTCGCCCTTTCCACGTCCTGTCCGCAGCTACCAGGTGCTGAGCGCCCGCCACACCGTAGGCACTACGTCAGGCACCGCACCTATCTAGCAAAGGTTCCTGCAGGTAAACACCAGGCGCTGGCTCTGGGTGCACTGTGATGGGTCAAAATGCTATTCTTGCCACCTTAGAGTTTAGTAAAGAAAGAAAGAAGGTTTCGAAACGCTATCTAAGGAATAATTTTAGGCATAGTTACTACATGTAAATTATATGTCCACTAACTTTTTTTGACAACACTATCACCAAGTACATCTTGATCCCAGTCTTAAAATCTTTTGATTGTTTAAGCCTTAAAATGACACTTGAGCCCCTGAACTCCTATGAGTAGGAAGCAGGCTGAGTACTGCATCCCCCTGCAAAAGAGAATAGTTTCCAACAGGCATTTCAGATGTGGTCGTGGAAGACTATGGGCCAAGGAGACCCGCAAAGAGGCTCAAAGGACACCAGAGTCCCCAGAATGGAGACCAGCGCATCACCACAGAATTGGCTGCACTGACAGACGCCACCCAGCACGGATCCATCGCTGCCGTGAACCAGCGGGTGATGTTTCCTATTTACGCCTTTTCTGAATGGCATGTCTCAGTCTCTGTCTCTCTCTGTGGGGGTGGGGGTGGGGGGCATTCCTTCTGTGTGTATTCCCAAAGAATATACTTATTTTTGCCTTTACACATGACTGAAAATAGTTAAGGAATAGCCTTTCCTACTTTTAAATGACGCTGGCTCCTGACTACCTCGCCCCGTCCTGTTTTTAAGTACAGGCTTGCACCGTTGAATTAGCAGTGCCGTGTGGGTTGATAGATCTTTTAAAACTGCCATTGGCCTCTCTCTTCTCTCTCTGACCAGAGAATGGGACCATCTGTTTCCTTGGACAGTGCCTGTCGCCCACAGCCAGTGAGAGAGTCGTCTCACAGCAGGGAATTATTTAAGGACAGCCATCGTCTCTCCCAACAGTGAACAAGCTATGTTCACTTTCTTGGTGAGAGTGCAATTTTTCCTACGTGCAAACCTAAGAGATGACACAGATGTGAGTCTGCACAGACGGACCTGAGCGGACACCCAAGTGGGCCTCACGCCCCACGGCGTGGGCAGCGTCTGGGGCGCCCGGGCACGTGTGGAGTGGAAAGTGCTCCCTGTCTTTGCCCTGCATCCGCGCCATGGAATCACGAGACCTAGACATCCAAGGGGCTTAGAAAAGTGGTCTGTGAGCACCTGCTCAGTGTAAATGCAAACATCCAATTTCCCCAAACACATGGGCTATAAATATTTGCCTCAAAATAAAGAAAAATAACGAAGCATCGTGTGTGCCGCTGTTTGATTCAGTCACTAGCTTTTTGTTGCATTCAGTGAATCACTCTCCATTTCCTTGCACCCTCCACAGGTCGTTCCCACTGTGGATGGACATCTTTTCCCCGTGTTCCCTTTTCTGTTCCCTTTTCTCCAAGTGTTCATTTGTCCTTTGAAAAATGATTTCTGAGCATCTCCGAAGCACCTGGCCCAGCCCAGTGCTGGCAATGCAATGCCCAGGACCGAGTCTCAGCCTAGGTACACGCTCGTCCTGCAGGGCTCCCCAAACGTGCACACGCTGTGAGCGGAATGCCGCCCTCTGCACCGGTCACGTTCACTCAGTTACTAACAACCCATCCACTGACACAGGCATAACTGTGTTTTGTACGCGTTGCACGCCAGCTGCTCTCACAGAAGCCCTGTGCAGGAGGCGTTAGGGTTCCACAGATCACAAGCTGAAAATACCTCTTAGCCATCCAAAATGAAATATGCCCATGGATTACTTATACTTTTTAAAATTTTCTCTGAGATGGTAACTAATTTTGAAGAAACTAAATGTTTCCAAAGTACGTATTTCTAAAATTTTGACTTAGAAAAAGTACTTACAGATTTAGTGTTCCCTTCAATAACTTCTTCTTCCAGTGGTTCCAGTTTGAGGTCCTTCGGTTAGAGGGAGAAATGGGGGCGGGGAGACCAGAAATTAATGAAAAGAAACACCATGTAT
The DNA here is from genome assembly GCF_000151845.1 of Pteropus vampyrus. Taxonomy (NCBI): domain Eukaryota; kingdom Metazoa; phylum Chordata; class Mammalia; order Chiroptera; family Pteropodidae; genus Pteropus; species Pteropus vampyrus. The sequence continues at coordinate 1,020,921 of NW_011889111.1, read as the reverse complement.
TTGAGTGGCAGCTTTTTTATGGCTAGTACTGAACCAAAAGAATACATTCTCTGAAAGGAGATGAAATAATTCCGATTTTTTAAGCTGAGCTGTTCCCGTGAAGACTCTCACCCATCGGGTCGCCTGCGAGGAGCCGTTTCAGAGACGCAGAGTCCACTGAGGCCCGTGAGAAGCGCTGACGCGAGGCGCTGCGGCAGGGACGGGGCGCGGACAGCAGCGCGGGAAAGCGGGGCGTTGGGGCCACTGCCGCAACACGGCGAGGCCCGGTGCCAACTCGGATTTGTTAAAAAGCGCATCGGCAGCGAACGGAAATATTATTAGCGTTTCCTCACGATGCAGGACAACTAGAAAAGCCCGAGGGTTTGTGACGATCGTCCCCAGGGACGCGAGCGCGGCCTCCGAGGTCTCGGCTCTGAGAACAGGTCCCCAGCGCAGCTGCCGCGCGGAGACTGCGGACGGACGGGCGGGTGGGCGCGAGGCAGGTGCGGGCGCGAGGCAGGTGCAGCCGCGAGGCAGGTGCAGCCGCGAGGCAGGTGCAGCCGCGAGCCCAGACCGCGCAGCGCCGGTGGCTCTAGTGGCGCCGCCCAGCCGCCCGCGGGTTCTCGCCCTTGCGCCCTCTGCCCCAGCGCCTCGCCTCCCGGTCTTCGTCTCCCTGGCTCCTTCTGGCCTGTCGCACCTCAGAGCCACCTCCCCAGAGCCCCCTTCCCAGGTCGCCCGCGTCAGTGTCGCCCCATCTTTTCCCTCGTAGCACTTCCCACCGTCTGACGTCACCCGTCTCGCGGGTTTACTGGGGTTTCTCTGTCTCCCCAGACACTGAGGGCCCTGCCTCAGCCTGTGCTCAGCGCTGGTTCCCACCACCCGGACAGCAGCCGGCCTGATGCGGAAACCAGGCAAATGCCAGGGGCATGAGGACGACTGACCGGTGCCCCTTCTGCCGGCCCCTGGCGGAAGCGACCGTGCACCATGCGCACAGAGCAGAGGGGACCGTGGCTGCCGGCAGGGGTCCCCGGCTGCTGTTCCCTCACAGCCGCTCGGCACCCTCTTCAGTTCTGCCTTCTTCGACCCGGGCTGAGGAACCCGAAGCGAGCTGTGTGCGCTGCACCCTTAATCACACCCCTCACACGGGGACGTCCTGCGGTCTGGCGTCACGCTTAGGACTGCAGGAAGAACCAAGACGTTCCGTTGTTTTCTTAAACATTAAAGATGTTTTCTGCATATTTCAAGCAAAACATGAGATATAATCTCAATGTTTTGTCGCAAACACTCGTAAAGGCTGAAACGGAAAGAGGAAAAGCCTGCGGAAATCTGCAGAAGTTTCCAGAGCCCGCATCCCAGTGGTGCCGGCACGGTCCACAGGGCAGGCGGGATGTGCCCACAGCCGGCGCCCTTCCTTTTCACGGGGAGCTAGACCCTGGTGCCAACCACGGCGGGACCCAGACAGCCAGCCGAGAAGCGACGTGCGCTCGGCCACGGCTGGGTGGTTTTCTCTAAAGACGAAGCTGAGCACAGAGCGCGCGTGGAAGACACGGAGCCTGGGCCGCTTCTGCGCTCACGAAGGCCGCTCACACTGAGCCCCACGACCCGCACGCTGTGCCTCCGGCAACCCTCAGACCTGCCCCCCAAACCCAACGCTTCACAGGAAGGGAGGGAGAACCGTTTAGAAAAGAAAGAGACATGACGATGCTTTGATTTAAAGTGGGAAAAAGCTATGATCTATGTTTGAGCTATTCCTTTAAAAATAACTATATACATTTAAGACGCCAAATAAAGACAGGTTTGCCAAAAACGATTTAAAAAAGAGATATGTGTGTTCTTTAAATGAACCCAAATTATTTAACAATTGCGTCCAGATGTTGTGATGAGCTTGGGTTTCCCAGCCAGGTTCGTGGACCTTCGGACCTCCCGCCCCTGGCCTGGGACCCTGGAGGCTGCACTTCTCCCCGGGGTCTCCGTCCCTGGCACCTCCCTCCTTGGGGTCTCTGCCCAGGAACTGGGCGACGTGAACCAGATGGATGCTGTGCACCGAGCGGCTGCCGCTCCCCGAGGTCACGGGCCCTGGACGCGGCCCTGTCACGCCAGCCCTTCTCCGAGGCCTCGCCCATCCTCGGGGCATCCCCGCGGACGTGGCTCTTCAACCTCGGCCTGTGGGCCCGACTTCTCACCGTCTAGTGTCTCGGTTTCTGCCCTTGTGTCTGAAACGAGCACAGCCAACGAGGGACACCTTGTCCCCTCACCTGACACGCTACCTCCGCCTGTCGCCGCCTGTCTCCCGGCCGAGACCCACCGTGCCCAGGAGCGGTCCTGACCCTCTCGCTCCGGCTCATCAAAGCTGCCATCTCTTTTCAGTCGCTTAATCCAGGCCCCTCCCGCCTGGTCCCGGGGGCTCCGGGCTACGCCAGCTTTGACTTCCCCTTCTCTCGTCCGAATGCGTTTTGTGAGCCTGCTGTCCCAGATCCTATCGGAAGGACTGTGGCTTCTGTCACTTATCTGCGGAAAAGTAGCAAATGCCTCCACTGCGTCCAAGCCCCAGTCCAACCCTCGTCTGCCACCGAAGGCCGTCTGTCACTCGCCTGCCACGTCCCCGCCAGCCAGACCGGAGCAGCCTCTCCAGCTGCTGCTTGCTGAGTCCTCACCGCGCCACAGGGGACGCTTGTCAGCTGACCAGCACCTCCTCGGCTCCCATTCACGGCTGTCTCCCCGTTTCAGCGCGGTGCCCTGCCCCCTCTCCCTGACGAGGGGCCAGCATGGGGCCAGCAAGGCCGCCGGACCCTCCTCACATTCCTCGCTCACCTAGACCGCTGCGGTTACTGTCTCCGGACTGGTCCTGAGTCCAGGTCTCTAGGCTGTCTGGTGATTCCGTGAGCACTCCCATAGCCTTCCAGAAAATTCTTTTTGATTAAAGAGGTAGTTTTAGTTGCTTGCAATCAAAATTCTTAGTCGTCATCATTTTTAAGGTCCTACTTCAGCCCTCCTGCCACACAAGGTCTGGCCTACACAACCCACTGGCAGTGACCACGGCCTCGAGTGAGCTCCTGCTCCCCCCGCCCCCCGTCACGTCTCCGCCACGCGGCCAGCACTTCCTGAGCACTGACGAGCACCGTGGTTCTGCGCTACCACAGGCCTGAAAACACCCAGCTCGCTGTTTTTGGCATGTAGCTCACAGTTTTGGGAGGCAGACCTCACGGGTCGACTGGGTCCTGCAGAGCCAGCGACGGTCTCAAACGGAACTGTCCCTCGCATGGTGCCTGGCACGCACAGGACGCCCTCCCCTGCCCGCAAAGGCTGCCTCCTCCGGCAGAGCCGTCTACGGGGATGTCGCCACACCGTCAGACGGCCCGGCACAGTGTCAGTGAAACGCAGCACACACCCCGACGACGCGGCATCACGCCCCAGCTCACCTGGTTCCCGTGCTCCACGTGTGCTACCTCTAGGCATTGAGAGTGCGAGCTCATCCTGCAGCGTCCCACACAGCCACCCCCTGAATCACTGTGCAACGTCCCCAAGACACCAGCCAGGTCACCCACAGAGGTGCCCACAGCATCATGGACAGCCGGAGTCAGACAACACGAGAGCCTGATGCTACCTCAAGCCTCATGTTCCGGCTCAAACACGACTTGGGCTGGGAGTGGGCAGGGTGGGGAAGGGTTCGGGCTTCTACGCTTGCTTAGGAAGAAGCCCAGATAACCACCAAGCGCCACGCACAGCATCGCTGGGATCCTGCCTGGGACTCCATCCCGCGGGGTGGCCGCGGACCCGGGCAGGGTCTGCGGGAGGCGAGGGGACAGGAGGGGACGGGAGGGGACAGGAGGGGACAGGCGAGGGGACGGGCGAGGGGCACCCACCTTCTTTTCCAGCCTGTCGATCAGCCTCTGGAGTCTGTCGATCTGGGTCGCCCACCGGCTGTCCTCTTCTAAGAAGCCTGGGGAGTCAGGAGGGCAGCGTCACACTCCACACAGGGCAGGAGAGCTGTCTCGGGGTGTGGGGCCGCCGACCAGCCCGCAGCGGGAACACGCCCCGAGCGCTCCCTGAGGCGCTCGCTCCCACGCGCCATGCTTCCTGGGGCTCGCTCCCACGTGTCTGTTTTTCATGGCATCATCGGTCCGACCTCTGACATTCCGAGTGACAGATCCTGCTGAGACTCTGTGACCGCAGCACGAGGTGGTCGGTTTCTCTTTTGAACGCAGCAGAGACAGCATCGGTCGGCCATTCCACACTCCCTGCTGGGGCAGGGGGATCACAGCCCCGACGACAGCGAGGTACAAACCGTCACAAGCTAAACGAGGGCTCAGGCACGGTGGCCGGCGTCTCCTCCAGGGGGATGAGCCTGAGGGCACAGGGACACTGCGCCGCGTCCGGACGCGGGCCGAGCGTGCAGACCCCAGAGCCTGCTGAGCTCGGTCGAACGACTTGACTCCTCCGGCCTCAGTTTGCTTGTTTTTGAGGTGAGAATTGTAACATCGCCGGCCGCAGAGTCGTCATCAGGACGAAACGAGAACACGTATGTCCACACACATGCATGTGCACGCCGTACGTGGCGCACGCCTGGCACACACACACACACGTCTGCACGTGGCACCGGGCTCAACACCACAGCAGCCCTGAGCGGCCGCCGCCAGCGACACCCAGGTGGGGCCCTGCAGTGCGTCCTGGCGTCCGTGGGTCCTCCACTGTGACTCGGAGCCTAGTGCTGCCACTTGCTGGTCGCGTGGTAAACTGCAGCCGTCCCTGCCTCGTCCCGTCACGAAACCTGCGTGTGCCGCCCGCACCCTCCACGTGGTTCCCGGCGGCGCGTGCAGAACGAGCAGAAGCACTGTCCAGAGCTGGGCGACTCTGCCGCCCACAGGCCAAGGAGCCGCCCCACATGGTCACCGATCCCAGGAGAGCCGAACCCAAAGCACGGCCTGGAGCCACGTCCCGTGAGGGCACCCGGACCCCAGTCAGCCAGGGACCCAGAGGGGAAACCGAGGACCTGCGTCTGTGATCTCTGCGACTCTGAGCTGTTTGCTCCACAGTAAGAGTGGACTAATGACCCACCTGACCTCGGACGAGTCACCTCGCTTCCTGGGGGGTGGAGACACTGACACCCATCTCACACGCTATTAGGGTAAAACAGGGCAGCGCTCAAGGTCACTTCCAAGTCTCTCGAGCACGTGTGACTACAGGCTTTAGTTAGTGAGCTGATTTTCAAAAACATTAGCT
>NW_011889111.1:1009363-1015672 GCF_000151845.1 Pteropus vampyrus | reverse complement strand
GAGGGGACGGGCGAGGGGCACCCACCTTCTTTTCCAGCCTGTCGATCAGCCTCTGGAGTCTGTCGATCTGGGTCGCCCACCGGCTGTCCTCTTCTAAGAAGCCTGGGGAGTCAGGAGGGCAGCGTCACACTCCACACAGGGCAGGAGAGCTGTCTCGGGGTGTGGGGCCGCCGACCAGCCCGCAGCGGGAACACGCCCCGAGCGCTCCCTGAGGCGCTCGCTCCCACGCGCCATGCTTCCTGGGGCTCGCTCCCACGTGTCTGTTTTTCATGGCATCATCGGTCCGCCCTCTGACATTCCGAGTGACAGATCCTGCTGAGACTCTGTGACCGCAGCACGAGGTGGTCGGTTTCTCTTTTGAACGCAGCAGAGACAGCATCGGTCGGCCATTCCACACTCCCTGCTGGGGCAGGGGGATCACAGCCCCGACGACAGCGAGGTACAAACCGTCACAAGCTAAACGAGGGCTCAGGCACGGTGGCCGGCGTCTCCTCCAGGGGGATGAGCCTGAGGGCACAGGGACACTGCGCCGCGTCCGGACGCGGGCCGAGCGTGCAGACCCCAGAGCCTGCTGAGCTCGGTCGAACGACTTGACTCCTCCGGCCTCAGTTTGCTTGTTTTTGAGGTGAGAATTGTAACATCGCCGGCCGCAGAGTCGTCATCAGGACGAAACGAGAACACGTATGTCCACACACACGCATGTGCACGCCGTACGTGGCGCACGCCTGGCACACACACACACACGTCTGCACGTGGCACCGGGCTCAACACCACAGCAGCCCTGAGCGGCCGCCGCCAGCGACACCCAGGTGGGGCCCTGCAGTGCGTCCTGGCGTCCGTGGGTCCTCCACTGTGACTCGGAGCCTAGTGCTGCCACTTGCTGGTCGCGTGGTAAACTGCAGCCGTCCCTGCCTCGTCCCGTCACGAAACCTGCGTGTGCCGCCCGCACCCTCCACGTGGTTCCCGGCGGCGCGTGCAGAACGAGCAGAAGCACTGTCCAGAGCTGGGCGACTCTGCCGCCCACAGGCCAAGGAGCCGCCCCACATGGTCACCGATCCCAGGAGAGCCGAACCCAAAGCACGGCCTGGAGCCACGTCCCGTGAGGGCACCCGGACCCCAGTCAGCCAGGGACCCAGAGGGGAAACCGAGGACCTGCGTCTGTGATCTCTGCGACTCTGAGCTGTTTGCTCCACAGTAAGAGTGGACTAATGACCCACCTGACCTCGGACGAGTCACCTCGCTTCCTGGGGGGTGGAGACACTGACACCCATCTCACACGCTATTAGGGTAAAACAGGGCAGCGCTCAAGGTCACTTCCAAGTCTCTCGAGCACGTGTGACTACAGGCTTTAGTTAGTGAGCTGATTTTCAAAAACATTAGCTGAAGATTCACTTGTGGTAAAACCACGTGCTCAAATGCTAAGCGCACATATACGCACACGCGTGTGCACATGCATCTGCATTCTCTGATGCTGAGCAGCGCAAGTGTGCATATTCCAGATTGATATTAGAGTAATTGTAAACAACATGGTTCAAATGTAACACCTAACAATTACTGTTGTGGCTCACGTCCAGGGAACCCTGAAGAGTATCACAGACGTCACGGCCACCAGCTCTGCCGTTAGCCCGATGATGAATGGGAACAAGGCCCCTTTCCTGCTGGGGACCGAGACCGGCCGGGCCGGCTGGGGGCCGGGGCACTGAGGGCTCTGTGGAAGAGGTCCCCACGCCCACCCTGCCCGCTCCCACCGGGCAGAGCCCATGGCAAGGACCGCCACCCCTCTCTCGGTGCAGGACTCAGCCACGGGTTCGGACGGCAACCCCACACCCGCCGTTACAGACGCCTTCTAGACAGCGGGTGGACGTGCAGAGACTGAGCTGGCCCCGAGGAGCGGCGCGCGGCTGCCTTACCTGGGCTGCTGGCCACGAGCTGCGGGCCGCCGGGGGAGAAGCCGCCGAACCTCTGGACCCGGCGCCCAGACCGCCTCCCCGGCCGCTGAGTGGACAGGACCTCCGGAGTGCTCGGCCCGCGCCTTGAACAGAGAGGACACTTCTTCACCCAGGGAAGGGGCCCCAGCACCCCGCGTCCGCGTTCTGGGGGTCCCTGCTCTGACCTTCTCTCTCCTTTGCTTTTTCTGGAATTACTACTTTTCAAGTATTGGGCCTCTTGGACTTAACCGATAGTTTTCTTGTTCTTTCCCATTTTTCATCTTTGTGGAAACGTCATCACACCTCAGAGGTTTTAATCTCCGCGGCCATAATTTCCAAGCGGCCCTCACTGAGCTTCGCGTGTCCATCGAAAAAGTAGCATCCCGTCCTTCCTGCGTGAACGCGGTGTCTTCTCGCTTTCGAAGGGCACTGCGACTTCCTTTGGAAGTTTTCTGCTCAGTGCATTAGTTCCTTCTAAGCTCCTTTTAGTCTGTTTCCCTTGTTCCCCTGCCCGTTCGGAGGAAGGACCTCGGCGGGCGACGGGAATCTGTGTGTGGGGGGCAGCCTCTGACCCGCGGCCTCTGCAGAGAGGCCCAGCTCGGCCTGGCAATCAGGCGACGCGCTCTTACCCGGCGGGGGCTGTGCGCCTGGTGCCAGAGCCTGGAGCAGAGCGTGCAGGGGGCTCACACGTCACCGAGTGTGCAGACTTTCACGCTGGCCTCACTCTTCAGCGCTGTGCCCGACCCCCAGTCGTCCAGGTGAATGATGCTCTGTTCGGCTTCCCCAGAAAGTGCAAGTCGAGCGGCTTCCTGGGGGCTGGGGACGTGGCCTGTGGCCCTGGGCAGTGCTGTCCACAGACCTGCAGCCCCCCCACCGGGGGTGGGCCGCCCCTCAACGCCCCCAAGTCAGTTACTGCTGCGCCCCCTCCCCACGGTCCCTCTGCCCTTTGGCCCCTCTGTCTTTGTGGGTTTAGGGCTCCTTTTTGCCCAGGCGTTTTTAAGCCTTTTCCCATTTAGGAAAAAAAAAGCACTTGTTGCCAGTGTTCATTGAACACAGCGTGGGAATGCTGTGTTTTCTACGGTTTGACATTTTCAGCGATTGAGAATTACTATGTTTTGTAAATGGAAAACCACTACCAAAAACAGAATGCTACAAATAGAATGATGTCATTTGTTTCCAAAGGCTGTCGCTATGCTAGAGCAATGGAAAAATAATAATGAAAGTGAGATATTTCATGGCAGACTGTGGGGGTGAGGTGAGGGCTGCAGTCTGCGAGTTACCTCGGTGCACGGTGCAGTCGCGAGAGCTGCCAGGCAAACGGGAAGTGGGTTAATGCCATTTTTTGAAGGGTTTAGGGAGAGAGCAAAGAAATCATATACGTTTACTCTCTCATCTTTAATGGACGCTTCCTATAGATTTTCTTGTGGCATAAGAAAATGAATTTTCTGTGAGTTTTGGTGGTCGCAGGAGTAGGCGCTTAGAGCAGTCCGTCTCTACATTCAAGCTGAGAGAACGCACCTGAATTTTATCATCACGTGCAGGCAACATGAAAGCCTCTCCCTACTTCTAAAATAGACAACCCTCGAAAGAAGAAAAAAATAACGTCCAAGCCCAGAAGGAACGAATCCTCAACCTGGATAAAGCAGAACTTTGGAAAACACAGTAAACTTGCAGATTCCATTATAAAAAAGAAATTCACATACAATTTGACCCACAGCTTGTGAGGGAGAGAATTGTATGCAGGTGGGCAGGGTCCCCAAGCCCCAGGCCAGGCCGGGCTGCAGAGCAGGAGGTGAGTGGCTGCAAGCCAGTGAGCGAAGCATCACGTGTCGTCACCGCCTCAGCCCCAGAGTCTCATGGGAGCTCCAGTCCCTGGTACCACCAAGGTTGGGGTATAGAGGGAAACTTCCATATCGTGGAACTAAGGCCAGGCATGAAGTGCTGAGGACGCCGCCTGGAAACCTCCCTCTCTGGCGCCCGGCTGCACACACACTTCTCTGCGGACTGCTGTTCTCACGTGAGCAGACACGGACGTTCTGCCCAGTACAATGTGCTGAGGCACCCCTGCAGCCCGGGGGACGCTGTGCGGCCCCTCCTCGGGGCCGGCAGCGGGCTGAAGGGCTTCTCAGCACTGTCACATTCCGAGGAGTCTTCACACCCCTAGTTTCACAAATATGAACCCCAAAGTCATACTGATGCTGAAGGTGAAGCACATTGTGACAGCCCGGGGTTTGCGGTGGCGTCACAGCTGCACCCTCCATGGGCCGGGCTCGTGAGTCCTCCTGTGTGATGATGACCGATGGATGCCTGTGGCACGGTCTGACCTCCGCCCGCCGAGCTTGCTCCCCACCCCAAACCTGACCGCCTACCACGTGAGATTCACGGCCCTGAACCTGGGTTCACGACGTCTTCCCTCCACTGACAGCTGCCGACGACAGATCGTTTTGAGTGCAAATGCATCCACGTGGCTCGGAAGACCTTTCTCAAGCCCAGATGCCAAGGAGGTTGGTCTCCTCGCTGCCTCAGGACCTTGTCCACTGCCCCTCTGGTGCCAGGTGGAGGGTGACAAGGCAAAGCCCTCGCCATCCAGAGACTAAGTCTGATGAGAAATACACAGCCAAGAGACAGAGACGGCACGCGGCCGTGGGCTCCCCAGAGGAGGTGCTGCTCAAGCAGTGACCAGACCAGGGGAGCAGCTGGATGAGGAGCAGGCTGTCTGGGAGGGCGGGGAGATCGCCCCTTCAAACATCGGCTGGGGTGTCTCCCCGGGAAGCTAGTCTCCTGCTTGGCATCATGGGAAAGAATCAGCCAGCTCCCCCTCTGGTTTGCATATTCACCCCCGGGGAGGGGCATCACGGGTTTGGGGCGGGATTGGGCAGCCTTAGGTGCCTCAGTCTAATACTACGCGCTCCCCAAACTGACACAGTAATTCCCGTTCTCCCAAGCTGTTTTTGAGCAGAAACCTAGAAATAACAGATTCATTGGTTCTTGAGCACCTTCTACTTCTCATAAACGGTTATTGTGCTCGTCACACGCAGCTGCTCCGCAGCTGTCGGCCGCGGTCACAGGAGTTCGAGGCTGCCCGCGGCGGTTACCGCACGGTGGTGAGTGCGGAGTGCAGTTCACAGCGGTGACCACGGAAACCACCCACAGGTCAGGCGGCAAATGACTGACTCTAAAAAAGGAGAACTCTTTTTATGTCCAAAAAATCTAAACAAAAGAAACAGCATGCCAGCCTCCTTTTCTCCTCGAGAACGTGAAATCGGTTGCACTGTGCTTCAGGACGCTTGGTTACCCCTGCTCGAGCCCAGGGGGCTGGGCTGTTGCTCCTCTGAAGCTACTGGTTACACTCTGCCATCTGGCACGGAGTCGCCCAACGCAGTGAAAACGGGACATTTATCACGTGAAAATGCTGCGCAGACCCACTGAGCAGTGCGCAGCGCGTCTCCGGGCCGCGTGAGCTCGCAGGCTGTCGCAGTGCAGGCTTCTTTGTTGGAATATGGTGCAGCTCACGCACCTGCAGCACCCTAAACGCACGGGTGAAAAGTCTGCTGTTTTCCTGAGCTGTCCTAATAATTATGGACACATTCATTTGTTTAGAAAAATCAGCCCTACAGAGCAGTCTGTTATTAACCTGTTCAAAAGCTTACTGTGTGCTTCTTCCTAATTTAAAACATCAAAGTTAGATAAACCATATCTACAGGTTTAAAGTAACATATGCGAAAACACGCTGCATAAGCAAGAGTTTTGTCAAGCTCTTCTCTGAATAATGACAGATCAAGAAAGCACCAACTGTGGACTGAGTTACCCTGATATCTGCTTGCATCTGATTCAGGTTTATCATTGACATCGGTGCCTTTATTCGCACAACGATCATAACATCGCGTTTATCTCTCCATAGCATCTACTGGTGGCATTGGAGTCTGACATCTTTCCCCATCACTCACTCCCCCCATTTCCATAATTAGGCTCGCTGAATTCTGGGGCCCCCATGAGAGCCTGGTTCACTTCACCAGGAAGGCTTTCTCGTCGTTTCCACATTTTAACATTACACGTGAGCAAGAGGAGCTCAAACGTCGGCGGGCCCTCCGTGATGCCGCCTTCCACCCCACGGTCCGCGTGGAGCCTCCTGCCGTCCGCGGTCCCCTGGCGATTCGCTTACCTCTTCTCCATGGGGTTTCGCGCTTCGTACCCTGCATTACCGTTTTGGTGTTCGTGACACTAAACAGACTTATGAAATAGACTTTAGCTAAGACTCAGTCAAACGCGTCTCATGTTCCCCGTGCCTGCAAGTCTCCCCGTCTGCTATCGTCTCAATTAAACTTCGTCGACTCAGTGGAGACTGAAACAGAACAGTGTTTCCCAGAGGCAACACGAGGTG
>NW_011889111.1:995814-1008508 GCF_000151845.1 Pteropus vampyrus | reverse complement strand
ATTACACGTGAGCAAGAGGAGCTCAAACGTCGGCGGGCCCTCCGTGATGCCGCCTTCCACCCCACGGTCCGCGTGGAGCCTCCTGCCGTCCGCGGTCCCCTGGCGATTCGCTTACCTCTTCTCCATGGGGTTTCGCGCTTCGTACCCTGCATTACCGTTTTGGTGTTCGTGACACTAAACAGACTTATGAAATAGACTTTAGCTAAGACTCAGTCAAACGCGTCTCATGTTCCCCGTGCCTGCAAGTCTCCCCGTCTGCTATCGTCTCAATTAAACTTCGTCGACTCAGTGGAGACTGAAACAGAACAGTGTTTCCCAGAGGCAACACGAGGTGAGCACTCAGGGGCCGCCGCAGCCTTCTGCTTAAGTCTATGCTTTCTCTCTTGAAAAGTCCCTTTTGACGTGACCACCTTGGCAGAGTAATAATTTTTGTATTAAACATCCAGTTAAAAAAAAAATCTGCTCATTCTCATTTAGTTTTCACGAGTTTGAATATGACGGCGCTCACTGTTCTGCCTCACACAGAGCCATGAGAGACGCAACGCGGGCACATTGAACTTGCCTCTCCTGACGGGTTTGCTCCTCAGTGGTTTCCATGGCACATTCCAGAGAATTCTGCAGAGACTGCAGCTGACTCAAGGTCTCCTTCAGTAAAAACCGAGTTACAAACTGCTCCAAGCTGGACGCCTCTTGGTAGTCCTAAGGCGACAAACACGTGCCGTTAGAGGCTCCGCAGGGAGAAGTAACTGAGAACGCCCTCCCCCCACGTCCCACTCACCTCCGCTTCACCCCGAGAAGGAGAGACGGGGAGGAGGGACGACAAGGCCCGGGGGGCTGGGGCCGGGATCCGCCAGCGCCAGAAGGAATGACTGTGTGGCAGAAAGGACCGGAATAGCTCCCCTCCCAGTGCCCCTGCCCCACGACGGGGGGAAAGGCCACAGTCCGACAGAGTCACGGACCAGACACCTGGAAAAGGCCGGAACGTGACCTGCAGTGGCTCTGCCTCAGCGCAGGCGGCCGAGCCGTCCTGCGGCCTCGTCGCCGGTACACGCAGCCACGGGTCAGCTGCCAGCTCGCTTCCCTCCTGATGCTGGGTCTGTGGGACCCTGGAGCCCAAAGAGATTGTGCACACGTACCTCACACTTCAGAACGCGTCGGGCCTGGAGCATCGACGCTGTTCCTAAACCTGCCTCTGCCCCTCGCTCAGGAGGCCGCGTGGAGCCGCCTGCACCCAGACGGCCCAGGCCCACGGCAGACAGAACAGCCGCCTCCGCCAGCTCTGTGTACGCAGGGTGGCTCCCGAAGGCGTCGCCGGCCGCTCGTGCCCTCCGAGTGTCAGGGAGACCGGGAAAACGGAACAGCAGGGGCGTGGAGGCACCGGCACCGGAGCCCCCGCCAGCCGTGGGCCAGCCGGCTGCACCTGGCTGCACGTCTCGGGGGGCCCAGTACGTGGGGGCGCTGCCAAGGAAATGGTCTATTTGGCTTCGACCCTAAACTAAATGATCTTTTCATGGTCGGAAACACGAAACTGAGAAGGGTGACGGTGGCAACGTAGGGTCAGGAGTCGCGTGTGCCGGGAAGTCACAGGGAAGGCCGTGGCCCAGACGAACGAGGCTCAGCGCCCTCACCTGCGAATCAGACCACAGCCTCCGGTGCTGCCATCGGCTCTAACTCAGGAAACACCCGATAAGAAGTGCTTTGGAGCCGGCAGCAGAACCGTCGAATGCCACAGAAAACCGTTTCTTTCTTAATGTGAACCTGTAAAAGGTTTCGGTCAATCGTCGGCCTTGTTCTAAGTTCATTCTTTCCAGGTGAACGACAGAAAATTTTCTAATTGACCACATTTAATGGTCTTACTTAAAAATCAGATCATTTAATGCCTTTCAATTCCACCTAAGTAACCATAAAACAAAACATGACATGCTCATAGTGACTGGAGGGATTTTTGGTGAGTTGATTGAAGCTAAAAATTATACAAAATATTTAATTTGCTTGTTATTTAATGGCAATAAGAGTTTCAAAAGTTATTTCTAATGTGTTGTTTCTTTTTTTTTTTTAATCGGGTGAAGCTTTGCTTTGAAATGAAAAGGAAATATGATGATAGAAAAAAAAAACATGCTTGGTTCTTTCCCCCGTCAGTGCCGCTTTCTGAAGCACATTTTAAAATAAAATGTATTAAAATGACGAGAAGAGGCAGCTGTGTGGGTGGAGGTGATGCCCCGTCGCTGCGTCTCCGTGTGCGCCGTGACCAACAGCTTCGCGCCCGTCTGCGGTGTTCGGCCCTGTGGTCTCGCGCGGAAAGACCTCGGCGACGTCACGGTGGCACTCGGGGACGGCCACCCTCGGACGGCTGGTGGCTCCGCGGTGCTGCTGCAGCCGATGCTCCGCTCAGACGTCCTCCCCGCTGCGTGCGCCATCCTCACGAGGACTCCGAGGGGGCGCTAGGAAGTGGTGTGACCAGCTGTACCCTCGATGGAAATGCGGGTGCCTTGCTGTTGAGGGAGTGGCGAGTGACTGTGTTTTCTGCGTCGATCGTGAAGGTCTGCCGCTGTGCGCCGCCCCCGGACGGGGAAGGGAAGGCCGCGTGCCTGGAAGGCGCGTCTGTCCCCGCTGGGTTTGCACGGCCTCTGCTCAGCGGCCTCCCTCCCCGACCCGGCGGCTGGCGTCCAGTCCCGGGGCGAGGCCCACTCCCGTCCCCTCCCGCGGTGCTGGGATCTCGCTTCCGTCCCCGCCCGGGGTGCGGATCATTGTTTCGTGTCCTAATCGTTGCTTCTTCTCCCACCCTCGGCCAGGCCTCGGGAGGCGAAGAACCTGTCTTCATCATGCCGGCCTTCAGGAAGCCCAGCCCAGCCGCTGCCCCGTGCTGCTCCGGGGGCCGCCTGGAGGCCCGGGTGTCCGAGGCGGTGTCTGAGCTCTGGGACACTCTGGGCCTCCCCGCGTCCGGCTTGCTGGGCCTGTGGGCTCTGCAAAGAAGGGCAATACACATGCTCGTAACAGACGTTGGTCCTCAGCTCGTTTTCTGGGCGGTTTGTTAGCCACCTTCCCTTCTCTTACTCCGACCCCGAGGCTGAGGGCTGCGGACGCGGGTGGCAGAGGCCCAGATTTCCGTTCCTTTCCTCAGACATGCGGATGTTCTCTCGGAAGGCAGTGAAAAGCAGCAGATGGAAAATCAAACAGAAAACAAGCTGGGAAACATCAGAGCCTGGCCCTTTTCATTCTCAAGACCAGTGTCGGTCGTGAAGGTACAAAAGGGACCTCTGCATGCTGGGTGCCCAGGACACTGAGGTGTTGGCTGAAGGCACGAGTTCCTTTGAGCAGAAGCTAGAACTTGAAAGACTGGCCAAAGGAACATCTGCTAATCTGAGAAAGCAGAAAAAAAAGAAAAAAAACACCTGACGGACGGTATCACATACCCGATTCTGCCTCTTCTCAAACGCAGTCTGGTCCTTGGCGTGTATCAGTAAGGGACCCATGCGCTTCGTACTCACGAGGGCTTCGGGGACGAGGGCTTCAGGGACGAGGGCTGCATACCCCCGCGGCACGAAGGCAGCCACAGGGCCGCTCACACGAACGGTCAGCCGTGTTTACAGAGCATGTACCACGTGTGGCCCTCGGCCGCAGTTTTCTGGCCACTGACATGGGCATTAGGCATCCGAGGCAGCTGACATCAGGAGAGACGGCCGGACTCAAGGACACAGTGGCAGCTGCAGAGTGGCCGTGGCCGCACGAGCCCCTGGGCTCAGCCGACAGAAACAGCGTCCGGGCCGGCACGCGACAGGGCGGTGTGGGGCGGCTGGACCAGGGGCCGCCGGGTCACCGCACGGGGCTGCAGCCTCCCCCTCGTCCAGCTTACAGACCCTGCCTCTCTGAGCGTGGTCTGCGCGGGGACTTCCGCTCCGCCTCCTGGCTGGCCGGCCCCTTTTCTGCTGTACGGGTCTATGTTAAATTAGTCTCCTGTCACTTTGGTTACAGTTTTCACACGCCATTTTCACTCTGCGGTTCTTTTTTGTTCTTTCTCAATGTTTTGGTCTTTCTTACACACTCCTGCTCATTTCTCACATTTTAAACCCCACCATGTGTTTATATGAATATATCAACGTATTCGCTATCTAGCTGATCATTTCAATGTACGAAGTTTTTGACTGTGTTGTTTTTGTTTTTTCCATATTATTTGCAAGATTAATATCTAAATTAAAGGAGAATTTGATTTTTTTATTACAGGTATCGCCCATACCACAATGGTATGAAACTAGAAATCAGTAACAGGAGGAAAACTGTAAACTTCACAAATATGTGGAACTTAACACACCGCTGAACAACCAACAGGTCAAAAAAAAAAATTTTAAATATCATGAGACTAATGCAATGGAAACACAGCATACCAAAACTTATGGGACGTAGAAAAACAGCACTAAGAGAAAGTTTATAGCGGTAAACACCTATGTTAAGAAAGATGGTAGATCTCAAAACAACCTAACTTCACACCTCAAGGAGCTAGAAAAACAATCTATGCGCAAATTTAGCTGAAGGAAGGAGTAAAGATTAGAGCAGAAATCAATGAAATAGGGGATAGAAAAACAATAGAAAAAATTAACAAAACTAAGAATTAGTTTTCTGAAAAGAAGATCGACAACTTAGCTAGATTATAAGAAAAAAAGAAGGAGACTCCAATAAATGAAACCAGAATGAAAGAAGAGACGCTACAGCTGATGCCAGAGAAACATAAAGGGTCCTAAGGGACGACTATGGAGAAGCAAGCAGCAGCAAACTTAGCAGAAGTGGGTAATTCCTAGAAACATAAGACCTACTATGACTAAATCTTGACGAAACAGAAATCTGGGCAGGTCCATAACTAGTATGGAGATTGAATCAGTAGTGATAAACCTCTCAACAAAGACAGACCCAGGTCCAAAAGCCCCAGGCCCAGATGGCTTCGCTGGTGAATTCTACCAAATACGTAAAGAAGTAGTAACACCAATTTTCCTTAAACTCTTCCAAAAAACTGAAAAGAAGTGAACACTCCCAAAATTCCTCTCATGAGATCAGCGTTAATACCAAAGCCAGACAAAGATACCACAAGAAAAAGATAACTACAGGCCAATATACCCAATGAATGTAAATATAACCACCACCAATGAAATACTGGCAACCCAAGTCCGACAGCATGTTACAAGGGCCACACACACGGCCAAGTGGGATTACCCCGGGATGTGAGGATGACCCAACATACGAAAATCAACGAATGTGACATACCACATTAACATAATAAAAACTACAAATCGTCTCAAAAAAGAGTTTTAAAAAATTCAATACCCTTTCAAGACAAAAACTCAACAAACTTAAGTGTAGAAGGACAGCCACATATAAAAACCTGCAGCTGCCACCACACTGAGCCGTGAGAAACTGAAGTCCCTCCCCCTGGGGTCAAGGACGTCCACTCTCACCGCCTCTGCTCAGCACAGCCTGGACGTCGTGGCCAGAGCAAGTAAGCAAGAAACAAAAGACGTTTTCATCAGAAAGGAGGCAGCAAGGTGCACCTGTTCGAAGATAACGTGGTCTTAAATATAGAAAATGCCAAAACCTCCATTTAAAAAATGTTGGAACTAATGAGCAAACTCACTAAGGGCAGCATGTAAAATCAACATACAAAAATCAGTTGCATTTCTATATACTGACAAATCATCTGAAAAGGAAATTAAGAACACAGCCCCATTTAAAATAGTATCAAAAAGAACAAAATATTTGGGAATAAATTTAATCAAGAAGGTGAAAGACTTGGACACTAACGACTATGACACTGATTAGAGAAATTAAAGTAGATACAAGTCAAGGGAAGAGCAGCCCCTGTGCGTGAGTTAGGAGGCTGGGCATAGCACCCAGCCACCTACAGATTCACTGCAGTCTCTACTGAAATGCCAACGGCATTACTTACAGAAAGAAAACACAATCCTGTGAGTCAGACAGAATCAAAAAAGACCCTGAATAGCCAAAGCAATGCCGAGAACAACAAAAACCTCGTAATTTCAAAATATATTTAAAAACTGTAGTGATCAAGATGGTATGGTGATAGCCTAAGACTGACATTCAGTTGGAACAGAACAGAGAGCCCAGGAGTAAAACCATGCAAATACGGGCAGCTGATCTCTGACAGAGTAGCCAAGAATACACGATGGAAAAAGGCTCATCTCCTCGACAAGCAGTTTTGGGAAAAAGCTAGTAAAAGAATGAATTTGGATCCTGATCTAACATCACATACAAAAGTCAATTCTAAATAGACTAAAGACTTGTATGCAAGACTTGAAACTAAAGCTGCCAGATGCAGCCACAGAGAAAAGGCTCATGACATCGGTCTTAGCAATAAAATTTTTGGCCCTGATACTAAAAGCACAGGCAACGAAAAAAAAAAAAACTGACGAGTAGGACCATATCAGATGAAAAGGCTTCTGTACGGCAAAGGAAACAATCAACGAAGCGGGAGAAAATACTCGCAAGCCATATGTCTGATAAAGGGTTAATCTCCAAAATATGTAAAGAAGTCTTACGAATCAGTAGCAAACACTGATAACCTGAATTAAAAGTGGGCTAAGGACTTAAATAGACGTTTCTCCAAAGAAGACACATAAATGGCCAACGGGCATATGAAAAAATGTTAGGTGTCACAACATCAAGGAATTGCAAATCAAAGCCACAATGAGATTTGGCTATTATTAAAAAAACAAAAAACAAAAAACTGCAAGAGTTGGCGAGGATGAGGAGAAACTGGGCCCCCCGCGCATCGCTGGCGGGAATGGAAAATGATGCAGCCAGAGATTACCCAACGAGCTAAGACCAGAACCATCGTATGATCCAGTGGTGCCACTTCTGAGCGCCTAACACAAAAGACTTAAAATCATGATCTCCGAGAGAGAGCGGCATGCACACGCCCTGATGTGGAAACCGCCCGAAAGTCCAGAGACAGGTGAGTGGGTAAAAAAGCTAGACAGACAGACAGACAGACAGACAGACACATGGACACCGGCGTGTCATTCAGCCTTTTAAACGAGAGGAAATCCTGCGACGCGCGACGGTACAGATGAACCCTGAGGACACTATGCTGGGAGCCATAAGCGCGTCCCGGGAACAGGAAGACCGCACGAGCCCGTTCGCGTGCCAGGTCTGAAGGAGCAGAGTGCGGGACGTGGCTGCGGCGGCTGGGGCGGTCAGCAGGCTCTGGTCCGCGGCCACGGCCCGGGTGCTGCGCCGTGGGCGGCTCCCGGGCCCCAGTGCAGCGCAGCCCCGGTCAGCGACACCGCACCACGCGCATCGGCTCGCCTCTGCTTTGAGGAAAAGGGACCAATAAAACACGTGTCTTAGTCCCTGTATTACCGGCTGAATCTCCCTGTGGAAACGTAGCTGTAAGGTGCACAAGAGGGAGACTCGACTCCGGTTCCCGCGGCTGTGTAGATTAAAGTGCGTTCGTCCAGCAAACGCGTAGCGTTCACACACATGATGAGGCGGTGCCACCGCCAAGCGCCGCACACGCACAGGGCTTACCAGACAACGTCCTCGTTCCTCCATTAAGCGAATGCGACAACTAAAAGTCCCATTTGGCCCGAGACACAATAACAGGGTGTCTACAGTCTACTGACGTGGAACACAAAATTCAGTATCAGGAAGTCCCTGAATTCCACAGGCGACCAGCGAAGAAGACAGCACGGGACAGCGCAGGAGGGACCTCTGAATCCGAAGTCCACATTCCCAAAGGAGGGCCAGACGGGTTCGAGCCGCTTGCTGGGGATCACAGGGCCCTGCTAGACCAGGCTGGAGCCCCCCGCAGAGAGAAGGCTGACCGTGCAAAGCCTGCTGACCTGTCCGGTGGGAGCTCCTCCCAGGGGAGAAGCAGGTCTGCCTCCTGAGGCCCCGGGCACAGAGCGGCAGGCACCCCACAGCTCGCTGGAAGGGAAGCAAGCAATTAAAAGGGAGGAGTCGTCCTCAAAGGGCCCCGAACTTCTCTCTGCTGGTGGCAGGCACGAAGTCTAAAACCCTTGAGCCGAGACACTTAAATCATGTCAGCCTCAGGCTTTTCTCAGAAATGCTAACCGCCTCGGGTGAAGAGTTACCAAAACCTACGCTGGAATCAATATCTCCAGGCTGCCGGCTATTTCATTTATAATTTTCTACTTCTCTTTCATATTTGGGATAGTTTCTCTAAGCTCCACTTTGACTGAAACACTCAAAAACCTTAATAGTGAAAGGTAAAATTTCGATTCTAGAACAAATACAAGTTAGTCTCTCTATCCATCAGTCTATTTTTCATAACTGAAATCAGAACATTCAAATATTCAGAATGATCAAAGTATTTACATTACTGAAAAAAAATCAAGAAACTGACAGCAAAATTCATTCGGTTATTATATAAACAGCAAAAGCAAACGTCAAGTGGGCTTTCGGCACTAGGGAAAATGGAGAGACTATGAGACCGTGTTGCAAACTTGCCAGAAGCTTCGACTGTTTGTCACAAAAGGATTCACTTCGATCAGAGGCTGAGCTACTCCCCTTTGCCATGGCAACGGCTGCAGAATCCGGTACCCGGAGGCTACGGCCGTAATCGCGGTTCTGCTCAGAGGCTGCTCTGTGCTAAGAATTCACATGGAAATTGGAAAGCAACTACTTTGAATATTTCTACCCAATTCTGAATAACACTTTTCGCAACTCCACTGTCGGGTGTGTGACTATGGGCTTTCCCGACCTGTCCTTTGGAGAGAGACTTTCCAGGTGTGAAAGCCACGCGTCACCTCCTGAGGAAGCACGGGCCGCGGCCAGGCAAACCGCAGACCAGAGGGTGAAGAGCATGTCACGCAGCGGGGAAGTCACCTCGTCCTGCGACGATGATGGACACGGAAGGGGTTGCTCTTCAAACCACCCGACTGCGCACAGCCCCTGGTCGTGGCCGCGGTGACTGCCACCCGCGGCTCCTGACAGTGCTCGGTGAAGCAAGCCCCTGAGCGAGCGAGCGCCCGCACCCCGGACTCCGCACACACCCGCACCCCTGCCGCAAACGCGATCGGCCGGGCTTGTGAGAGCGCCGTGTCCGTAAGGTCGATGAACCCACCCACACTGTCCCTAGAGCCCTGGGGCTCAGCTTTTCGCTTGTCTGTGCCTGAATCGTTCTGTTGTGCGTTGAAACGCAATGAGCTTCTCAAAGAACAGGGGTTTTTGTTTTGTTCTTTAATGTCAGACGGTGTCCTTCAGCGAGGCTGAAGTGTGGTGTGCTCGGATGGTCGGAGACAATGCTTAAATCTATCACCGTGCCACATAGGATGACCCAGAGGGAGTCGTGGCCTGCGTTCGGCGCCCACACGCACTGCGCGGCCCCCGCCCCGGCCGCGGGAGCCGGGCCAGCACTGGGCAATGGGCCATCGGGACGGTAAACGTGATCCCTGACAGAATCGCAGAGTGAGTTGTGTTCAAGTCCAAAGAAACTCTTGGAACGTGTCACTGCCGGCCACACGGGAGCCCAGCTCACGCACGGCTGCAAACCACAGGAGGGACCTCGCCAGACGCGGCGTCACACCAGGGGCCACGTGGGAGGTGCGGGTGCCACGTGCCACACGTCATTTCATTTTAGACTAAACCATTCAAATAAGGACTGTGGCTAACTAAATACTACTATCTTCTGTTTGCAATGGAAAACAAGGAAGGAAAAAGACAACTTCAACCTGATAATAACTGATGCGTGTCGGATCTGAGAGTACAACACAGACCAGTTTCTAATCCTTTCCTCTGCGGGCAGAAGAAACGAGCCCTGCCCAGCTTGATTCTCGTGAGAGGGGGCGCAGGCGGTGCTGCACGCCCCCAGAACTGTGTTCACCAACCGCTCTTCCCCTCGTGTTTCCTGGAACGCTGCAAAGGCCGCCTCCTCGGAAACGGGGCTGCGACTTCACGAAGGCCACTGTCGTTCGGAGCCGCACCCTTCCGCAGCGCAAGCCAGCGCTTCTGTCTAAACGAAGCGTGGATGCTGTACACACAACTTCACGAGGCAGAAAGTTAACTCCCAGTTTCTATTGAGAACATACGTGGCCCAGCCAGCGAGTTAAGAAAGATACATTAGAAAGAAATTCGCGAAGGACATAAACAGCCATTCAAAACCACAGGTACATGGGCACCAAGCACAATGTCTTCTTACCTTACCTCTGGCTGGGTGGGGGTGCTTGGGCTGGGAGGACCTGTGGGGTTGTCCGGGAGTGGACCGTGTTCACACAGAGATAGAATTCACAGGGACCCAAGAGGTTTACCCGGGGCCTCTGTCACAGCTCTAGAAACTGTTGGGTTTCTTTTAAGTCCTCTCGTCTCAAGATTATTGGCAAGACCCCTGCCCGGTACTTGTACACTCATTCAAGGAACAGTAAATAAGGTGCAATGTGGCAAACCTGACCCCGTCCGTCAAAAAGCCATCGCGTCTCTGGACACGAATGGCAGCCTCTGGCAGAACCTGCCCCCAGCCTGCCTGCTTACAGGTCAAAGGAGAGCCGTGTCGGCAGACGCTTCTGCCCTCATTCTCTGTTGAAGCCCAGCTCGTCTTTGGAGCTCGCCTCCCTGAACTTCGATCTGACCGCTCTGTTAATACTGACCCTGCTTTTTTATATTTTTTTGAATGTCAAGGTTATTCACAGCCTATATCAATATACTGGCAATTAATTAAATACATTATGTGTTCACGCTGTTTTATTATTTCTGTTTTTTTTCTCTTCTGGTAAAAATATATATAGGATCTGTTAATGTTTTACAAGTTTGTATTTGTAGTATTTTGTGACTTAACTTTTTAAAAGTTGCATTTGGTATTATAAAAATTTATCTCGTTCCTTTAATACATGAGATTTTAAAATGTAGAGTCCTAATTTATTATGACCTTGAAGCACTGAAGTAGAATTTCAAAACGTATGTAACAATAGGCATAAAGTATAGCTTCAAAGTTCCGATGAGTCAGAAAGCTGATGAAGCAGAAAGGGTTAGTTTTTCTGGAAGACAGATGAGATGGGCCGATTCTTCCAGAAAGTGGCGCTGGATCTCAATGTTCGAGCCCGTAACATCAGCAGAGGAAGATCAATGGCACGTCACAGGTAGAGCAAGATGACTGATCTAGTAACCGAATCTATGTGCAAAAACCAACCATTTCCCAATATTCCACAAATACTAAGTTAGGAATATGGAGAGGCAGACCATTTATAAAAGCAAGAAAAATGTCAAATCACCTATAAATCGATTTAATGAGACATAAAAGGAAGCTTGAATAAATGGGGAAATATGTATGCACCTTCATGGGAAGGCAGAGTATTACCATTCTCTTAAAATTACTTTATAAGTTTCATGCAAATCCAATAAGTATTCTGATGGAAGTTTCCCTCAGAGTTGGAAAAAAAGCTCTTATGAAACTATGTAGAAATGGTAAAACAAACAAGCAAAAGAGCCGGTGTGGAAAGCCGGCAGTCGGGGTAGACCTGCACTCCGCATTTCAGACGCCCGCATATCCGAGGACTGAGGAGCTGTGGTCCTGGCACTCGGTGAGGCCTCGCCAAGGGGAGGGACGCGGACACGCGCCCGAGTGGATCCAGCAAAGGACAAAGGTGGCAGTTCAGGGGAGGGCGCACAGAACGCACAGCATGGGAACAGTCACATGGCCATTCCGGGGAAATCAGCTGGGCTCCTATTTGGGGGCTTCTGACCCTTGATAAACCTACCCAGCCTCAGAAGGCACCGAGGGTCGTGCTTAGTGCTCTCGCGTACAGCAGCTTGTCTTTTGCAAATACTTCACGCTCCTAATAAGTGAAAAGCTCAGCATCCTGGGCTCGGCGTGGCCTGTAACTTGCGTTGCTTTCTAACTAGCTCCTTGGTTTCTTTGACAACAGTCGACTGTTTTTAAATTGTATGAACTTCCTTTGTTCATACTTTGCTTACGCACCATCCATGTTTTGATGTCAGCATTTAATTACTAGTCCAGCATTTACTATCACCTCCTCTGTCCATAATCTCTTTCATGTGTTCTTCACACATTGCAGTAAGCTCTGGACACCTATTTGTTCATTGGCCTGAAATAAAATTAAAAGCAACTTTACCAGGGAAGCTGGAAATGTCCAGCCTTTGCTGATCCATAGCTGGACTCTGAAGAGCTCAACTGTTTCAAAGACCAAGTGAATCTAACACCAGAAATTTTTGCACCACGATGCAACTTAGAATTGCCTATTTGCAACATGTTCCACGTGAGACGACATAAACCTTAAATTAACAAGTTCAAATGAGGACTGGCTGGTCTAAATCCCACGGACTTTATTACAGCTCAGGGCCTGGTGGCTGCAGACAGACGGGAGGGAGGGACACCAGTGCTGCCTCGGGCTCACAGAGTGCCCAGGGGTTCTCAGTACGCTTGACGGGCTCGTTTGCCCTTTGTGACTTCCTTGTGAGGAACGTCAGCTGAACGGAAATGACTCGATTCAAAACCGCGTACACTGCGTCGCGAAGTGGTTAGCGGTGTGCTTAGCCCGCAGGGTCTGCTGACCCTGCCAGCAGAACCGGCCCGCCCCGGAGGACCGTGTCCCCACAGCTCGGAGGAGCAGCCGCCCACGGGCCCGGGGTCCCCTCTGCCAGCGCCGGGCAGGAGTCTGGCCAAGGCCGGAGGGGGCTGCGGCTCAGACCTGCCTGGGGTCCCCTGGTCGTCCTC
>NW_011889111.1:992057-994198 GCF_000151845.1 Pteropus vampyrus | reverse complement strand
TTTTGACCATTTCTTTCTGTTTTTTTAAATCACAGACCTTATCCCTGATTAAGCGGTCTGATTATATGGATCGAATACATTTTTAAGGGTCAGTGCTAAAGACCAGAGTTGGTCCTGGATGCTTGCTGCTCCCATCCTGCACGCTGTCCTCCAAGCTCCAGCGACAGGCTCGCAGACATGTTTGCGTTCATTTATTTTTCTCCATAGCTTCTGCCAATGCGTCCTGACCACCTGGATCCGTGAACTAGCCCCCTCCCCTACCCTCCTGGTTCCGCCTTCCGAGCCCTCCACCCCACCTCCGAGATAGCCCTGGTATCGTCTTTTCCAAGGGCTGCATGAGTTTTCGAAGCTCTCCTTAAACCGGGGGCTGACTAGCCTGCGTTGAGGACACAGGCCCAAAGCCTCAGGTCTGTCAACGGCGTGATGGGAGGCGCGCTCGCTCCCCACCACGCCAGGGTCCCTCACCTCGCCCCTCTCTCGGGTGCTCTGACTTCCGCCTCGCTGGCCACCCTGATGTCCTTGTGCGCCCTCTGCCCCTCCCGACACAGGCCCACGCACCGGCCTCTCCAGGGACTGGTTCTCGCTCTGTCTCTAATCGCTGGGGGCTCACGTCCTCCAGCAGGAAGCAGATGTGCCACCAGCTCCCCCATGGGGGGCTGCTGCTTACACACCTGCTTCCCCGCCAGGGAAGAGCTGCTCGAACAGCTCTTAGCTCGGCATTCTCTGCGTGAAGCCGAATGCTGACACCTCACAACTGTATTATGAATGAGTAAAACAGCTCATTTAATATGAACAAAAAGAATCAGTAATAAAAACAAATGTATACTTTTGATACATTCGAAAATAGGTATGATTTTCATGAAAAATATTTTCAGAGGGGAGATTCTATAGCAAACAAACATCAACATTTCCTTACTTTTTTTGTCTTGCTCATTGCCTTCAGGATGGAGAGATTCAGGTCTTCAAGTGCTGCTAGTACATTTTCATACTCGCCCAAGTGCTGAGAAAAATATTCTGAAAAGTAAAAATATTTTAAAAATTCATGTTTACATTAGGTAATCACAAAATAAAAGAATCAACTAATTATTTATGCCATGAATGAGTAAAACAAGTAAGATGTCAGCAATAAATGAACACTGGAAGGTTTCCAGGTGAGACTAAAGTGTCAATACATTCATTTCATTTACAAAAATCCAGATGGTTACCATTATTCTTGAAGATATATTCTTTCCTCCAAAAACACGAAAATGTGAATCTGGACCTATGAACGAGCCCAACCTAAGAGGAATTTCTATGAATTCATATACCGAAAAGACTTAGCACTTTGTCACTAGAGAATCGGTAGCCAGCGCAGTTCCCGTGACATCATTTTCGGATGAGCCACAGCTTATTATTATTGTCCCTCTTAGCGTCATAGTAGTTATGGGACTAAACTGCATGGTGAGTATAACCACACATGAGCTGCTTGAAATCACTGCAATAAATTTCAGCATGTTTGAGGGAAACTTTTTTGATTAATTACTTAGCACTCTAGGTAGAATTACTTGTTGACACCGATATTAATAACAAATGGAAAATACCGCTGACATTTATTAGTAAATATGCAGACTTCCGAGAAGAAAACAGAGGGGAGCAATAAATCAAGCAGGAGACCGCAGAGCAGGAGACCACAGGGGCCCCTTCGCCACCCGTGCGCGCTGCGAAGTGCTCACGGCTCACTCTCCTGGGCCCACCGCGTGAAGCGCGTGTCCCCGTTCAGCCTGTGCCCAGGCCCAGACGTTCTCACGCGCCACCTCCCTCATCCACCGCCAGCTCACACACCTTCCTACGTGTCCGCCTGACTCCTAGGAGAAGAACAAGCTGCAAACTACCACTCTGTGGGGCGCCGTCTGCGGGGCGCTGTGTCCGACCACGGCCTCCGAGTGCAGCTCTGCACACTGTTGCCGGACTGCTCCACGGGCTGGACGTGCCCCCATCGGCGCTTAGCTCTGACTGTCTCATACACCTCACTTTCTCTTTTTATTTCTGAAGCTCGCAGGTGTGTGGGGTACATATATATGCACTTAAATTTGGTTATTTCTTCCTGTTAATCTTTCTCATGTAGATTTGACTGTTAGATCAGCTGAAAAAATCTAGGGGGG
>NW_011889111.1:985836-990337 GCF_000151845.1 Pteropus vampyrus | reverse complement strand
GATGACAATGAAATGTGTTCTTTTCTGGCTTTTAGAGATATCAAGAGCAAGTTTAAGCACACAGTAAAATGATTGCTCCTGGAATTTCAGTGTTAACCCGAAAGCTCTTTTGTCCTACTAAGCTTAGAAAAGCATTAGACACCAGAGGCCATACATGGCCATCCACATTGACAACACGCATGCCAGCAGCAGCCGTGACGATGCAGGCTGTGAAGTCCCTGGAATCATTCCAGTTCTGAAAGGTTGTCTTACATAAGACATATCAAAATCAAACGCCATCCTGGCTATGCTCAGTGCTACATTGAGCTGGCATGCAGATAATTAGGTATCATTTTGTGGTAATTAAGGATATGCCGCTTTTCGTTCACTGAGCCCAGCTTGATCGCTGCTTCACAGAATGTAGGATGCACCAGGTGGCATTCATTCTGTGAGCCTCTGTGGTCTCCCAGCAATTCAAAGGGAGACGTAAGCGTTACTTTGCTGCTTTCAACAATCACCCAGGGAAAATCTACTTTAAAGATTAAGAACAGAGACAACACTCAAGAAAAAATATCCTGCTGTTTGGAGCAAAAACCATCGCTCATTTTGAAAAAGTCTGTCTACAACTTTTACCAGAATAGTTGTCTTCGATTTTTCATAAAGACAAAAATATATATATATCTCCCAAGAAAATAAAAAAAAAAAATCAAGTGAAAGTAGTTATACTTCAAATATTTTCTTAGTGCTAAATATGACTTGAAAATTGCATAGTTGTCACTTAAATAGATACCGCTGTACCTTCTGGTTTCAAAACAAAATTTTTTCAATTAATGTTATTTATTAATTGTCTATTTGCACAAAACGCTGTAATCAATGGGAGAGAAATCAGTGCCTGCTTTCAAGAAGCATTATTTATTTATTTTTTTGGAAGAACAAAGATAAACACCTGCAAAAATGAAAATGTGCCCATGAAGCAGCATGTTGATAAGTTCCATTAATGATAGTCAAAATAAATGATCAGTGCCAGAATCGTGCGTGGTACGTGTTTTGGAAACATGATTCAGTGTCCCCGTCTGCTTCTACCCCACGGCACTTGCCATGACAGCTCTACTTCTGGGCTACTACGTCTTGGAGAAGCAATGACAAGACAGGCCACAGATGGGACGGGGCTGCGACTGTTAGCTTTATGTGCCACCCTGGCTGGTTCACAGCGCCCAGATATGTTGTCAAACATTATTCCGGATGTTTTGGTGACAGTGTTTTTGGATGGAGTTAATATTTAATTGGTGATGTGTGAATAAAACACATTGCCCTTCCTAATGTGGTGGGCCTCACCCTATCAGTTGAAGCCCAAACAGAAAAAAACTGAACTTCCGCAAGCGACTGGGACTTCTCTAGCAGATGGCCTTTGCACTTGAACTGCACCCCTGGGTCCCCGGCTTGTCAGCCCACTCTGCAGCTGCTGGACGCCCTGCCCTCCAGAACTGCACGAGCCAGCTCCTTAGCGGAATCCCTTCCACGTAAAGACACATGCTGTTGGTTCTGCTTCCCCAGGGAAACCTAATGTGAGCCCAGATTCTTGATTTTTGAAACTCAGGCGCCTAGACCCAGGTAAGAGAAAAGCCTTAGAAAACTACAACTCAGTAAGGGCTAAGCCTCCCAGCGGCCAGCTGCGGAGACGCCCTGGAGGAAAGGAGGGAAACAAAGGGGCGGTGAAGAAAGCCTGGGGCCAGATGTCGGCTTTCGCGGGGAGGCCGTCTGCCCTGCGCTGCCCCCGCACCAGGCCCGTGCGTGGAGGGGCAGGGAGGTGGGGTGTGGCGGAACTGACAAGCGGAGGCTCGGTGACGATGTCCAGGCAGAGACGCTGACCTCGGGCGCCGTGATGGACGCACAGACACGCGCTCGCTGGGCGCGGCAGGAGGGCCGAGGCAGCGTCACGGGCAGCGTCACCCCCCAGAGACTGGTCTGGGAACACTCAGGGCGCCCTACGTGGCACAGGGAGCCGGTGGACAGGAAGAGGGAGACGCAGGGGCCTGCCGGGACTAATGACCGCAACCGGGCGAAACGGAAGACGGCAGCGCAGATGCGCCACGGAGCGCGGACCCGGAGGACGGACGCCCTCCTTTCTAGAGGGTTCTGCACGCAGTCTGGCCGGAGACTGACCCGCAGCCCGGAGTGGAGCAAAGTGACCCCGAGCTGACGGAGGTAGAGTTCCCACGGCTCAGCAGAACGGACGCTCAACACGGAAATTCAGTTGGTTTGCATTAAAAACGGTGACCGCTCCCGTTGGCATCCGCCCGAGCTCCGTGGTCTGCCCGCGCTCGGAGCGAGGCGGCGGGCGGCGCAGAGCAGAGCCGGCTCCGGGGACTGCGCTGCTGGGCATTCGCTTATCTCCTCTGAACTCAGGTTTCTCAAACGTAAAACAAGGGCGTTAGATCAGAAACGCTCTGCAGAAGCGAGGTTTCTCCTTTCCTTGACATAGATTGTCAGTGACCTAAAATGTAAAAGGAAACACCCAGCTTGGAAAACAGTACTTCTGTCCAAAAATTATGTTAAATTTTGTATTTGCATATTTTCTAGCCCACCGCCAGTGCTTGATAAACACTTGTGTAGGTGAAAGGTCATGAACCGGCCAGGAAAACGAAATACACGCAGAAATGCCAGAATGCAATTAGAATGAAGAGCAAAACAAAACTCAAAGGCTGGAGAGCTCTTACGACCCGTTCTAACTTGAGTGAGACCAGGATAGACACGGTCTTTGCCCACCAAGCGTGGAGGCAGATCAGGGCGAGGGAGAGGCAGACCAGGCCGAGAAGGAGATTCAGGGACAGAAGACACAATTCCGTTATTTCTACTGACATTTTTGAAATAATGGGCAAATGGCAATTCTCTCTATTTGATTCTTGATGAGTCCACAAGAGGAGCCTGGATCAATTACCTTTTCCAGTAATGGCATTCGATTTCCTCGGCCTATACTATTTCGTGAAATGATCGACCTTTGGCCAATCATGACATTTTGAGACAGGCGACCTCCATCAACACATGACCCAGAAGTTTCTCATGTTTCGAGACTATTTTTAAAACAGTCAGTCTCCTACTAATAGCTTTCAGACAATATGATTTTTATTAGGAGGTAAGTTGTTCAGACAGTGGCGTGTTGAATCGCATTTTATCACCAAGAACGAGCTACTGTAAAGGTCCTGGGTAGGACAGGCCGAGGGGCAGAGCACCAACGGACAAGACTGGCTTCCCACGGTCCCTGGTCACGGTCAGTAGGCGCCCCTGGCCCACTTCCACAGAATAACTGGCAACAGCTTTTTGTCCATCAATATGCCGACTTCCCATAACTATGAAGTAATATTCACCTTCATACATAATGCATGGCACAGGGTCTCCACTGTAAATTACTAATAATTACTTGTTGAAGAAATAAACGAATAAGTAGGTAACAAGTGACTAACTTCTTGGAGGCTGCGGTCTCAGCTGGAATAATAATCGGCGGGTTTGACATTCTGAATTTTTACTTGAAAACTATTCACAATCCAAAAAAAGAAAGAAAAAGTAAAAATAGAAACTTGGTGCCAGCCTCATTTCCACATCTATTACATTCAAGCTGACGGCGGTGAGGGTGGGTTAGGGTCGGGGAAATATTCAAGCAAATGATCGAAACCCTATGGCAGATTCCTAATTGTTCTGAATCACTGTTTTGAATCTAAAAGCAATTAAAAATTGATGCCCGGAGAAACTTAAAAGTAAAGTTGAACCACTGCACCCACCGGCGAGTGAGCCGGGGCAGCAGCGCATGGTCTGCGTGCACCGACCGGCCAGCTTTCCTCCTGAACGGTTTCCTTCACTGCCAAAGCCTCTTGCTATTTCGTCTGTCTTTTTTTCTAAGAAACCTTTTATGATCAGAAAAGAGAATATAATACTTTATGCAGAAGTTTCTTTTTAAGCATTAGAGAGTTTCTACATAAAAATGCAGAACCATGAAATATATTGGGACAGAACAAACTTCTTAATTTGAAAATGTTTTGAGCCTGTTAAAAGAAGGAAGTCATCCACATTTACATCTCAACATTACATTTCATAGCTTTTACTTCACGGGAATAGATAACTATTTTAAAAGGGGAAAAAAGCCTTTGAAATAACCTTTGTCTTGTTGAGAGTCCAAAGCCAGATTTATCGTTTACTCTGTCCCCAATGAAAAGAGTCAGTTCCCTTTTTTATTGACAGGACTGCTCAGTGGCTTTGCCCTTTCTGTGGTCTGCCGGGTCCCCTCTAAGTCACCCCCGCAGTGCACCTCTGCCTTCCACGCATCCAATCGCTGTACCCGCTTCCCGCAGCCGTCAATCAACTCTCCGAGTACTGCTGACCACGCTCCGCCCCTGCGACCGCGAGGGGCAGCGGGGAACCACGCCCTTGCCTCAGGTGGGTTCGCAGTTTAGATCTGGAGACGAGAGGAACGTGCTGATGAAACATCGAGCAAAAAGCAAGGGGTGATTTTATGGAATTATGTGATGCC
>NW_011889111.1:981357-983431 GCF_000151845.1 Pteropus vampyrus | reverse complement strand
ATAATAGATACAAAAAAGAGCGATAAAGGCAGCCGTGAAAGCAACCACCTCTCCAGCGCACCTCCAGATCCGGTCTGCCAGAGCGAGCCGCCACCTTCCGTCAAGGATGATATGCCTGAAGCGATTTTCTAAGAAGCCTTGGAATATTGTGATTTCTGATATTACACGATAAATAGCTAAAAATCCAAAAACTGACTGAGGTGGCCTGGCGAGGAAAGAGCGAGCTTCGTCTCGGGTGGCCTGGGGTCCGAGGCCCTGACATGCGTCTTTTGTGCAACCTTGGGCAAGTTACTGAACTTTCTGTATCAGCCTCCTTAACTGCAGGCTAGTAAAATACTTTTAATTTGTTTGTGTGTGTGTGTGTGTGTGTGTGTGTGTGTGAAGATTAAATTAGATAATGTAAGTAAGTGCCTGGCACACAGTAATTCAACAAATGAATTTCCTTATTCAATTAAAAATTAAACATTTGCTTTAGAAATTAAATATTCTTTTTAGGAATTATATATGAACTCCCTTTATAAAATATTTGGCCTGCCTACCTCTTTGTCAGAGAAAATTGGAACCAAATATTTTTTTTCAGAAATTATAACTAAAGAGAAATCATTTCCATGTCACTGGAAAGAAAATCCCCTTAAAATTCTTTCCAAGTCCCTAAACGAATGGCAATCTTAATTATAAAGCAAGTTTTGTTTGTTCCTCCTCTTGCTTCCTGCAGGACAGTGCTCGGCCCCACCGCACACGGCATCCCCAGCAGCCCCGCCGAGGGAAGGGGCGCCAAGGAAATGCCTCCCCAACGGGGAAGTTAACGTAGCTCTCAGGAAATGGCCGCATTTTCTCTCTGCATCTTGACGAGCTAGAGATGCTTGAAGAAAGCAAATGGGCTTCAGAAATTACGAAGTGAAAGCTACATCTAAAAAATGAGTGAATGATAAGGAAATTTGGTAGCCACAGGTTAGTTCTAATGGCCAAATAGAATCGATAACTGAAGGCCTGGCTATGATTAGAATGAGTCTGATGAGACTAAGACTTCTGTTCTCTGTCATCAAAAATGTGTCAAAAGAGCATCTGTGCAGGGTGTGCCCCAACGGCGTTTCTCTTGGCCATGCACACAGTCTGACTTTCAAATTCTTGATAAATGCGAATAACGCAGCATGTGAGAACCACCCAGAGTGTCGATCATCGAGCAGGGCCTGCTCTCTCAGCCAGCCTAAGTCGGCAGTCCCTGAGGACACACAGGCCTGGCAGGACCACAGGAGCAAAGAGGTGGTGCGACAGGCGCGATCCTAATCGTTCGAATATAGAGAACAGGGACGCGGCGGACAGCTGATCCGACAGACGGTCAGGACGAGTGCGCGGAGGGCGCCAGGACGCTGGACAGCTCCATGGGACCGGCCTCCCAGGGAGACCAGGCTTTCTGGCGTCAGCCTCCCCACGGCCGAGCTGCGGGGCTCCTGACTGACCGCACACTGGGGGGAAGCTGGACGTCCAGCCCCAGCAAGCCGCTGGCCTCCCCGCGGAGGCGGGTCATCTTCCCCTGAACTCGAGCTGGTGAGGCAAGTCCTTGAGGCTGCGAGGCGGTTACCGACGCGCCCAGGACTCGGGCTCCGCGTGCCCGGCCGCTGTTCCCGCGCCCTGACACACACCCAGGCCTGCTGCTCGGCCACCTGCAAGCTGGCCCCACGCTGTGGCCGCTGGGGAGCGGACGGAGCGTCTGGCAGGCTGTCTGCCAACACCACTTCTGACGACAACGCCATAACCATCTCAGGGGGCTCTGACATCCCGAGAAGTCAAGAACCTCACAAACGGGCCGTTTTTCAACTATTCATCGGCTCGAGTGAAGTGGATTTACTCTTTTGACTTTTCCTGCTTGTTCGAGGGACATCCGCCCCGCTGCAGCCCAGAGCACGTCCCCGGCGAGCGGCCCGGGGCCACCCACGCCCCGCAGCGGGACAGGGGCGCGCACAGGCGCGGCGGAGCTGGCGCTTCCACTGCCGGTCACGCTGACGCAATGCGCTCGGCTCACGCGCCCGCATGGAGCAGCGCAGCGCTGCTGCCTTCACCCTGCAGCCCTCGG
>NW_011889111.1:964215-980357 GCF_000151845.1 Pteropus vampyrus | reverse complement strand
AGACATGCGTCAACGCACAGGACTTCAGGAGATAAAAGCTCCTTTCCGCTCGGGGCACAAGGCACTTACTAACTTCTGCGTCTGATCTTGAACAACAGGGAAATCTGGATAAGCAGAAAGGGGGAGCCACATCAATAACAGGTGAACGTGAAAGCTCTGGACAAGACGTAGCAGCGAATCTAGGGGCGGGGGCAGCCCTGGAGGGAGATGAGGCCCCCCCTCTCTGTGCGAGGAGATACACCCCGATCTCGAGGCCCACAACAAAGCCCCAGCACTGCAGCCAGCGCCCTGCCGGCCACAACAGCTGCATGCTCACACAGAGCAGAGTTGAACCCACACCCGCAGTCGGCTGATCTTGGACTCGGAAGCAAAGGCCATTATAGAGCAGGACAGCTGAATGTCCACACGCAAAAAAGATGAGCCCAGACGTGGGCCTTGCACCTCGAAGATAATAAAAATGGGCTCAAAACGGACCACGGACCGAAACGTAAAATGTAAAATAAGAGAACAAATAAGTTACCTTGGGTTGGGTGATGAGTTTTCAGATACAAAACCAAAAGTACGATCCATGAAAAAAGAAATGCTAAGTTGGACTTTTTTAAGATTTAAATATTTTGCTCTGGGAAAAAAAATTACTCTTGAGAGAATGAAAGACAAATCACAGACTTAGAGAAAATATTTGCAAAACATATGTCTGAATAAAAACATGTATCCATAGCATACACAGAACTCTTAAAACAATGAAAAGCAAAAATCCAATTAAAATGTGGGCAAAAGTCCGAACAGGCACTACACCAAAGACACACAGATGGTGATTAAGCATTTGAAATATTTTCAATATTATTTGTCATAAGGAATTAATACTTTAAATAGCAATGAGATACTACTACATACCCATTAGAGAGGCTAAAATCTCCCCTCCCCTGAAAAGCCCAGCAAAGCCCCGAACCGCCTCGATTCCCGGCGAGCATGTGGGAAAACAGGCACGTCCATGCCTGCTTGTGGGAAAGCCAAAGAGTTCAGCCCCTTTGGAAGACCTTCTGGCATTTTCTTAGGCAGCAGTCATGCTCCTAGGTATTTACCCAACCGGCTGAAAACTTACATCCCTATAAAAACCTGCTTGTGAATGTTTACAACAGCTTTATCCACAATTACCAAAAACTAGAAGTAACCAAATGTCCCTCAATCAGCGCACAGATGAAATAATTTTGGTTCATCCCCACAAGGAATGTTATTCAGTGATTTTAAAAAATGAGCTCAAGGAGACATGGATGAATCTCACATGTCTACCCGGAAGAAGCCA
This sequence comes from Pteropus vampyrus, assembly GCF_000151845.1. Classification (NCBI taxonomy): domain Eukaryota; kingdom Metazoa; phylum Chordata; class Mammalia; order Chiroptera; family Pteropodidae; genus Pteropus; species Pteropus vampyrus. The sequence goes on along the minus strand of NW_011889111.1, from coordinate 979,054 downwards.
GTCTGGAAAAGCGACACAGTGCACGATTCCAGTTTTATGGCATTCCGGGAAAGGCAAATTCATAAAGGCAGTAAGAAGATCCGCAGCTGCCGGGGGCCGGGGTGAGGATGGAGGACAGGGACGGGGGTGCCTCACAGCGGGGAAACAGTTTCGTAGACACGGAAGGATGAATATGTGACATTATGCTTTATTCAAGAGCCGTAGAACTTTACAAAACAAAGAGTAAACTTTAATGTATGCAAATTCTTAAAGAATCATTTAGGAGTTTAGGCGATCCCAGGGTGAAATGCAGAATGCGACAAAATAATTTAACTGTATTAGAAATGTACATTGTGTGTCGACTATAATAGAAAAATAGAAAAATGTTTGAAAATGTATGAAACCACTGAGGAAAGCGAGGGAAACTCTGGGAATGACTGGCATCTGCCAGCCAGGGGCCAACGCAGCGCCCAGAGCTGAGCCGTGCTTGGTGAAGCTGCTTCCTGTGAGCCGCGTGTGTGCAGTGGGATCGCATGGGATGTGAGTGACAGCCGACGGGGTCCAGGGTGCTCGCTGCTGGACCGCGAGGAGGTCACAGTAAGCGAAGGGAGGGGGCCGACCGCTCAGCGTGGTGATGGTCTGGAGTCTGAGCGATCAGTCTGAACTCCTGTTTAGCTTCATAGAGGAACTCGTGGGTGCACTACAGAAGTGTGCACACACGTGGGTCAGCACACACAGGCATCCTTCCTTGCTCGATCAGCTGAGGGAGCTTAGAGCAATGATGAGACCCCGGTAGTACTGAGCACATGGACCACCCAGAGACTGGTTTCTGATACCTTCTCCAATAACATGACCAGGGCTCCCTGGAGAATAGGCTGATTCTAGGATGGAAGAGGCAGGAATTATAAAAGATGGGCCTGAAAAATCTTACAGCGCCAGAAAGTAAGGAAGTGCTAAAAATCCCTCACAGTTGTGAGGGTATGTCAAGGGCACACAGGAGTCGAGGGAAAGAGCTCTCAATGGCCAAAGTGGGAACAATTAGAAGCCAAAGAATATAATAAATACCCATGTGTCCACAGTGTTATCATACTGAATGAATGAATGAACGAATGAACGAATGAATATACAAACAAGAGAACAGACGAAATCTCCCGTGCAGAATTCTAAATACTTCATACAGATACTCAGTCTCCTGGGAGGTGAAGCATAATTCTCACTCCTCGGGTGTGGGCTGTCCAAGGGGAACCCCTCCCAGAGAGACCAGTTACGGAAAGAGGAGGAAAGAGTAAGCTTCATGGTGGAGGAACCTGACAAGCCCTACCCCAGCCAGGTGACAAAGGCCAACACCAATCGTCACAAATCGTGTGGACAGCAGACACCTTTGATGTGGTCACTTTACCTCCGTGGTCGCCCTCCCCAAACACACAGCTCCAGTGTAATCGTGAGAAAAGCATCAGAAAAATCCCCATTGAGGGACACTATATAAAACCAGCAACTCCTTAAAACTGCCAAAATCATCAAAAACGAGCCAAGTCTGAGAAACTGCCTCAACCTAGCAGAGCCTGAGATATGATGACTAAATGTGCTGTGTTATCCTGGATGGGGTCCTGGGACAGGAAAAGGACATTAGGCAAGAGTTAAGGAAATCTAGTAAAGTATGAACTTTCGTGAATAATGTCTCAGCATTGGCTCACTAACAACATGTGCCACAGCACCGTAACCTATTAATAGTAAGGGACGCCGGGTGGCAGCTATGTGGGGATTCTCCATACTGGCTTCACGGTTTCTCTGTAAATATAAAACTTCTCTAAAATAAAAGTTTATTTAGAGATATATACAATAGAATGTGAAAATCATATAGAATTGCATAAAAGACTTTAAAACATTAAAAACTGACCATGCTATCAACATGGTAAAATCAAGTGACGTTTATTCATATTCGACCTTGAAATCTAACATTTAACTCAACAGTCACCTTGATAAATTCATTTTCTTAACCCCAGTCTACCCAGGTGCTCGTGTTTTCTATAGACTGTTTGGGAGAATGAATGTGCCTCATGTATCATGCTCATACCAGTAACGATACGTTGACCATTGACTCTCAGGCACATGCAGACCCCCGGGGGCTTCGACTACACCTACCAGCTGGTCTGTGAGTGTGCGTTTCTGTGATGGATCTCTCTTGCGAGGAGCAGGAACAGATCCACAGACCTCTGACGCGACCGTTTCCTGGGTATTTCGATCATAAGAGCCAATAAATGCTAAATTTTACTTAAACTAATCTGAATTGGGTTTTCGGACAATTAAATTGAAAATTTAACTAAAATTAAACTGAATTGGTCCTGATTAATCTTTTTTCTCCCCTAGCTATCTGTTTTTACTCATCTTTAGAGATTTAGGTGAGGACAGTAACTCCATGGCTTACCTCGGCCGCTCCAAGACCAACACCCTCTTCCTCCTCTGAGCTCTGACCGGCGGTGTACTTACCATTCCTCTGGCTTAGTGACACCTCCTGTGTTGTTATCATGCGATTTTCTCTATATTTATGACTCATTCACCACTAAAATGCTAAGGTCAGAGGACGGTGTGGTCCAATGTCACCTTTCCCACTCAGGTTCCAAAGAGTTTACAGTTGCTTGGCTGAGTTTTCTCCAGATCTGTGTGCACAACTTTAAGGGGAGGTATTCATCACACAGATACCAACTCGTCCTAGTAACACAGCCTTGTCAAGGCTCAGCTTCCAGTCGGCCTCCCATCGTCAATGAACAAGGGAAGAAGTCACATCTTTAGGGCCTGTGTGAGATTAATGAAGGCAGAAGGGAACACTAGAATGTGAAAATCATACAGAATTGAATCATATAGAATTCATCACTACAGAGATGAGCCACGGCCAGCGAAGCATCCTGAGCTAGGTACCGGGTTCGAGGGGAATCTGGTTAGAAATCCTGTTCACTTGGCCTGTGTCCTTGAATGAGTTGCCTATGTCTCAGGTTACTCACTGATAAGATCAGGATAGGAGATTATCTTCCTTCTAAGATCATTATGGAGACTGAATGAAATTACTCGCATAGCACCTGACACATAGTAATCCTTTGCCAGGGTTATTTACTGTTATTACTGTAATGCCATTTTCTTTTGAAGTCTGGACCAATTTTCTCATGGACATATAAGTCTTGGTAGTGTATGGGCTATTACATTTTTAACAATTTAAGTGTGATTTTGAATATTAAGGGAAAAGACAGAAATGTCCTTATTAACAGAGCAACAGATATTCATGAGTAAGTTCTCATGACTAAAAGCGAGCCCAATACTACAAACAAATCAAGCTTTTCTTATGTAAGACACTCTCAACATAAATAGTTTAAGTCTCATTACCGACCTGGTGACCCAAGCCGGAAACTAGGATCTGAACCCCCACGCTTAAGAACGTGCCAGCAAATAGCTCCATCCCTCTCATTAGACATTTCCAGTTAATTACCAAGTCCTTGCTGGTTTTGCATCCAAAAACATCAAATTCAGTTTCTTATGTCCATCACCTTTTCCAGTGGTTTATTGACGCCCCCAGCCCTAACCTGGAGGTTTCTGCAGAAGGTTCTGGTGCAGGATGAGGAGGCCTAACTCAGGCGGCAGGCCCGGGCGGAGTGCGGAGATTGTTTCTAAGACGCTTTGACAGAGCGGCCGATAGGGTGTGCCGACAGAGGGTCGCGCTGTCTCAGGGAAAGAGAACAGTGTGGAAGCTTCTGAAGCGTGTGGCTGGGGCCACTGCCGACTCGGGTGCTGTTTTCTGTGCTGGGGACGCCGCTGGGCCGGGCGGGCAGACACGACTCAGAGTATCTTGTCTGTGGCTTCACATGAGAGCACGGCAGGTGTTCAACATACACTTTCTACAAACTGAGAAACGGTTCAGGAACTATGCATTTTTTCAAGTTCCGTGCCTTTGGACTTGCTTTTCCCTTTAGCTGCGATTACCTGCCCCCGCCTAATCCGCACTTACTCAGAGGAATCGCAGCGCAGGAGGAGGCCTCCTCAACGGCGGAATCACAAACCTTCCCTAACGGCCCCGTGGCAGTCTCGTCGGGGCTATGAAAAAGCAACCGCAGACCACGCGTTACACCCGTCGTTAGGCGCACAGGGGGCTACGGTCCCTGCCCTCAGAGAGTTCATGGTCTCATGGGCGCGGGGACACACGCACCAAGCATTCAGTACACGAGAGAATGGGCGCTGTGTACCAAGTGCTGCGAAGCCATGGAGGAAGGGCGGGCTGGCGGGCCAGGGCGGCGACACTTGCAGAGAGCGGATCTGTCACGTGCGAGGCCCTCTGTCATTTAACTTAACCAGCGCACAGGCTTTAGGTCCCCCCCAAGTCACACAGCCTGCCTGGGACCGAACCCATCTCCGGATCAGCTCCTGACTCCGAGGCCACTTCTCTGCCATGCCAGATCCACAGGAAGCTTCGCAGGAGGGACACACAGGCCGAAAGCAGAGAGTGAAGGCTGCTCCCCTGAGGATGTGCCCGTCCAGACGCAGAGGGTGGGGGCGTGAGTCGGCGTCCCTCAGAGACAATGGCGGCCAGGAGGCTGGGTGGCTGGCGCATGCTCGGGAGTCTGGATCTTGTCCTCTAGGCACCAGGTGACAAACGAAGGGCTTGAACAGAGAAGCGCCGGGATCAGGGACACTCGGCAAGATCACCCCCACACAGGACCTAGGAGGGTGACTTCTCAGCACGTGTTAGAGGGCGCAGTTATTTTCCAGTTCATGTTCTCTCCCCTCCGGAGCTTGAACTTCAGCTGGGCTGCAGATGGGGAGCTTGGCCGCCACGCAGCCGCCCCAGGGTCTAGATGGAGCAGAGGGGCTCACGCGGCAAGCCAGGGAGGGGGAGGGCGCGAGCGTGGACCTCAGCAGGCGCTTTAGGTACAAGCCTTGGTTTGGGGCAGACACTTTGCCCACAGCTGTCGGTGCAGAGTCTCCGCCCGAGCTGCCCGCTGCCCACGGCAGCGAGGTCACGGCCTCGGTGACTGGAATCTGAGTTTTCTGTTTGTCTCTGTGACAGCTGATATGCCCAGCTATGCAAAGATAAGAATTTTCAGTTTTCTGCTTTGGGTGGAAAGCAACACATTTATGAGGGCGATACTGCTTTTCATTTTAGGAAAAAATCTGTACTACGGAAATAGAAATTTTGTTTTTCCTTATTTTTTTAAAACAATCGTCAGTCAGAACTTGCAGTCACGTAGTCCAACACATGCATGCGTGACGAGCCACTTCTCCCAAGAGGGTTGTTTTGGGGCACGAGGGCGTGTGTCTGTGTCCGTCTGTGTGTCTGTGTGCTGTGTCTGTGTGTCTGTGTGTCTGTGTCCATGTCCATGTGTCCGTGCGTCCATGTCTGTGTGTCCGTGTGTCTGTGTCCGTGCGTCTGTGTCTGTGTGTCCGTGTGTTCATGTCCGTGCATCCGTGTCCGTGTGTCTGTGTCCGTGTGTCCGCGTCTCTGTGTCTGTGTGCTGTGTCTGTGTATCTGTGTGTCTGTGTCCGTGTCCGTGTGTCCGTGTCCATGTCCGTGTGTCTGTGTACTGTGTCTGTGTGTCTGTGTGTCTGTGTCCATGTCCATGTGTCCGTATCCGTGCGTCCGTGTCTGTGTGTCCGTGTGTCCATGTCCGTGCATCCGTGTCCGTGTGCGTGTGTCCGTGTCTGTGTGTCTGTGTACTGTGTCTGTGTGTCCGTGTGTCTGTGTCCGTGTGTCCGCGTCTGTGTGTCTGTGTACTGTGTCTGTGTGTCTGTGTGTCTGTGTCCATGTCCATGTCCGTGCGTCCATGTCTGTGTGTCCATGTGTCCATGTCCGTGCGTCTGTGTCTGTGTGTCCGTGTGTCCATGTCCGTGCATCCGTGTCCGTGTGTCTGTGTCCGTGTGTCCGCGTCTGTGTGTCTGTGTGCTGTGTCTGTGTATCTGTGTGTCTGTGTACTGTGTCCATGTGTGTGTCTGTGTGTCTGTGTCCATGTCCATGTGTCCGTGTCCATGTGTCCGTGTCCGTGTGTCCGTGTGTCCGTGTCTGTGTGTCTGTGTACTGTGTCTGTGTGTCTGTGTGTCTGTGTGCTGTGTCTGTGTATCTGTGTGTCCATGTCTGTGTATCTGTGTGTCCATGTCTGTGTGTCCATGTCCATGTGTCCGTGCGTCCGTGTCTGTGTGTCCTTGTGTCCGTGTGTCCGTGTGTCCGTGTCCGTGTGTCCGCGTCTGTCTGTGTCATGGATCACTCTCACTGGCCTTTCATTGACTTGCGTGCTGGCAGGCACGTGGAAACAGTCCACCGGTCTGCATCTGCCTGCAAGTAAACCTGAGTCTCAGGCTCCTGCTCCGTAGTAAGTGATCTGATTCTCAGTTTCACTAATTTTCTCCAAATTTGAGAAAATAGTGAGATATTGTGAAACAAAATCGGCCTTAGGCCAACAATCCTGATTTCTAGGGCCCGGCCCTAAATCTTTCCTCCTCATTTGGGGGTGGGACCCCTGGTGAGGAGACCGGAAGGGCCTTGGAGCCCACGGGAGCTAAGATGCTTGATGCGAAGGGCGGCAAGTGCCCAGGGCAGGACACAGACCCACAGGCCCCTGGGGGGCCCAACTGTGCCGTCCTCAGGGGCAGTATCCCCCTCACCGGACCTTGGTTTCACTGCGCTGCCCGAGGTCACACTCCACACGCCAACTGCATAAACCAACCTTTGGGCAACGAGATCGGAAGGTTTACGCCAGTGCTCGCTACGTCTGGTGACACTGGTTCTACAAGGGTCCGGCGAAGGCTCCGTGACGTCGGCAGCAGCAGACCAGGGTTTCTGCGCCCGTGTTATTGTCTCGAAGTGGATTAGTCAGTTCTTTCAGATCAGCAAGGAAGCACTCGGTGCACGAAAATGCTAACGCTGCTGTGTGGGGGTGAATCAGAACGCCACATTCAAGGTCTTCACAGAGTCGGGCTATGGCTGTGAGCATATGGTGTGCGCAGACTCGAGCTCATACACATGTGCACACATGATAATGTGAACGAGCTCCAAATTTGGAGTCAGACAGACCTGGGTCCAAGAACCCTGGTTCTGCTAACACGATGCAGCCTGAGAGAACTTTTACCTCTCTGACCTTCATTTGCTCCATTTGAAAAACAGGGAGATAATAAAAATAGATAAAAATGTTGAGTGATTATTACTATGTGAGGGATCACAACTGTCTTAGAGGCACATTAATTCTCAAGACGACTTTGAGAAGCAACGGCTCCTTTCACAGAGGAGGGAACTGAGACAGGGGCATGTGTGTCACTTGGTCAAGGTCACAGAACTAAAGCCATCTCGACTGCGCGCGTCTTCCTCACGCTTTCCGACTGAAGACAGCGGATAAAGCTCGGTGAGTGGGGCCCGACCCTTGCGTCCCCCAGCAGCTTTGTGCAGCGCTATCACTAATAAACAGCTGGTAAACAACAATGCTCAGCTTGATTAACTGACGCATATGACTGTGTTTCTTCCGCTTTCAAGGTCAAGTTGTTGGTCGCGCGCTTCTTACACACAGGTGCGCGGATGCGCAGTGAGCGCCCTGCTGTGGCAGGCGCTGGGCTCCCCACCGCGGGCCCGCTGGGCCATGAGGCAGGCGCAGTCTGCGCCCTCGCGCACGCGCATGGGCTGCTCTGAGGATCCCCCAAAGACACCTGCCTTACGCCGGGGCCGAAGCGCCGCGCCCTGGGAGCGGTGTTGGCACCCGCGCACCAACTCCAGGAGTCCGGTGGCGGCACTCACTGCCGGGAGCCTTGTCGCTGCCTTTTTCTAAGGTTAAAACAAGCTTTCTGCAAGTTTTACAAACACCTATGTATCGTTTCCGTTTTCATCCGACCTGCGCATGAGCAAGCTTCTCAGGAGCTGTGCATTTCTGGGTTTACCTGCGTTCGGAGGACCCCTGTCTCCCCCAAGCAATCCCATTGAAGTCCATCTCTACGGCTAGGATCCTCGCCTATGCTTTAAAAACCACCACCAAAACCAAACATCTCGCCAAGATGCCGTTATTAGAGCTAATCGCTAATCACGTATTTCCTCCCATTTTTCCAGCAGCTTCTCTTCCATGTCAAAGAGATCCCTAAAGCGTGATCTCCTCTGGCAGGCTGTCACCCTGTCACTGCCTCTTACTCCCTTCGTCATCCTGTCACCAACTGTGCAGTCCGCAGGGGGTTCTAGCACATGAGGGTCCGCTACCCAGGTCACAAGTCCACGCGGCAGCTGTTTATTTGCAAATCCAGGACGTGATGGACACGGGGTATGGCAGGAGGCTTTGGATGCTGGCACCCTCTCATTTACCTGAGACTGCCCGCTGCCTTCTTCGCCTGTGCCCAGACGGTAAAGAGACTCCCCCTCCAAACCCACTGCCACGGAACCGACTGGGACGTCGTCAGCCATCTGGCGGCCAAGGTGCCGCAACGCGAAGAGCTCAGGCTTTCAGCAGCAAGAGTTACAGTGCTAATCGTCACAGCGGCGGCAAGGTGAGCAGGTGTCAGTTCTCACTGCGTGCCGGGCACTGTGCTGGGGACTCGACACACTGACCTCGGACACCGGTGGACATCCTTATGTCCATTTCATAGATGAGGGGGCTGCGGGTTCCGAGTGTGCTACTTGCCCAATGCCACAGAGCTACAAGGCAGCACACGCAGCTGTGATCGAAAACCAACCGGCCTGGCTCTGCCCCCCTTCCCTTCACACCCGGAATGAGGGAGGAGAGAAGCAGGTGACCAGTGAGGTGGGGGAGAGCGGACAGACAGAGGGGCTGGACAGCGGAGCGAACGCCCTTACACACGATGAGTTCACTAGACAGATGTCCACTGAGCACCGAGCGCCTCTCCTGGCTAGGCAGTGTCCGTCCAGGATACACGCCACGTCCTAGGGAGGTGCCTGGCCTGGAGGCAGGCAGGCTCTCCGGCCCTCACGGAGGCCATGCTCAACGCGGCCCTAGGGGGTGGGGGCGGAGGGAGGATGTGTGTGTGTGAGTGTGTGTGTGTATGTGTCTGTGTGTGAGTGTGTGTGTCTGTGTGAGAGTGTGAGTGTGTGTCTGTGTGTGAGTGTGAGTGTGTGTATGTGTGAGTGTGAGTGTATGTGTGAGTGTGTGAGTGTGTGTGAGTGTGAGTGTGTGTATGTGTCTGTGTCTGTGTGTGAGTGTGTGTCTGTGTGTGAGTGTGAGTGTCTGTGTGTGAGTGTGAGTATGTGTCTGTGTGTGTGTGTCTGTGTGTATGAGTGTGTGTCTGTGTGTGTGAGTGTGTGTGAGTGTGTCTCTGTGTGAGTGTGTGTCTGTGTGTGTGAGTGTGTGTGAGTGTGTGTCTGTGTGTGAGTGTGAGCGTGTGTATGTGTGTGAGTGTGTGAGTGTGTGTGAGTGTGAGTGTGTGTCTGTGTGTGAGTGTGAGCGTGTGTATGTGTGTGTGAGTGTGAGTGTGTGAGTGTGTGTCTGTGCGAGTGTGTGTGTCTGTGTGTGTCTGTGTGTGTGAGTATGTGTGTGTGAGTGTGTGTATGTGTGAGTGTGTGTATGTGTGAGTGTGTGTATGTGTGTGTGTCTGTGTGTCTGTGTGTGAGTGTGTGTGAGTGTGTCTGTGTGTGTGTGAGTGTGTGTCTCTGTGTGTGAGTGTGAGTGTGTCTGTGTGTGAGTGTGTGAGTGTGAGTGTGTGTCTGTGTGTGTGTGTGAGTGTGAGTGTGTGTATGTGTGTGTGTCTGTGTGTGTGAGTGTGTGTGAGTGTCTCTGTGTCTGTGTGTGAGTGTGTGTGTCTGTGTGTGTGTGAGTGTGTGTGAGTGTGAGTGTGTCTGTGTCTGTGTGTGAGTGTGTGTGTCTGTGTGTGTGTGAGTGTGTGTGAGTGTGAGTGTGTGTGTGTGTCTGTGTGAGTGTGTGTGTCTGTGTGTGTGAGTGTGTGTGAGTGTGTATCGGGGTGGGGGGGTGGGCGGAGCTGCCCAGACCGGGTCTTGGGCGGGAGTGGGAGCCGCTCAAGAGGGTCCGGAGCAGGCTGCAGAGGGGAGGTTCGCGCACTGGCTTCCGAGCTGGGACAGCCCCGCAGAGCGCTCCGGGCCGCCTGGTGTGACCCGCGCGTGGGGCGAGGCAGGCGGCTGTGACAGCACCCGGGCGTCAGGCATGAGGACGGGGCGAGGGGACAGCGCTCGTGAGGAGACGTGAGACCGAGTGGGCCGCACTGGGGTCCCGTGAAACTGCCCGCTCGCCAGTGCGTGACCCGCGAGGCTGCGTAAAACCACTGAGGCGCGGGACCCAGGCTTTGCGAGGACTCGGACGGGACCCAGGCTGCCCACGAGCCGAGCCCAATGGGAAGAGTGACGGGTACGGAGGCAACGCGGACCCCTCCGCCGGAGCCTTGGGGTCCCAGGGAAGGGGCAGGGCTGGGGGAACCGGGACGCGCAGCCAGGAGAAGCTGTTGTTCTTTTACGGTGAATCTGAACCAGAAAGAGAAAAGCCAGAGCTGCGCCCTCCCCACTTCGAGGCGCCGCCCCTGTCGGGCGCGGAGGCCCCGTGGGCTGCTCGGGTACCTGGACCCCGGCGTCTGGGACTCTTACTGGGACAGGAAGCCGACGTTTCGTGTCAACTCCACATCACTCTTTAGAAGGGGACCCAAACGGTAAGAGATTAAAACACAGGAACTGTGGGTTTTTGATCTTACCGTTTTTGTCTGCTCTCCTCAGTATCTGGAAAAGAAAAAGAAAACATTGTGTCGCCATTTTTTGTTACGTATTGTGGTAAACATTATACTCAAACATAATTCACCCATTGTTAAATGAAAGAAATTCCGATTTTCCATAAAGGCTTGCGCATTGAGATCTGTCTTTATGATAGTCAAAACCCCTCAAACGCCCACAAACCCGGGAAGAGACACGGCACTGCCGGTGACCCACACAGCTGACAGGGCTGAGTGACGCATGGGGAGAAACGTGCTCCTGGCACACAGCCACGGGGCGGGCGGCAAAGTAACGATCCCGAGGCAGAAATCAGACACAGAAGAATAGCGTTCCTACAAAAACTCTAGAAAAGGCAAACCGGTCTATAGAGACAGAGGCAGCCCAGGGTTGTGTAGGGCTCGGGGAAGCTTCGGCGCTGGGTAGGCAAACTTACTATCGCATTGTGCTCATGGTTTCTTGTGCGTATACATATGTAAACTCTCGTTAACATTCACTCGAAATATGTGCGATTTAATGTAAGTCAGTCATATCTCAACAGGGCTGGCAATAAACAGAAACAAAAACGGGCAAAATAAATGGTGGGCAGCGGGAGTCAGGTGTCCACACTGCAGCTTGCTCTCTCCTGAGCGTTAATCCCCTTGAATCTATTTGGAATCATCTTTGATGGATAGAAACCGCTTGGTTATGCAGCATCTTCGGTAATGATTTCTAAGTTTCTCCTGAGAAACCGGTCTCTCCTCTAGTCTTGGCCAGAGTTGTCCTGCCTGGCAAAGAGGGGTCACGTCTCCTGGCCTCAGTGACCACCCAGGCACGAGCGTAGTAGGAGCAGAGAGCGACAGGCCTCGTTCTGCCTGGGTCGTCAAGAGAGACACTCTTTCTCTTCTGCCGACTTCGAACGTGGGAGGATGTAAGTGAGGAAATGCTGCCAGCCTTTTGGTCACTGCACATGCTATGGTGTGGGTTGCACTGCGTTGCCCAAAAACAGAAGTTGGAGTCCTAGCCCCCAGTAACCAGGAAGGTGACCTCGTGTGGAAATCCTCTTTCCTGATGTAATCAAACTAAGGTAAGGCCGTACTGAGTTGGGCTGGGCCCTAAATCCCGTGACCGGTGGCATTTAAGGAGGGAGACACTCAGAGGCCACGTGACGACGTGGAGTGATGCGGCTGAGCCCCCAGCAGCAGGCGGGGCACAGACTCCGCCCCGGAGCGTCCAGCGGTCGCTCCCCACTCCTTCCTCTCACTGCCCCGGCCCGCAGGACTGAGAGGATGCATTCTGCTGAAGCCACCCCGTGTGCCGCTCATGACCACGGCAGACCGCGGAAATTAATCCGAATCTAACCTGGAAAGAAGCAGCATTCGAGAGCGCGGTGTCCAGAGCTGAGAGAACCTGGACCCTGGTGGCCCCTCTCCAGGCTCCGATCAAGCCATTCTTACGTGACCCTGCCTTTCTTTACAGGAGCCCATAAATTATTATTTTTTAAACGTTAAGATAGTTTGGATTATTTTTCTATTGGAAACAAATTAGCCCAACTGATACTGCCTACTGATAAAAAGTCTGGATATCATAGCTATGTGACACACAGTCCCAAAGGCAATGTCCCTCCACCCTACTGCAAAGACAAGCTATGCCATGTGAGAGGGCTCTGGGGACCGCTTTTCCTGAGCAATACACAGTTTGGGTTAAATAACCAGAACTGCTCTCATATTTAGGTCATCGCTTCTAGTGGCCAGCTCGAAACGTAACAGTCGTCACCGAGCTTTTCTGCTTCGCTGCTTTCTAGTATCAAAACATTCTGCTCCTTTCCTCCTGTCGGCTTCGTAAAGTATAAATAAATCTAACCATTATCACAATGTATTTATGATAAAATGTTGATATTATTACTAAAAATCTTGCCTATGAAAAATTTCCAACAACATATATCTCTCGTGCGCCTAAGTTGGTCCCCCTTTTTATACTAAATTTATTTAATTACTGCAAAAGGGCTGCTTTCAATACTGGAGCTTCTGCCTTAGAGCAGGATGAGACACAGATTCTTTCTATTCCATGGAGGTAATTTCTAAAGACTCGGAGATCCGTCTCTCTGTTTATGACCTGGAAGCCTCAGCGGCAAGTCAGGGAGACACGAAACGCAGCGCCTTCCTCAACTCTGAGAGACTTCACAATTCTATTTCAAGCTCTATTGTGCCCCTATGAGTTCGAAGTGACCAGAATAGAAATAACCACACACCAGAGACTTGGATCCACGACCTCTGTCATTTCATCTCATAAAGAGCTATCTTAAATAGCATTCTGTCTCTTAGAGATGAAAGACAGCAGCTGTTGTTATTAAGATAATTCTTTGTAATTAAATAGGAACAGAACTATCTCTGCTGCAAATTTTGCCTCTGAGCCCACACATAGAAAACTGCAAACATATTGCAAATGAGAACTGCATTCATTATGTCATGCTGCCATAGTGATCTGGATCCGCTCTGATTACTGGTTACTATCACAAAATAAGTAGTAAATAGATGAAATTACTATGGTCAGAATAAAAACTTAAAGGCAGGTGATGTTGTGTCTTTGCAATAATTTAAAGATGATCAAATGGCATCCTTTATCCAAAATGATTAGAATTCCTCATTTCACACTTGAAATTATTGAAAGCAGGTGTTAAGATGCAAGTGTTATCTCGGCGGCCTAAAAAAACTGATACGATCACCATTTATGGAACTCGTATCTGCTCAGAGCCTCTGACCAGGTCCCCAGGTGGCATGGGGCAGCGAGACGAACCAGTCTCTCGGTGGACCTCTGAGCTGCTGGGACGGAGGACAGGGCGCATGGAGCTCACCCAGAACACGGGGTTCCATCCCAGAGGGGACCTCTGAGCTCCTGGGACGGAGGACAGGGCGGGTGGAGCTCACCCAGAACACGGGGAACCATCCCAGAGGGAAGGCCTGGGAGGTGAGTCACAGTGTGTGAGCCGACCCCCCTGACAGACAGCCACCCAGCAGGGAGTTCTCCGTGAGACGGGGAAGCAGGCCCTGGAGGGTAGATGGCCGAGGCACACGCATCTTCCTCTTCCCAGTTTGCCCAGGGTAAGCCTTGTGTGGGAAAACAATTTTCAATGCATAAGAGTAAAAGGAAGTCTTCCTTATTTCTGCTGGTCCCTGAAACGAGTAGAGTGACCTCTGCCATGCCCGTTCGGGTGGACGATGGCGGGGTTAACAGCCGTTCTCTCCCAGCTGGACAATGTCACTCACATTCTCAACCACGCACAGCGATTCTGCTCGCTCGAGCAGTCAGCTGTGGACCAGGTGAGACGGGGGTTGCGGCCGCATCTGGGGAACTGTCTCTGCCCCGGCAGCGCCCTGGCCGCGTCTCCCACACAGTGAGTTTGGCAGACAGAGCTGCGGAGGTAAGGGCCCTCGAGCAGAAGCTCCTGCTCATTTCCACCGAGTCCCGGGCCGTCGGGCCCTGCGCCCTTCGTTCGGCGTGTGCACGGCGTGCACGCTTCTTCGTGGGAAGGAAGGGAAGGCAAACTATAAAGTCGTCTCTCTCCTTCATGACTTCTGGGGCCACTTCGGCCTCACCATTTCCCTTCCAATTGAAAACCAAAGGAAAACGGAGCAGACAGTGGCAGCTAAGTTCGTTTGGGGCTTAGCTCACTTTCAAGGACGAGTCGAAGGTTCTCCTCCTTTGCATGGCAGCAGAGCTGATGAGTGGAACAAAGGAGGACTTGCCACACGCACCGGTAGTGTAGAGTTTATTCTGTCACCTGAAATGCAGCGGCTGGGAGAAGACCGTGCACGGGTGCAACACGCAAGCCACCCTCACCTCCCGGCCCCCCACGCCGCTGTGCGCGGGGCCGGCTCGGCCCCTCCCGCGGCACACACAGCGCCAGGCTCAGCACCGCGCGTGCGCTGAGCCCAGCACTGGGTTCCCAAACCCCCAGCAGGTCATCGAGAGGACGAACTGATGCTTAATTCTGTCAGCTTTTAGAAAGACAATCACATAAAACAGATTTACAAAGAAAAAGTCCCAGTATTAGTTTGTGGACTTGGCTACTGTTACTTATACGTTTGACGTAGAACACTGATGTAGCAATGATAGCTCATATTTATATAATACATTTCCTTTGTGTCTCGGTTTTCTGTCCCATGAACTCCAATCTCATACAGTGACTTTCAGAATTAAGTATCATACTCA
>NW_011889111.1:960136-964165 GCF_000151845.1 Pteropus vampyrus | reverse complement strand
GACCAGGTCCCCAGGTGGCATGGGGCAGCGAGACGAACCAGTCTCTCGGTGGACCTCTGAGCTGCTGGGACGGAGGACAGGGCGCATGGAGCTCACCCAGAACACGGGGTTCCATCCCAGAGGGGACCTCTGAGCTCCTGGGACGGAGGACAGGGCGGGTGGAGCTCACCCAGAACACGGGGAACCATCCCAGAGGGAAGGCCTGGGAGGTGAGTCACAGTGTGTGAGCCGACCCCCCTGACAGACAGCCACCCAGCAGGGAGTTGTCCGTGAGACGGGGAAGCAGGCCCTGGAGGGTAGATGGCCGAGGCACACGCATCTTCCTCTTCCCAGTTTGCCCAGGGTAAGCCTTGTGTGGGAAAACAATTTTCAATGCATAAGAGTAAAAGGAAGTCTTCCTTATTTCTGCTGGTCCCTGAAACGAGTAGAGTGACCTCTGCCATGCCCGTTCGGGTGGACGATGGCGGGGTTAACAGCCGTTCTCTCCCAGCTGGACAATGTCACTCACATTCTCAACCACGCACAGCGATTCTGCTCGCTCGAGCAGTCAGCTGTGGACCAGGTGAGACGGGGGTTGCGGCCGCATCTGGGGAACTGTCTCTGCCCCGGCAGCGCCCTGGCCGCGTCTCCCACACAGTGAGTTTGGCAGACAGAGCTGCGGAGGTAAGGGCCCTCGAGCAGAAGCTCCTGCTCATTTCCACCGAGTCCCGGGCCGTCGGGCCCTGCGCCCTTCGTTCGGCGTGTGCACGGCGTGCACGCTTCTTCGTGGGAAGGAAGGGAAGGCAAACTATAAAGTCGTCTCTCTCCTTCATGACTTCTGGGGCCACTTCGGCCTCACCATTTCCCTTCCAATTGAAAACCAAAGGAAAACGGAGCAGACAGTGGCAGCTAAGTTCGTTTGGGGCTTAGCTCACTTTCAAGGACGAGTCGAAGGTTCTCCTCCTTTGCATGGCAGCAGAGCTGATGAGTGGAACAAAGGAGGACTTGCCACACGCACCGGTAGTGTAGAGTTTATTCTGTCACCTGAAATGCAGCGGCTGGGAGAAGACCGTGCACGGGTGCAACACGCAAGCCACCCTCACCTCCCGGCCCCCCACGCCGCTGTGCGCGGGGCCGGCTCGGCCCCTCCCGCGGCACACACAGCGCCAGGCTCAGCACCGCGCGTGCGCTGAGCCCAGCACTGGGTTCCCAAACCCCCAGCAGGTCATCGAGAGGACGAACTGATGCTTAATTCTGTCAGCTTTTAGAAAGACAATCACATAAAACAGATTTACAAAGAAAAAGTCCCAGTATTAGTTTGTGGACTTGGCTACTGTTACTTATACGTTTGACGTAGAACACTGATGTAGCAATGATAGCTCATATTTATATAATACATTTCCTTTGTGTCTCGGTTTTCTGTCCCATGAACTCCAATCTCATACAGTGACTTTCAGAATTAAGTATCATACTCACTCTTACTGCCGATTTGGAGGTAGGGAAAATGACGCAAAAGCCAACATTTGTGGTAAATCTCTGGTTTTCTGATCTACGGCTAGTCTCTAACCAGGTGGACACATCTGGTCACGTCATTAACAGTAGCCTCAAAAGCAGTTTAAATCATTTCTTAGAGGATTCATTATTCTAGTGGCATTGGAAGATAAATGCTAAGAATCACAGTTTTCCTCAATTTTGGAAATTAGTCTCTGTGACGCAGAAGGCTCTAACTGGTTCCATTTCTGTTCATCTTCGAATAGGGAATTTCTATCATCTACTAATTATAATCTGAATAAAGTTCAAAAGCAATCTTTTTTAGCAATGCTACTAGAATACATTAAAACTAATGAAATTATTTATATTTCACATGTTATTTTTTGCTAAAAGCAAGATGATCCTAAATGAATAATTCAACAATCCCTGAGTAACAAATTATTTTTTATGTCACCTATTTCCCCAGAGCGATGGATTTTTCACAAAATAACTCAAAGAAAAGTATAAACAAATCTTTTCCACTTGAGATAAAATCCAGTGGCGGTTTTTCTTTTTTTTTTTTTGCAGACTCTTACATTTTACTGGCAAACAGCATGTCAACACCTTTCGTGTAAAATCGGGTTTGCATTCTCATCGTTAAAGTCTAGAACCAGTAAATAAGAGCAGGCTGCCTTGTTCACAGACCGCAAGTCCCTTCAGGACAGGGGTCTGGTGCTGTTTGTTTACAGAACCTGGGAATAATCGTGCGCATTTAATGAATGGGATTTTAATTTCCTCCTCTTTTTTTTAAATCGCAGTTTGAACACTCGGGCAGAGTTGGGGCGTGTGTTGGGGGGATGACTTTCCGCTGTCCGCACAGTGGCCCCAGGCTCTGTTAGCTGCTTCAGGCGGCCACAGGGAAGCACCTGCTGCCCCGGGGGATGCAGTGGAGACTAGGTCGGAAGGAACGGGGGGGGGGCCCTCACACCCTGCTGAGTCCCGCTCTGGCAGCGTGGCCATTGCCCTCACGTCTGACATGCTTTCCACACCCTCTAGGGCCTCCTCAGACGTGCTGGGTGCCTTCTCCCCGCGGCCGCCTCAGTTCCTGAAGGCCTTTCTGGTCTTGAACAGCAGGACTTAAAAGGAGTGACACAGGCCAGGTGAACCGACGACACCAAGAACAGCACCCGACCGCCCCAAGTCGCGCAGGTGCGCGCTCACGATGAGTCGGGTCCAGAGTCCCACCCGGAGAAGGTGGGAACCAGACGGCGCTTGGGTGGGAAGAAGCTGGAGGGCCCAGGGTGCCGGCATCCCCAGTTGGAACTGCAGTGACGAGGGCAGGGGGCTGCCAGCAGGCACGGTGGAGCCTTGTCTATATTATCTGCCTTAGGCCAGGAGTAATTGTACACAGGGCGCAATGACAAAAACCCAGCTGCTCCTCTCAAAAGAAACTTGGAGGGCACCTCTCCCTCTCTTCACACTTCTGCCTCCCTCCAATCTTCAGCTCTCCACAAACAGCACGTCCGTGGCCTCCGCCCCCAGACCTCCGCTCGGCTAAGAAACGGTCACTCAGAGGAGGGCAGAGGACGAAGTTCGCAACACTCGATGCTCTTGGCCCATTTTCCATGCGCCTAAAAATGAAGCAGCCGGGATTGTCCTCACTGAGCCAAACGCTACCCGGGGGAGCCGCGTGAATGTGACAGCTGAGGGCCAGAGCCTGCAGGGGACTGGGGGGCTGGGGGCTGAACCCTCCAGGCAAGGGGTGGGGTGGGGGGATGGGGGGTGCACGGGGGAAGAAAGAACAGAAACAGCGGGCAGAGGAGAGCGGCGCTGAGAAATAAAGAAGAAAAAAGTGTAGAAACTACGAATGAGGACAGAAAAATAGCAGAGAAAGGAAAAGAAAGCTCATCATGTCAGAAATGGAGAAAGCCAGCGACAGGGCCCAGCGGACGGACGCGGAGCAGACGAAGGGGTCACGGGGAGTGCGCCCGGGAGTACGGCGCGGAGAGGTGGAAAGGCAGCAGGTGGCAGCGAAGGAAGTCACCAAGAACAAGAGACTGGCCACCGCGGAAGGAACGACGAACGTTTCCCGCGGAGACGAGGGGCGGGGGGCGCGGCCATCGGGGCCTCATCCCGGGCAGCCTCGGGCAGCGTCTGGGGGCTGAGCATCCCGCGCCTGAGAGGCGAGAGGGTCAACGCCCCCCAAACACCCCGTTCACCCGAAAGGAGACGTGTTTACGACTCCAGTCCCGCCGCCCGCCAGGCTGCTGGGACATCTCACTTCGTCACCGGGCTGGCCGCAGCCCCCGCTCCGGGTCTGGGACGCTGCTCCGGAGCTGGGGGCGGGCACTGCGCGGCGCTGGCCTCGGGGCCCCGGGCGAGGGGAGCGAGGCAGGAGGGGGCCTCGCCCAGGTCTGGGGGCCCCGACCCCCGACCCCCTGCACTTACATCCAGGAAGATCGACATGCCCTTGGTCAGCGGCTGGGCGGAGCTGAGCTCCTCGGACGAGCTGGAAGACGGCGTTGTGCCCCGGGCATCCTCCGTGCTCCCGCGGGCACCCTCCATCCTGCCCTGACGCCG
>NW_011889111.1:954546-956547 GCF_000151845.1 Pteropus vampyrus | reverse complement strand
CCAGACGGAGGGGGATGGATGGAAGGGTTTCTCCCGAGCGGCCCCCGCGCCCAGCAGGGACGCCCCAGCTCACCCCGCGAGGGAACCAGAGTCCCAAGGGTTCCGCCGACCTGACTGCCGCGCCCTCCCTGAAGGTGGACACTCAGTCGATGAGGGTCTGGGTAAGCCTAGGGGATTAGGCCATTTGGTTTTGGAGTCCTGGGGACCTGGGTTCGAAACCTGCCGAGGTTTGTGATCTAGCAAGTTACTAAAACGTTAAGCCTCGGTTTTCCTCATCAGTAAAACGGTCGCAACGCCAGTGCTTACCTCAAAGGGTTCCATGGACAGAGGCTGTGCTGCGGCTTCTGCAGAGTAAGCGTCTGGGTCGCTAGGGGGAAAGACTGTCAGGCGATGTCCCAGCGAGGAGGTCTGCAAACTTGAAGGCACAAGGGAAGATGCAGTCCCTATCTACGCTTGAGAATTTACCTAGAGTAATTACTCAATATTTGAGGGCTTCTGTGGGGCTGTACAAACGAGAATCCCCCCTTTTGTCGGGAGAAATAGCCACTGTTTATTGAGCATCTAAACTGTGCAGGAGGCATGAAGCAGCTGTGTGGGTGACACATGAGTCACAGAGAACAGTGCCTGTGAGAGCTGATGGCCTCGGTCCAGACCTGCATTCTGTGGCCTCCCAAGAAAAGAGAACACGTCCTTTTTATAGCACAAGTCCGCAAATAACCACAGTACAGGACACAATGAAAGTGCCTTAAGGCATACGGAAAGCCCTGGGGGTTTCTTAGGGGGGAACATTCGCAATCTGACTGGCCCAGGAGGTGCAGGGAGTGAGAGCTGGAGCGAGACCGAAAAGTCTTGGTACAAGAAGTGACATTTGAAATGTATCCTAAAAATTGGTAGATATTCCACAGTTGATACAAACAGAAGGAAAAGACATTCCAGGCAAAGGGAACGGCATGAGCAAAGGTGCCAAGAAAGCACATGAAATCTGTAGTTAGTGCCCTGGGCATCTTCGTAATAGTCCAGAATACCTATCTCTGTCCCAGGTTTACTGAGTGGATAGCAGAGTGTGGCCCAGGAGCCTGAGGCCCCTCCCACTGTGACTGAGGCAAGATGTCCAGGGCTCTGGGGCAGGCCAGGACGAGGGCGAGGCCGGAAGTGGAAGGAGGTGCTCCCATGCACCTGCGCAGTCCCGAGCGTGACCGCCTTCTTAAAGTTTGCACCCTAGGTGTCCCATTGTCTCACCCAAGGCACAGCCCTGCCCCGGAGATGAATGTTTGCAAGCAACGGACCCAGCGGTTCTCAGCCGTGTGTACGTCGAAATTGCCAGAGCCGTGTGGCAACGCTACGTGCCTGCTGAGGCCGGCTGTGCAAAAGGCCTCACGATCCCACCTTTTCAGGAGTATTTGCTCCTGGAGCCCTGGGCTCCTTGAAGGAATCCTGACTACCTTGAGCCAGCATGCTTCGAGGAAGCCCAAGCTACACAGAGAAGCATATGGAGGTACCCTGGCCGACAGCAGAGCCGAGGCCAGCCTTTGCGTCATCCCAGCCCAAGCTGCAGAAATGTTAATAAAGAAGGCTGCAGATGGCTCTAGCACCTGGCTGTCTGAGACATGCCTAGCCATTTGTGTTGTCACAGCCAAAACCTCGGACATCGGTGACACACCCTTGGTACTGTGCCCCTTCTGAATTCTGGACCCACTGAATTTGGCAGCATGAAGCAGTGGTCAATGTTTCATATAATTAAGTCTTAGGGTGGTTTGTTTTATAGCAATAGATGACCAAAATAAGGAGCTTATATTTGGTTAGCACTCAGTGTGTTTAAAAAAAGCTTCCCCGGCAAGCTTGACGTGCAGCCAGGATTAAGAACCACTGAAGTGGTCTATACTGCACACACAGGCAATAGCAGCATAAACTATCAGAAGACAAGGCCCCCGCGTGAAGACTCCTGAACTGGGTAGAGGTCTGGACTTGTATGGTGGGAAGGTGGAGTCATCGGATTTAATC
>NW_011889111.1:943674-952821 GCF_000151845.1 Pteropus vampyrus | reverse complement strand
CTACAGCTGAAAGCTCGTACTCTTTACCAACCTCTCCCTATCTGCCCTACTACGCCCCAGCCCCTGGCAACCACTGCTCTGCTGTTTCTATGAACTTGACATTTGTTTTTAAGATTCTCCATATAAGTCATACCGTGCAGTATTTGTCTTTCTGTCTGGTTTATTTCACTTAGCACAGTGCCTTCGAGGTTCAGCACCATGATCGCAGAGGGCGGCATTTCCTATTTCCTTCTTTCTCATGGCGAATACTATTCCATTGTATGAATACGTCACATCTGATTTATCCACTCACCCCCTGATGGACATGTAGGCTGTTTGCACATGTTGGCCACTGTGGATAGGGCTGCAGTGAACATTGCAGTGCGGATAGCTCTTTGATATCCTGTTTTCATTTCCTTTGGGTAAATACCCAGAAGTGGGATGGCTGGATTATACAGTAGTTCTGTTTTTAATTTTCGAGAAACCGCTATACTGTTTTTCACAGTAGCTATACTATGGAAGAGTTAGTTAGAAAAACCTGAAAAGTTAGAAGAGTTAGTTTTTGATGCTTGGACTCTGACGGATGAATTCAATCTAAACACCTCCTGTTAAAGAGAGCCATTTGTTAAGTCACTGGGGGAAAACTGGGTAGAAAAAAATAATTGTACCAAAAATTCGTTGCGTGTCCGCTTCATGCCAGACAGCTGACAGGCATGGCTGGGGAATGATAAACAGACTGGTGTTGGCCCCGGCAGAACACATGCAGCTGAAGGAGACACTGTTTTAGTAGGTGACTGGAGTGCAGCGAGACAGTGGGATACCACAGGTTCGCAGTGAGGACAGAGGAGGGCACAGATCCCGGCCAGTGCCAGCTCCGCATGACCATTTATGCAACGGCGGGCGCAAGATTAGGACTCACGAGTAGTAAGTGCCATGCCCGAATGGTTAACCAATAACAGCTGTTTTCGTAAGAGCTACTTCACCCTGAGGATAAAATGTCCCTGTCGTGCCACTGTGTGAGTAGAGAAAACTCCCACCTCCTGGCGTGTTCACTCGGAGCGCTTTCATTGTGAAGAGGTAAACAGAACTGAGCTCTGCTCAGCTGTGGACACAGGGAGGCGGCATGGAGTGCCCAGGGCTCAAACCCCAGGCACAGAGAGAGTGCTCAACAGTCCCTGTTCGTCTACCAGCACCACTGCTTTGCAGCCGTGTCCCAAGGACCAGAGAAACGTCGCATGCACTGCCTGGCACGTCTAGCACAGAGGCCCAGCAAGCACTGGTGGAGTCTGCCACCCACAGCGTCCCACGGAGCTGCCCCCTCCGCTCAGCCCCGCCCTCCGCTCAGCCCCGCCCCTCCGCCCACGCCCCGCCCCTTCCGCGCGCTCTGCCAGCCCTTCCAGCCATGTTCCCCTAACTGTCCCGGGTCCCCTTTCCTCTCCCACTCCCTCTCTCGCTCTCTCCTCCTCTCCTCCACAAGCTGGTGCTATCCAACCCCGTGGGTTCCACTGTCCACAGGCTGATGACCATGTACCCAGATGTCTCCCTCGCCTTGGATTCATGCTACAGCCTGACTGAGCACACTTTCTTAGGGATATTCCTTAGGCGTTTTGAATTGAACTGATCTAAAAATATATCATTTTCTCCTCAGTACTGTGTCTTCCATATTTTGTTGAAGAAGGTCACACTTCATCACTCCATGCAGAAGAGAAGCCTGGGAACTTAGTCTCCTCCCCGCACTGTCCCCCACCCTCAGCCCTTTCCAGTCTGTGGCTGGGCTATCTCAGATGCCACCCTCGCGTCCGCCCTCGGTGCCAGCGCACCAGGAGGAGCTGGGGGGCTCAGCGGAGCAGCGCCCCAGCCAGCTGCCTGGCCTCCCTGCCTGCACTCTGCCCTCCCCTAGCCTCCCGCCTCCCCTCCCTCGCGCACTGCACCTGCCCTGCCGCCCTTGGCACTCGGCCTGGATAGAGACTTCCTCAGTCGCCTGCCTGTCACTTGGTTGGGCTTTAAGGGTCAGCCCAGACATCTTTGCCTCTCTCCTGTCCCCTGCCATCTCCACGGCTGCCTGGTTTGCCCTACTGTTTCCATGCCACGCCCCTCACTCTTCCGTCCCTTATCGTGTTTTTTTTAAAAATAATTTTTTAGTATCCTCTAGGCGGCCTGTCTAAACTGAGATGCTAGAGAGTAAGAATTATATTTTTCATTTGAATCTTGTCTGGCAAATTGCTAGACACATGGTAGATACTCAATAGATGTGCAATGAATGAACAGAAAGAGGAAAGATTAAACAGATCTTATACTGAGTACAGGAATCAGAGTAAGAGAATGAAGAGTGTTAGCTCCTTCCTGTCATAACATGCAATTCATTACATGGATTGATGATGATAAGACGAAGCAGAGGGCCCGGAGCCCCAGAGGCGGAGCTCAGAGACAGGCTGCTCAGGGCGGTGCTAGGTCACGTGCTGGGCCACAGAGATGGCTGAGAGTGTGCTTAGGGGGACACGGCGGGCTCCGCACCCCACAGAAAGAGAGGCTAGCTTTGATGAACTTAGATGCCACTTCGCAATCATCAGAGAGAGGCCACAGCGCACCTGCGTTTCTGAAGGCACGAGGCCTGTAGGGAGGTTGGACAGGGAGCCTGACGACTGTGCGATGCCCCAGCGGCCTCCCGCGGGGCCATGCCTTTCTCACTGGCCTCTTCACACAATGTGGACATTTAGGGATCTCACGGTGACTTCCTGGGGATGGTCACTAAGCTCTGGCTGACACGAGGGAGTGCAGGGCTGTGGGACTGGGGAGCAAGTTGCCTACTCTGTCCGAACCTTAACGGCCCCTCATAAGACTTGGGTTGATAACGACGGGCACAGACCTGTGGGCAGACCCCGACTGCTTCGTTCACCACTGCAGCATCCCCTCAGCCTGCTCGGGACGCAGAGGAAGCTCCCTGTGGCACTGGGTGGGTGAGTCAGCGGCCAGCGCGCAGCAGGGGCGTTGTGACACTGTGCATGGCTGAGAGAGAACGTGCACGCTGCGAATGTGCCCCTTCGCCCAGGCGGGCACTGTCCAGAACCGGCCTCCCCAGGCGCAGAGGGTGTCAGGTACCAGCTGCGCCCGGTGCACTCCCGTGGCTGCTCCCTCATGGGAAAAGAGGCTCCCATTAGGCATCCAACGGGTCCCTTTACCGGAGCAAATTAGCCTCTAATTAGGGAATAAGTAATACAGACTGAACACATAAGAACGATTTCTCCAAAACGGAACCCCAAAAGCTGAGTGTTTAGTTTGTGGGTAGACCTGGGTTCTTGGAAACACTTTTTCAAAAGTGATTTGTATTAGACTAAGCTACCTTTCCCTGAAGAGTTGGAAACCATATTCTAATCATCAGCTGTTCTAGTTCACGTTTCAGAATCCCCAACATAAACCTCTTATAAATTTTTATAAAGAAAACTAGTTCTTTTGGACCATAGTACATCCTTGAGGTGAGCAGATTCAATCCTGTTAAGTACCACATAAAATACACCATTTTATTTACACCTGAGGGACGGGTTTGAAAAGACTCTCATTTGCTAAAGCAATTTACAGACAGAATTACACTTGGAAGAATTCTCAGCGCTTAATAGCAACTTCCTCCTTCCAATTTCTATCCCAGCTTCAAATCTGTTAGGAAAAAAAGAAAAAGATAAGAAAAACAGAAAGGGGAGGTTCTGGCTTAAAGGGTTAACGCTTCAAAAACTGGTCATGTCAACCACATTTCAAAAAGAAAACTGATACTGATAACCGCAAACTGATAACTAGTTGCGAAGTTCTGCCCCACAGCCTCAACTGACGATTTCTAAGAAACTGGGCTTCAAAATTCTTTTGAATGACGTGCCCACCTTCCAATGGGCGACATTGCTTTAGGTTTACAAATGTTCTTAACTTCACTAAGTTCTTTCATTTTCACGCACCACGGCAACGTGAGCTTTAAATGCGGGGGAGGGGCACGCACAGGCTCTTGCACTTGTGACCTGTGTGACCTGAGGCAAATCACAATCTGTTTGTGCCTCAGTTTCTTCATCTAAGTGGGAATGACAGCAGCGCTTACCTCATGGAAGGCTGTGAGGATTAAATGAAATATTCCATGCCTGGCCCAAAATAGTTGCTCAAAAAAAGCCAATCATCAGTATTTTACGTAACCAGCAGTTACATAAATCCCTTTGCTAACCCAGCATAGCTCCTTGGGAACACGAGCAGCAGACCAGGACAGGCTGCAATGAACAGGCCGGTCTTTAGGAGGAGAGGGCATCGTCCCTGACTCCGCCCACCCCGTGCCAACGCAGCAGAGATTCTGACAGGCACAGCTTCCCCACACCCCCGGAGCCACAGCCCCTTCCTGGACGCCCAGCTCACACCTCCTTCCCTGTCCCTGCTCCAGCCGTGGAAGCCCAGGTCCCTTCCTGCCCTGCACACACGCGGTCAGTGGCACCACCGACCTTGGGGTTCAGGCCAAATGCACATCTGTCCTCTGTGTTGCTCTCAAGACCCTGCAAAACCTAGTCTCACCTCTCCCCAAGCCCTCCCAGATGCACACACGCACACGTGCACACACGCACATGTCCGTGCACAGGCACGCGCCCCCCTCACTGCTTCCCCTCCAGGCTTTGCCTCCCAGCTCCGAATCATTCCTGGGTGTTGGTGTAGAGCTCACCTCTCTGGCTCCATACTTTCTCCATCAAACACTCAAGCTGTGCCAGCTGTCTGCTGTCGTGTGTGCAACCGCAAACTCTAAAGGCAGAGGCCAGTGTGCGCTAAGCACCTCATGCGTGGCAGTGGCTTAGCAAGCCCTGTTGAACAAAAATCTGTCGCACGGTAAATGGCCACGCTCGTTTTGCTCTCTCGAAATTTAAATTCCAGCAAACCAATACTTCCTATAAAAAAGGGATAATTCAGTTAGATGAATAACAGATTAGCTTCTGTCATGGGAAGCAAAGGCCGACAACTAGTCAACAGAATCTTTCCTTGCTCCCCAGGCTGCACTGCAGGGACTTACTGAACCTCCCATTCAGAAACGGTATGAATTTAGTTAATTTTAGCAAAATACAAAAAAGATTACAGGTGAGCAAAAAGAATTCACTTCACAGTCTCTCGAAAAGAAATTAGCATTCAGTTGCTGGGAATAGGGTTAGCCAACCCAACCTGCGCGGGAGGAAGTCAGGGCATCTTGCCCTGAGGTTCACTTGCGCGCTCCCCGGGCCCGCGGGTTCACAGGACGGAGGCGCGTCTCTCCAAGGGAGGAGCAGACAGCATCCCAACATCACAGAGAAGGCACCTCGCGCACACTGCCTGGGAGCTGGATCTCAGGCAAAGTTTACATGGCCGGAGGTCCAACCTACGGCAGGGCAGCAAAAATGATGCCCAAGGGAAGCCAGGCAGAAAAGGAAGGAGAAAAAATTAGAAGTGGTGCTTGGGGACGTAGGCAGTTTCACAAGAAAGTGCAGCCAGTCACTGGCTCAGCCAGCTCTCTCTGGCCTGGTGGTGCAGGCCTGCGGAACTGCCCCGGGGGAGGGGGAGACCTCATCATCATCTCTCCAGCACCTTCCGCCTGCCCCTTCAGTCACCCCGGCCGGTACTAAGTACACCTGCACTTCAGCTGCTCCAGAGGCTCAGGCAGCCTACCTAGGGTGCCAGAGGCAGGCCCTACCCAACAGCCTCACCTCGACCTCTAGCTGGAACCTGGAGTCCCTGGGAATGTGGCCTGGGCTGCAGCTGCCCAGGAGGCTCCCCCCACATGACTTCTCCTTGGGGGAGCCCGGAGCCCCCACGGGGTGACTGCTGAGGCAGTCACTCCACTGAGTTCCACAGCACTTCACTGAGAAGGCAGCGAGGACCTGGCAGGCAGGTGGGCCGGGAAAATCTGGGGAAGAATATAAATTGGATCGATACAGATGCACACTGTGTGCTTGATGTGGCGTGGTTCATGAACCTCTGATTTTTATAGGACCCAAAATTTAACGAAGAGAGGATTGGTCCAATAAATCTTGAAATATTCAAAATTACATGGACTCAGGTTAAGAAGAATGTTTAATTTATGATATAATGTATGCAGCTCTGTAAAGGGAATGTGAGTGTGTGTGTGTGTGTGTGTGTGTGTGTGTGTGTGTGCGCGCGCGTAAGCCCAGAAATATTGGGAAGATGACTAAGATACAAAACAGTACTGGCCATTTCATCTGAATGGTAATATTTTAAGTAACTTTTTAGTGTTTTTCTTAATATTTTCTTACATTTAAAAAGTATGATGATTACATAATATTTTATAATGAGAAATATTGCAAAGTTATTTACAGATTTTAAACACCACAGAGAGAGCTGTTTCAGTGAAGACCCATGGCACTCATAAATACAGAGAGAACTTCTGTTTTGTGAGTGCCAGGCTCCGGCAGGTCCACTGTGACTCTAGCCTCGAAAGGTTCGGTACATGTACCGAGGGTGATACTGACATATGGGGATTCATTTAATGAAGACTGAACTCTGAGCCCACTATTCATGGACTTCTACGGATGGGTCTCTGCACTGTCTTTATGGCCATTATTGTGACGGTGTTTCCTTCTGACTGGACAGCTCACCTTCGCGCTACGCCTGTCCCCTCTTCTACATTTCCGCTCGTGCCAACCCTTCCCCTGCACACCTAGCATCTGCAACACCTCCACCTGGGAACCCCGAGCTCACCCAGCTCCTGTGCCACCTCTTCTGGTTACCTGCTCAGATCAATGAACCCATTTTGCAATTTACTGTGATTTTTAAAATTCTTCGACATCTCGGTAGAATTCATAATATTAAATATTGGCAATAATCCCAAAGAAAAAAATTAATTTGCTTACATAAAGCATGAATAACTAGATTTGCAGTTCCAAATGTACAAATTTATCATTTCACCTGACAGGAACAGACCCTGCGTGAAATGATACTCAGTTGCAAAATGCGTCAGTGATGTAATAAAAATGTATCCTAAAGCAGGAAGTTGAATAAATGAATGACACGGTGGCTATGAAGATTCTTTCAGTTTTAGGCTGGCTCTAACTCTGTACTGTTATTAATTGCACAATGCAGAGAGCACGGTGCACAGATTTCTAGAAATGACACTAAATAAACATTTGCTTAGTGAATAAGTGGACCCAAACGTCCCCAATGTCAGCGTGTACCTGAATCACAGCGCTTTCTGAATCCTGTGACAGAGGCTCCTGCAGACAGAAGAGTTTTCTTTCTAAAGGATATGATGATTAATTAATTTCCTAAAATGCTTTGAGGATAAAAATTGCTTTATAAGAACTAGTTAAGAATATCACACTTTGTGCATCCCATTAATTCACACCTCTGAAGTTGAATGGAATTTGTTTTTAGTGCTGTAAGGAATAGTTCTTGGAGTTAATACTGCATTTCTTGATTATGTAAGATCATTTTGCAGCTTAAAATGTAGGTTTTGTGCATCATATAGACAGTTGAGTTTAACTGCAGCCAGGGAATGAGCATCAACTACTACCTGTTTGGGGTTCATTCAAGACTGCAGACAAAGCCCATTAGCATCTGAAATAGTGGTCTCCAATTTTTCTGCCACCAGGGATGGGGGCTCCTATGAGAATCTAATGCCTGAGGATCTGAGGCGCAGCTGAGGCGGTGATGCCAGCTGGGGAGCAGCTGCAGACACAGATGACGCTTTGCTCACTTGCCTGCTGCTCACTTCCCGCTGTGCAGCCCGGTTCCTAACAGGCCACGGACCCCGGCCCGGGGGTTGGAGACCCCTGATCTAAAGACATAAAGTGTGGCAGAGCTCATGTTCTTACTCCACTGCATATCGGCTAGGAGCCCGTTGGGAAGATCAGTACAACTGTCTGTGCCACAGTTTTCTGACCTGTCAAGTAACAGGACGTGTCGCATAGAACTAAACCACACAACCCAGCAATGCAGGTGAGGCCTAGCGCTCTGTCACCGCAGGGTAACTACGGAGTTGAACAGCCACGACGACACCATGCGAAACCCAAATACTCGATTTCTGTCTCCCGCTGGCCTCTTCACATTGACTCAGCAGAAGCATTATTTTCCTCTGCAAGTACAGAAAAGCTCCCGGCAAGCCGCATGCTTCTGCTGCTATTCTTCGGTCACTTATGTCACAGCACGGTCTCAATGTGGTGATCAGCATGGCCACTTCTGGAGTAATGAATTAGAGGCAAACCCTCCTTCCCAGCCAGAGCGTAGTTGTGGCCGAACTGCCTGCTTGGGCTCGCGGGCCCTGCCCTCCGGCCAGGAAACCGGGCTCCCCAGGCTCTGGCCTGGGTCCTGGGTGGGAAAGGGTCTCCCAGCATAGGGAGCTGGTGTCGCAGGCCTGGAGTGAGGCCTCCCTCCCCTTTGCCTGGGTTTGAACTCTGCCCCACATACTGGACGTGGCCCCCAGTGTGGTCAGGGACCCCAGGTGTGGACAGTTGCGTGAGTCATGGAACGTGCCCCGTACACATGGGCTCAGCTCCTCTGGGTGTGAACTCTGTCCCTCTTCACGTGAAACCTGCCTTCTTGACGTGGACGGAGGCCCTGAGGCCACCGAGGCCCTGCCAGCTGCCTCTGCATATGGAACTTGCACATGCCCAGACCTTGGACAGCGGGCATGGACCCTGGACTTGCTGGTGTGAAGCACGGTGGGCGGGCAGTGAATGCTGGCCTCAGGCACGGAACCTCACACTCAAGGGGCAGAACCTGGCCCTCACGCAGAATCTGACCCAGCAAAGGAGGAGCCCCGAACTGTGTGTGGAACGTGAGCCAAGGAGAATTAAATCTTAGTGACCAGGTGTGGAATCTGGCCTTTCAGACGTTGATTTGAGACTTTTAGGTGTGAATTCTGCCTTCCAAGAAAGCACAGAACCTGGCTTTTCACACAGGACCCGGCGCTCTGGGCAGGAGTGGGAGCTGGCTGCCTACCTACAAACCCGGCCGCAGGCGCAGGACGCGGCCTCCTGGCTCACGGGACTGCGCCCTCCGGGCGGCACGCGTCTCTCCAGGCACAGACCAGCCCACAGTGTGTGTCCTGCTGCTCCGGCACTGAACCGGGCCCTCCGGGTGTGGCTCCGGCACCTGTAAGTGTGGGACGAGTGGTGACCGTCCCACGAGGAACCTCATCACTGTGCCGTGGAACTCACTTACTCTCCGACA
>NW_011889111.1:915159-942574 GCF_000151845.1 Pteropus vampyrus | reverse complement strand
TGGGAGGGGCCGCCTGCGAGCCCGGAAGAGCCCTCGCCGGAAACGGAACTCGCTGGCACCTTGACCTTGGACTTCTAGCCTCCAGAACTGTGAGAAAGTAACTTTTTGTTGTTTAAGCCACCCAATCTATGATATTTTGTCATGGCAGCCTAAGCAGACCAATGCACCATAAGAAATTTATATCTCCACACTATAAACACGGAACCCGATACTTACTTGTGTGATTTGAATCTCTGAGCATGAAAACTGGCCCCGGACCTGGCATTCCAACGTGTAATCTCAAATTCGAGGGTGGAGCATGGACCCACAAGCAGGGACTCCAGCATGAGACACAGCACAGCCTTCTGTCAGGCTATGAGACATAGGACCTGGCGTTGAACTCATGGAGCTTGGATCCTGGCATTACAAGCAAGGAGCCTGGCACTCCATGTCCAGAATCTCATTCTTCAATCACGGAACACGGTCTGATAAGCACGGCAGCTGGCAATCCAGACACGGTAACTGCATTTCAGTTACAGAAGCTGTGTCGTGTAAATATGGCCTCTAGGTAGTGACGCCCAAGGCGTTTATTTCTTCGTGCAGGCTGAGAACTCTTACCTCAGAAGCCCACTAGTGCTAGCGCCACAATTAAACTTCTACAAATCCAATTAGTTAAAAAGAGCCCCAGAGCAGAATTCCAGCCATTGACCGCCCGCCTGCTTCACTTAGCTTGCGAAACCACACCCGGCGTCTTCTGGTCCTTGATACAGCAGAGCCTGGCAGGCAGTAGAAGATGCCCAGCTGCCGCCCTTGGAGCTTCCGACCCGGAGACAGCGCTTAGACACGTGCGCCCCGCCCCAGCCTCCTCTCCCCCGGAGTTCCCTGGCCCTGCCATCCCCCGATGGCAAGCAGCCCGCTCACGCTGTGGGGGCTTCCCGTCTCAGGCAACCCTGCACGGACCTGCACAGGAAGCTAACTGTGTGCCGCTGCCTCTCATGGTCCCGAATCCTGTAAACTAACGCCCTCCATGTTGTCACTAACACATGGAGCTGGTCTCCAGGCCTGGGACCTGGCACTCCATGTACGAAATCTCGATCTGCAAGCAGGGACCTGGACCTCCAACTATGGGGTCTGTTGCTCCACACATGAAATGTCATTCAGCAAGAATGGCACCTGGTGTCTTTGACCTGGACATGGGACTCCACATACGTGTGGACTGTCCACCTTCAAGCCTGGAGCGCGGTTATACATGCGGGTCCCGGTGCTCAGCACTTTCGGGATTGATTTCGGTCTTCCAGATGTGAACCCCGCCTTTCCGGGGCGTAGCGCCGGTCCCTCCACGCAGACCCAGCCCCAGAGGCGAGACGCCCCGCCCTCCGCGCACGCACTGGCCCGGGCGCCGCTCACATTAGTGGTTGTCGTCTCCAGGTGGTTAAGATTCGAGTGGTGTTCCTTTTATTTTCTTATGTTTGTGTTCTGTTTTTCTGCAGTCATTCTGTAATTTCGAAGAAAGGAGAAAGTTTCACAGGGAAAAGAATGCTTCCTTTCGTCAGGAGAAGGACAGAACTATAAAAGCACACACTGGCTTCTCACGGGCCCTTTAAGGCGGAGCCCGCGGCTGCCGCGTGCAGGTTCCCATCGCTGTCGTTCTTCTGCCATCTTCTGGCCTAAACACAATCCAGCTGCTGAGAAATGTCTCGCATCAGTGGGTGGTATCTTAATGTTCTTTGGAAACTTTATTCATCCCGTTTATGAGTCAAATATCTATTTGCATGTCAAGTCTAAAAATTTAAGTCAGCAAACTAAAAGCTTATGATCCGATAAAGCGAACTTAATGCAGCAGAAAGAGAACATTGGAAAAGCTTGTCAAAAATTCACTTTGCAGATAGACTGAAATAATATATTCTTATATAAATCTATATATCCTAAAATACAGCATTAATGTTATCCTAAATATTCAGATACACTACAGAAAAATCATAGGATTTGGAATTTGAAAAATCCTGGGTTTGAATACCACCTCTACCACTAACGTCTTATGCAATCTTTATAAACTCAGCTTCTCATTTACCCTACTTCATCCCTGTTAAATGAAAACATCTGCCCTTCACCGACTCTAACCCACTCCCTCATTTTTGAACTTCTAAATTCCTATAAATTAGTACATATTGCTTGCTGTCTGCACACTCAAGAAAATAAGAGATTTTAATTCAGAAAAAGATAAACCAATATCTTTCCAGAATAGGAAAAAAAAATAGCTGTTCGTAGTTGTTTGATATTCTAGAGTTCATACTCTAGAATTTTAAAAAATACTAGAGATATAGTTGTCGAGATATAAGGGATGAGAGTGAGTAAACGAACACCCTCTTATCTAGCGTACGTGAGGGATTTTCGCACACACAGAGAAAATAAAACCGAGTGAAAAAGGTGATTGAAAGAGGCGACATGGTGACCTAAGAAGACAAGACATTGAAGTTTAGACTTGTTAATCAGACTAAAAGATCACTCTCACTTCCTAATGATGGCCTTCAAAACCAGAGCCTTCGCAGAAGCTGGCAGCTCTGTGTCCAGCCCAGAGAGAGCAGCTCAGATCTGCTCAGTAGTTCGTATTTCCGGCTCTTTCCGGAGCCTGCTCTATCCTACGGCCTGCGCTGCGTTTGGCGCCCTGGCTCCCCGGGTGGGGGCGCAGCTGTCCTTCCACATTTTTTTCGGAGTGCGTGTAATGACTCATGAATATCTGCCCACCAGTCCAAACGCGATCGCCACTGGTCAGCAGCAGGAGAACGGACACCCATGCTTCGGGTCACCATTAGAATCTTAGAACCCGGGACAGAGAGAGAACATGGTAGATGCTCAGCAAAAACTTTCGAATCGATGACCGAATAGATGTGAAGAAAAAGGGAAAAGGAGGTAAAAAAGGAGACGGGACAAGCAAGAGCTTCCGCCTTCGGCTCGTAGTGCGTCTTCCTGGTGCCCACGGCAGCGGACGTCTTGTTTCACTTTGCGTTCATCGCTGAAATAGGGGAATTTTTCTTTTAAAAAACAAGTAATTTTTCTAGGAGAAAAAACTAAAAGTATACAAATTACAAAAATCTAATAATTGCCACCTTCCAGATTTAGTCCCCATAACATCTCAGCACGCTGGCTCCCAGGATGTTCTGTGTATACGCTTTGAAAAATAAGTACTGTATAAGCACACTATTCTTTCTCAAATATCTTAGAAATCCACAATCATTAAAGTAATGTGTGCTTCTCAGCTAAACGTAAGAAAGCGGCTGCCTGAGATCTGTGCTGTCCCTCGGTGAGTTACGGGCCTGCGCCCAGAGCCGTGGCATGTTCCAACACACGCAGTCATAGTGGCGACACCCAGTTATCAAGAAAAGTTTAGCTAGGATCTGTATTCTATTTTACGATGGAAAAATGTGTGACTAATTATTGTAGGACGCCTTTCCACACTCCTCTGTGAATTACTCATAACTACGGCTGCTTTGTATTTCCCCCTCGTCCTGACTGTACAGGCAGATTCCGAATAACAGCATGTTATGAGCAGGTGTTTTTAGACGATATTAGCAGATAATATCACTTTTTGCCTAAATGAGAAATGACTCCCTTCAGTATAGAAGGGAGGGACAATGTATTTGCTCTATGATTTGGGGTAGGAAAGGGAGGCTTCCGATATGTCATTTGGAGAAGCATCACCCCTCAAAACCTAAACACACTCCGCTCCCATGGGCTAGCTCATTTCTGCTTCAGCATGTCTCAGGGGAATCAAAGCGCCTCCGAGGACAGTGGCTGTGTGGGAGCTGGCCTCATCTCGGTCCTCTTCTGGGGTATGAGTTCTCCTCTGGTTTAAGTCTCTTCTGATGAGCTCCTTCCTTCCCACCTTTCCTGTTCATGTTCATAATTATTTCATCATAAAGACAACGCCTGAGGGCTTGGCTGGGGGAGGGCGCGTCCCTTCTCTGCACACACAGAGCCCCTCGCTGCTTTACGTGACAGCCTCCTGCTAGTGACATATTTCCCGAACGTGCAGTGCCATGCCACACCTGATGCCGAGGGTGGGAATAGCTTCGCATTTATCTTTGGGCATGTATTTCATGGGCACTGCATAATTTTTGGTGAAAGGAACGAGGTGACCCTCCCACTATCTCGGCCATCTGTATGCTTCTTAAAGCATTAGAGAAGTAATCGGGAACATCCAGAACGTTCTTTAATCTGTGGAATATTTCTCAACAGACACAGAATGCACAGTTACAGCGGACGAACGTTCTGGAAAGTCGCCCTGGACTCTGACCACCGGTCCGTGGCCTTCCTCTTCGCCTTCTCGTTCTACCACGAGCCAGCCCTTCGGTCCTGAAGAACCGCGCACTGTGCCTTTTACCCCACTGTTCTCTCTGTGCTGTGTCTGCTGAGGCTCAGCGGCTCACGACTGACACTCTATAGTGATGCCTCCTATTTCCAGCGTTCAGATCTCCTGCCTGAGCCCTAGGCCCGTTTATCTTACTGCCTTCTAGATGGTTCCCTGTGCATGTACCACACGCGTCACGAGTGAAACACTCAGAAGTTTACGGAGCAAGCCCTCCCACCGTCTCCGGGGGGCCAGCGGAATCGGCCCTCCCTGACTGTATCCAGGAGACGTTCGAAGCGCTTTCGTCTCCCTCACTTCTCATGTCCATCAACTGTCAAGTCGTATGGATTCGAGTCCTAAATATCTTTAAATCTATCATTTTCTTTACACGCATGCGACTGTTTTAATGCAGAAGCACACGATTCCTTTCCTGGACTTTGGCAATGTCTTCTTTCTAGCTTCAGGGCTGACACGGATTCATCTTGCACCCTGCTTCGAGAGGAGTCTTTTTCCAGGACAACCTGATTTGTCACCTCCTGGCTTTAAGCCACTGACTGGCTCCTCGCTCCAGATGCCGTCATCTTTTCTTAGCTTTACCCTGTTTCGTTCTGATCTGCACCCCTTCCTCAAACTCTACTGGTTTATAGTTCTCCTCCACGCCGACGCGTCACTGTCCTGCCTCCTTCGATCCTCCCCCAGCCACTTGAGAATGTGACTCTTACGCCACGGTGCTGCCTGTCCTCTTTCTGTGGAAGAAAATCCCCCCTCGTATGTGGTGCCAGATCCCACGCTGTGCGCAACTCATCCGTTTCCCACACGTGCCGCCTGGCACTGCGCCTCTACTCAACCAATAACTGAAAATTGTCCTTGTGATTGTTCACTCAGTCCATTTCGGCAACTGACTTTCCGCGCCATGTTTAACGTGCCTCGCCATTCTCGGTCAGCAATAAATCAGTGCCATTCCCCTCGACGCATTCGTCAAAGGAGCTCGTGGGTGAGGACCACGGCGGAATCTTTTCTCAGATGTAAGTGCCGGGACAGCTGTGCATTTCCTGAACCACTGGCCTGTTCGTGAATGTTCAATTGTTTGTAGTCCTGTGACTCGAAACTGATTGTATTTCCCTCTTTGCTTCGGTACTAAAAGAAATTCAGAGTCAAACGTGTACCATTCTTAAAGAACGGTACAGAAACCTTTGAAAAGGTTTTGTATACTAATCTCAGCGCATTTCATTTTCTGCCATTTATTCTTTTACGAGATGTTCTCACCATTTTATCTTTTCTATGCTTACACAACTTTGTAAGAGATAGTGACTTTTAAAATGCATGAAATTCATGAATGGTATTGAATTATTTCTCCTCAATTGAAACGCCCTACTTTTTTGACATTCAAACCTCTTTATCCCAATTGCAGTAGAAAAAGTGTTGTATGTGAACAACACAATGAATCCCCCCCTTCTCTGAGTTACCCGTGGTGTGTATTTACTTTAAACCTCGGTCCGGAACCAGCTTCAGGATATTCTTATTTTGCCTCCGCTAAGAAGAACGTACACTCTACGCCAGAATAAGTTTCCTGAGATGAAGTTGCTATTTCTACGTAAGCATCACTTATGAACTCTCGTTTCTCGGTGCCTGTGACTGCGATGCGCCGGCACCCCCGCCGGGCCAGCCGCTGTGGGATGCCAGGGGACTCGCCCTGGGATGGCATCACTTAGAAAGAAAAGCCACGACCTTCGTGCCAGTTACGCTGCATAGTCACGTCATAGTGATTAGGTCGTCCCTATATTTGACATGAGTTTTTCTAAATGTATTATATTTCACACTTTAAAAAGTTTTTCAGAACTAGTATTACTGAAAGCCTAGGAAGGCATCAAAATAATTATAGGTATAACCATAGGGCGGTGTATAAATAAAGGCTGGACAAAATATTGTTTTTAAAAATGTGAGTGCATTGGAGAGCTACAAAGACAGAGATGAATTCCTGGACCAAAAACCAGAAGAGGAAAATCCAGAAAGACAAGCCTGAAATTTGGGCCATTTTCAACTCCAGGGACATTAGTTAATTCTACCAGAGGTAGTTCAGAGCTGAGAAGCTATACTGGGCTTTCAAAGGACTTGTGAGTTTAGGAGGATAAAAATTGGGAGTGCGGGGCCTGCCAAGGAGGGGAGGGCCCCGGCAAAGCCCCCAGGCTCAGGTGGGGTCCCCAAGGACAGCACCTGAGGAGAAGGGTAACCAGGAAGAGCCCCCACGGGACCGCACACAGCACAGCTTGACTCACCTCGACCCCTGACCCACTTTTGTCTAAAGCTACCTGTCAGAAACTAATGTAGATCTTACTTGGGAAGAAGATAACTCTCTTAGGCATCAAATAACCTCTACAGTTTTTCAAACACAACAACTGGCACTGAATTTAAAGATCGGGCACACAGAGACAAAACTGGGAGACAGAAACCAAGGAAAACAACAGATAATGTAACAGAGGCGCAGGTCATCCAGACACAAACATAGACTGCTTAAAGTACAAATAATAATGACACATTTCGGAGTTTAGATCATATGTAAAGGTAAAATATCTGACATTAATATAATAGTACAAAGTACAGGAAGGGTATAAATCCAAATATTATTTAGAAGGTTCTTATATTATAGAAAAATACTATATAACTGGCACAAATACTAAAAAAAGAGCTATAGATAAAAATTCAAAGGAGAAAAATGGAATACAAAAAATATATTTGTCAAAAAGAAAATAAGAAAGGAATAATAGTATTTCAAAACAGGACAAATAGAAAACAATAAGCAATATGATTTTCTTAAAACTCAATCATATTAGTAATCATACTAAAGGTAAATGAACTAGATACTCCAATTAAAAATAGAGATAAATTAGGGTGGGGAAAAAAGGCACCCAGGAAATACTTTATGAATGACAGAATTCTGGTTTTGCATGAAGTAAACATACTGGGGAGGGCAACGTTTCAAGAATTAACAAGTTGCCATTATTCTAATATTTATGAGAGACTAGCAGGGTAGAGATGTAGTGCATTTCATAGCTATAGGTATAGTTTTCAGTCTTTTAAAACATGTGAACTCTCAATGTGAATGGTGTTCATGTTTTTCAAGTATAATTTGAAATCGTTTAGCATATACAAAGGGATTTACCTAAATTATAACACATGCAAACAACTAAATATGATGCAGCAAATATATTACAGAAGTATATTTGACTAAGAGATGATCATTTATTTTAGAGTGATATATAGTTATAATATTCATATTATATGTGTATAAATATGGATTTTAACATGTTTCAATGATCCTACACCAAATATAATCAGTGGTTATCTCTGATTCGTAGACTTATGGATAGTGGGTTTTTTTTTTTTTATCTGTATTTTCTAATCCTTCTACAACGAACGCAGTACTTATATAATTAAAAAATAATCAAAGTTTAAAAAAACAACAGTGTGCTTGGATTGGGTTATGCCACAGGATTCAAGATGAGATACACTTTTTGCTTCCAGAATGCATACACAAAACATGATTAAAATTTAACCTTTAAAGACAAGGTAAAAACACAAACTAATCTGAGTTAAATATCTGGTAACTCAAATGCAATGCTCGTTAGCATTATAACGGTAGGACTTGAATTTCGAATGAAATTTTGTTTAATGAATATAACTTTTCTTCTCCACATATTTTTTGATGTAAAAATGGGCTACCTAACACTTAAATCTTTATGGGAAAATAGAAACCACATTTCTGTCCAGGGTTCAGGAATGCTACCTGATTTCATAAAGTGATTGGAACTGACATTTTCTGTGTGCACTGGGAGCTCACTGCCCTTATTTAACTCTTATGACAACTTTATGAGGTGGATGTTTTCCTTCCCATTTTACAGAAGAGGAGAATAAAGCTCAGAGAGGTTGCTCGACCTGCGGAAGGTCACACAGACAGTGAATGGTAAACTCTCAAGCGGCAAGCAGACCTCCGTCTCCTTGGTTCCCAGCCGACTCCTGATTTTCTCCCTGGAGCACTGTGACAGCTGGACTTCACATTCCTGAACGAGAGATCTAACCTTAAATATAAAGTAGCCCATTGCATCACTAGTTAACTATAAATTAGATACCAGCATATTGTATCCTACGAAGTGCTCTCATTTTTATAGACCCACCATTAATTTGAATATAATTTCACTGGAATTATGTAACCTTGGGTCACAGCTTTTCTTACTATATTCAAATGTATTGTATTATCTCCCACCGTACAAAGAGTTTCTCTTTGCTCTACTCAAAGGCTTTCTAACAAAGATGTAACATTACAAATTAAGAACACAAGAATGGCAGCAGAACGAAGGTTTTATTTCTATGCTTCTGGCAAAATTATTTTTAACATAAAACCTCGGGCAAAAAACCATGACATTAGCAAATAACTTTTTTTCTCCTGAGATACATGCATTTCCTCTGAAACAACTAAAGTGTTTGGTTTGGTTATAACATAAATCAGGAAAAATATATCCTGATTGATATTCAGAAAGTAAAATGACCTAGGTAGGACTTGTTACTTGTTATCTATATACAACTCAAACACGTCGCCTAAATTGAACGGTGGCCTCTGGTCGGTGGGAGATGACAAGGCCCAGTAAGAACACGAGGGATCGCGAGTGTGGCTCTGGGTCTGCAGAGCCTGACCTCAGCCGGGCGGGCAGGGCCGTGTCCCAGATGCAGTGGAGCCGCGGGCAGGACCCGCCCATGCCCGGGTTTCTCGCTGTGTGACGGTGACCACCCCGCTGTGCTGCGAGGTACACGTGAAGGGACGGAGCCCGCAAACCTGCGGTCTCAGGAGCTAGAAACTCCCCCGCTCACCCTTGGTCTCAAAGTTACCCTGCTCTGATCCTCACGGGAATGGCATTCTTTCCGAAGAAGCCATGGAGAACGCTGTCGCCCTGATTCCAAAAAAATTAATGATCAGAACTCCCAAGAAACTCGTATTTCAATGTTCTGGACTTCAGGTAAAGGTATCATATTTAAATTGATTTCTTGTTCAGCGAAGAAAAAAACTTTCTTGGAACATACATTATTTTTTTTTCTCCCAAGAAAAGTAACAGACACAGCAAGGCACTCCCTGCTCCAGTGTCCTTTCCTCAAGGGACTCACGGCCTCTCCCCCGGCGGGTGCTGAGAGCTGATGTTCTTTCTGACAACCCACATCTAGAACGACTGTGCACATTTCAGTGACCCAGGGTGGCATAAGGACTTCCTGTTGGCACTTGCGTCTTGACTTCTGTATTTTCCACGCGCTCAGAGCCTGTAGTGTGGTTGCCACTACGCGTCCTGTCTTCTCACAGGTTGGTGCTTCTAGGTGCTCAAACGCTGCAGCAAGTCCGCACTTGACCCGCATCAAGGCATCTGCACCTCTTATTGTGTTTGATGACCTAGGGTTTATCATTAAACGTTCCGGACAGTTTCCCAGGGTGATGCCCTTCATGGTTTTGATGGCTTCTTGAGCGAGCAAGGTCATTTCAAGGTTCTCTGGATGAGGTGTGTGTAACAACCTCTCTTTAGCCGACACTGGATTTCTGAGTGTCGTGTTGGTGAAACAGAGTTCCGATTTCTCTTCTGTTAAATCGAGGCTCAGCTAAGTGCGGCTACAGGCCAAAGATGGCCGGTGCCCCGTCTCTGTAGCTAGCGCTTCGTTGGACACAGCCACGATCATCACGGCCCCCTGCATGACCGGCGGTAGCACAGGGAAGGCGCGGCTCGCACGGCGAAGCTGTCTGTCATCTGGTGCTTCGCACACGCTCCTGCTGGTTCCTCGGCCCTGAGTGCCGCCCCCTTCCCAAGAGCGGGCAGCCCCCCGATACCGAGAACGCTCCCGAGTGGCCGTGAACCTCGCGCGACCACCAGCAAGTGTTCTGCTGACAGCATCTGCTTCCCCACACGGGGCCCGCGGCCTCCCACGCCGTCCCAGCAGCGCCGCCGACGGCGTCCCGTGGCCGGCCAAACACGCCCTGAGCGCCACATGTCCCTCCGTGCGAGTCCAGGGAGCACAGGCGCTCACGCTGGCCCGGCCCGCCGCGCCAGGAGGCGACCCAGCACCGGGACACCCGCGCTGCCGGCCCGAAGGGCTGAGGGTGCGCGACAGGAACGCACACTTCGCTGCCTTCCTCTCTGTCGCTGAGCACGCTCCAGCCCCAGCACGGATGCTCCAACGCCACCGTGTCCGTCGGCTCCCCTCAGGTCACACGGCGGCAGCGAGCAGCTCGACAAAGGCTTCCTTCTCGCTTGGGACACCAAGCCGCTCGGACGATCTCGGAGTCTGCTCCGAGCCATGGCCAGCGAGAGGGAAGAGGTGGCAGCCCTCTGTGGCGCCTCTGAAAACCTCTGCTCACACGCCCCGCGCGTGGCTGCCACTCACGGTCCACGGGCTGCAGCGGCCACAAGCCCACGTGCGCTCCAGAGGGCGCGTGGCCAGTGCCGTGGCCACGCCGGGCGCGGCCGGCACAGGGAGGACACGGCGGCGGGAACGATGCCGTTGACGGCGTATTCTTCCCGTGTTTCAAAACGGAATGTCTTCTTAACTTCTTACACTGCCCTCTCGTCAAGACCAGGAACTTAATTTGGGCTCGAACACCTTCAAATCATGAATGCCGTCAGGACATAGGCTGTATTTTTGGTCCCCTGGAGTGTTAAAGAGCCACAGAGCTCTGTCTCGTCTGGTAGCCAAACGGATCGGAAAACCACAACCTCAAAAGTCTCTGTCTTGACGTCGGGTCCTACATGTCCCCATTTAAAATTGCAGTCCTAAGTAGAACATTGCCTTCTGCTTTCATCAATTTCAAAGATTTTTCCGTACCGGATAAATGGTACGAGTCATGATGTACGAGTCATACCCACATCCACCCGCCCACTTCTGAGGGAGAAGGTAAGTGAAATGGAACTTTTCGTATGATTGATGACTTTTAAGCTACTGGCTCTTGCTCAGGTCATTCGGGGAGCTTTGTTTTGGAATGGATATAGAGCCAGTTTATTAGATGCAGTTGAAAACGCTATCTCACCGCTACAGATATGGGGCACATCAATTTATACAGCTACTTTTTTCTCTCTTCCCTTTTTGCTCTTATTTATGCAAAAAAATATTAAACAACTTCCATGTGCCTGTCACTGGGTGACCCCTTCCACTCTGAGCTCTGAGGCTGGCTAGGCCTTCTGGCGCAGGCTGGGGACTGGGTGGCTGGGGAGGGGCTGCCCCTGCTTCCTGGCTGCATGCCGGTGCGGGGTGCACAGCAGCACAGGGAGGAAGCACCTGAGGGTGGCACCCTGTGGTGAGGCCTCCTGGCCCTCCAACGTGAGCCTGTGACTGCAGACCGCATCAGCTGGGACGGAGGCGAGGTGCACTGTGAGGTCGTTGTGATGTGCTTTAGAAGAATTCATTCGGAGGGTTTTACGATGTTCTTAAATCTATGTACTTTTTAAATTGGTAACGTATGTGGCACAAAAATCTAAAGCCACAGAGACGTCTACCGTGTAGACTGTTCCACCCTGTTCTCCAGGTCCCAGAGCCCCTCCCAGACAGACCCGCAGCTATCGCCTCTCGTGCGCCTGTCCAGAGAGGTCCGTGCACGCACACCGTGCCTTCTCCCGGGACCCCCTCTCCTTCCTCCCTTCTCTTCAGACATGGTCCCCAGGCCGTACCCCGAAACATCGTGGGGAGTACTCCGTTCCACCACATGTGGAGCCTGCTTGTCCATCCTGACAGCCAAGCAGACGTGCAGTAAGTGTGGACACCAGGGACCAAACTGCTGGTTTGAACCCCGATTCCGTCACTCCTTAGCCCTGAAACTGGGCTGCTATAACTCTCTGGTCTCCAGCTCCCTCACACAGGTGCTATAATGACCCGGTGATTTAACGCGTGAACAAAGCACTCAGAGTCACTCTTGGTACCCAGTACGTGCTCAAAAGCTCCTTCGTTGTCATTACTTATGATTACATATTCCCGTCGTAGAAGCACCATACTATTTAATCAGTTCTCCCTTTACAGCTATTTTGGTTCTTTCTAATCTTTAAATATTATACAGAGTGTTTGGCGAAGATCTGTATTTCCAAGGCCCTTCAGATACCTCAGGACACCTGAACTACATGGGCAGACGGGGATAGGCAGCAAGAAACGAAACAGTAACTGTACATCGGTGTAGCACTTCGCCTGACCATGCTGACTTGCACTGTCTCATCTGAGCTTAGAACAGCACGGCGAGTTCGCCTTAAGTTCTGCGGTCTCAGGGTGGGAAGTGCTGGGATGCTTCAACTCCCTCCTTGCGTTTGGAAAAGTAACTTAGTTTGGGCGACTTTGGTATTTATAGATTAAATGTGTGATAAACTGAGCTTCCTCAGACTGCACAGAAGGATGGTTGTGGGCTTGGCTTGGTGCTGTTGCGTTCCGTGCTTGTCTAGCTGACAGTGGTGTGCACGCACATTTGGAACTTTTACTTAAAGGAGGAGAAAGAAGTGGCAGGAATTGTGCTGGCAAAGCTGAAAGAGTTTTTCTGGGAGAGAGTAAAACTAGGTATGTGCAGCTTCCGTGACGAGTGGAATCCTGGAGAAAGACAGAGGCATTAAAAGGGGGTTTTCGGAAGTTGTGCTCTGTGCTGGGTGACTGAACTCCCTGTGGCACCCTCGACAACTTGGCATTTAACTTTTCAATATAAATTTTATTTAGTGTCAAGAACACTCACGTCCTTAATAACAAATAGAGTACCTTATGGTTTTCAAACCAATTCCTTAAACAGTCATTCAATATTTACATAGCTCAGATAAGCCACCTTAATTTAAGGACATATTATCAAGCAAACAGCTTAGTATTCAAGATTTTCTTAGTTTTTATTTATTTTTCTAAACAATACATATCCATTATCAAAATTTCAGAAGTTAGAGAACTAACTGTACACAGTTAAAAAGTCTCCTAAGGGTGACTGGTAACCTACGCGAGGAATTTAGTGTTAGGTCACCTAGGTCTTTTCTACGCGTCTGTCGTGAACCTCATCAGTCACTGCCGCCTCCATACTCAAGTGACGGCTACAATTATTGCCCAACACTGCACAGTTTTAACCTTTGTCATTTTACATTTTTTGTGAATAATTTATTTTCTGGAATCGAAGTTATCCAGTAGAATTTAGATTTGGAAAGCAGCTATTAATAGGATAGGGTTCCTAAATATTTCTAAAAATTATTTTACATTTATATTATTGTGAGGCATGTAATTCTTAGGTATTTCTCAGAGAAAGTTTCAAATCTCTATCTGGTATTCCCCTGAAAACCCAATATTTCTGAAACTCCTCCCGTTACATGTTTTATGAGGATATAAATCTACTTTACTATTAAGCTTAGCAAAATGAGAAAAATTATCTGCCCTGAGTACTTCAAACGTTGAATGCAATTTTGAAGTTAAAAATAAAGGATTTTAGACATTCTGTATTACTATTCCCTAGGTGACATAATCAAGAGTTAACAGTATTCACACTTAAAATTTCTTAGGCCTCATACTTATTGGGAAAAAAATACTGACTTCTGACATAATGAAAGGGAGAACAGTAAGATAAAAAAGAGAAGCTTAGTAGTCAGGAAAGAAACGAATCATGTGGTCGTCTCTCGCACCCAAGACGCCTGCCCACTGAGGAGAACGCCTCCCCCGGAAAGAGGCCCTCAAATGCCTCCTCCCCCACGCGTCCACCGTCACTTATCCAGGTGGCGGTGAGCGAAGCCTTCTGTCCCCACTTCCCGACGCTGGGATCTCTCTGCATCCTGATTAGTGTGAAGGGCTGTGGCCAAATAATAAAAACATCCAACGATGACACCATCGTCCTCTGGGTTTAGATGACCCCTATTGCTTTCGGCACTCATCTAAATAACCCCCCGGACGACAGGTTACTCAGTGTCTTTCCATCCTCATGAGACACTTTCGATTCAATCAAAGGGATGTTTAACTCTATTTTTCTCTATTTTCTTCATTATGTTTTTTTCATGTTATCCTTTATATACAGAATCATTTCCCCTCTTAATCTTTTAAGTCAGTCTTTCTATTCCTATTCAAAACTCAAAATTGCACAAAATATACCTGCCCTTCTTCGGGAAGTCTTCTGTGAATACGTAACTAAGGGAAAGGTGAAGATAAACTGTATACTTCTCAAGCTTGACTCTTGCAAGACATGCCTCAGCCAAGGATTCGACACCTGGGAAATGTCTCATTCACTCCTTCCTCGTTCATTCACTTATTGATGAAATATTTATTGACTGTACTATATCTGAAAAACTAGGGACAAAAATTTATAGCCACATGATTAAAATCACAGGCTTGGGTCAGAATCCTAACTCTGCTGTGCACTAATTA
Organism: Pteropus vampyrus; assembly: GCF_000151845.1. Classification (NCBI taxonomy): domain Eukaryota; kingdom Metazoa; phylum Chordata; class Mammalia; order Chiroptera; family Pteropodidae; genus Pteropus; species Pteropus vampyrus. Next base: position 927,867 of record NW_011889111.1, on the reverse strand, counting down.
CGTGACTGACTCTGGCAAGTTAACCTTAAAATGGGCATAAGAATGCCCAGAGTCGTCAGGGTTAAACGCAATAATCGCTGTAAAGTGCTCTGGCCCGTGTCAGCTACTTTTAATGACCTAGAGATAACATCACATTGTCCGCATGAACTGGACATATTGTTCTAATCTCTGTACTCGAGATGAACTTTTTCTCAGAGTAAGGTCAACCAGCTGGGCCCTGCTTCTCTGAGTCCCAGAAGTAACTAAGCCACTGGGAAAGGTGCCCATGCTTCTGCTGTAACAGAAGCAAGTCCTTCTAGAAGCAGGCCCTGTTCTGACAAGGAGAACCCCATGCCCAGGGGCTGGGGTCGGGATGGGTAAAGGAGCACTGTGATACTCGAGAGGTCCACCACAGTCACCAGAAACCCCTTTCGCAGCCCACAGTGTGAACTGGACTCGGCAGACGCTTTCTCTGGCAGCGCTACACCAACATGCTGGCCGGTGTCTCATGTGATTAACTAACATCTAGATGTGCACTTTGCTGTCATGATCCCAGGAGCAAGCAGCTGTGGCCGAGGCTCCATTCGGGGTGGCTGAGCTGAGCCAAGATACTCACTGCCTGACAACAAAGGCATGTCAGGAGCAGCCACCAGCAGTACTGGAGCTTGGCGTGAAGGAATGTTCTGGCTACTCGGTGCCAGATGAAAGAAAATCTGATAGTTTACTGAGTTCTTTAGTCTTGCCCAACACATTTATTCCTTTGCGGCTGACACAGGGGGCTTGTTGTGCTCAAAATCCCCAAATGGTCCAGAAGGCCTGGACCTCTGTGCAGTGGCCACGTGCCCGGGCTGCTGCACTATCTCCTAACAGGCACCCGGCTTCTTCCCCGGCACCCACTTTCTCCGGAGCGGTTCTTTAGAAAGGCGGACCTATCTGTGCCATTCAGCTGCTTAAAACTTTCTAATGGCTGTCACCACGCCTCCAGTAAAATCCAAGTTCCTTATCCCCATGTGCCCAGACCTGACCTGCCAATCTGTCCAGGCGCACCCCTGGGGCCCTCTCCCCGACATGGGCTGGGCGCACTGTCCTCGCCGACCCTGAGTGCACGGACTTTAGGCTTGCTGTTCTCTGTGCCTGCAATGCCCAGGAAGATTTACCCCATTAAACTTTCCTCATGTAACTGAAAACTAACTGGCACAAATAAACAGAATTAGAGCAAGTATATATATGCTTAATCAGCCACCTTTCTGGTAGACAGAAGCACACACACAGAGCTTCTGTCTCACCTACTAATCTAGGAACCTATTAATATGCCCATGGTCGTCACGTTCTTTTAGGTTAGAAAGTATGCCATTCATTTCTTTGAAACACCAGAACCTATACTCCAGAGGCCCAGCCCATAGTTAAAGACTTCAGCAGCTCAAATTCCGTCCGCTTCTCTGGAGCTTATAATATTATTTAAGGCTCGAACAACCTGATCCTGGCTTTTAAACTAAAGGCTAAGCTGCTACAACAAAGAGTCCCAATACACAGTGGCTTTAAGAGACAAGTGCTTCTCTCCCTGATAGTCCAGGGTAGCCTAGTGGGCCATGTCTGCTGTACCAGGGCATTTGGCAACTCAGGTTCCCGCCATGCTGGCGCTTGGCTGATTCCTGCAACTCCTTCCTCCTCTGCATAGTCACCCTGGCTCAGAGCCCCAGCTACGGTCCAGTGCTCGGACGGAAGACACAGGGAAGCAACTTCCTCTTAGGCAAGTGAGCGCTCTGACCCCTCTCCACGGTGGTGCGAAACCCCGAGGCCACCCCTGGCGGCAAGGGGGCTAGCCGGGCACCCATGTCCAATCACGACGGAACGGCAGATTGTGGGGAGCCACTGGCAGTCTGCCACACTCACGTGGTCAGTGCCTCGTCACCTGATGAGCAGATGATTGATGGGCGCATAAGATAACACTCTTGTCTCCCACCGAGCACTGATCTAACTGAAACACGAAGGAAAGAACAGCAGGGACCACACGTCATCTTTATTACTCACAGAGGCCTGGCTGGAGGACATGGCTTATGTCTGTTAGCCACGAGACCTTTCTAATCATGAAAGTCAGCACGAGGCAGACGTGACCAGGCTCAGGCAGCACTGGACCATGGGAAGGCCTCCTGGGCAGTGGGGACGAGTGTGCCCTTGGAGGAGAACAAATGCTCCCCGCAGGCAGACTGTCTCCACAAGGATGGCCAGACTTCAGCACAGATCACACTTACTCCACCCAGCCTTACTCCCGCGCCCCACACACTCCCACGCTCAATGGCCGGGGACGTGGCAACTCAGGGAAGATGAGCTCCAAGCGTCAGGGAGAAGCCCCTCCGCCTTGGTGCCATTGTTCTTAAACTGCCTCTGTCCCTTCGCACACTGGAAGCTGGGACGCGGGAGCGGGCAGAGGAGAGGAGGGGCCGCTGCTTTCTTTCCGGCTCGGCGCGAGGCCTGTGGCACACAGTCCCCGCGGGCCGCACGACAGTCCCCGCGGGCCGCGCGCCTCGGCCCTGCTCACCGGGTGGGTGCCAGGGGCTTGCTGCAAACGGTGCGCACGTGCTTAGACTCTTCCACTAGGCCCCGCCGCTCAGAAGATGGTGCATTTAATTTCCACTGACTTGGGGGCCCCCCAAAAGCCTCTTTTTATCAAAGAGCTATGTAACAGAAAAGGAGAAGACAGCACTGTGCTGCTCTCCTTAGGAAACACGTTCAAACACGTGAACCGCCCGAACTGCCCCCGGGGCCGGAGCTCCGCGCCCACCTCCTCCTCGCCCGCTCGGGGAGGGCGGTTGACGGCTGCTCAGAGCGGAGGACCCACTGAGCTGCTTTTTCAAGGGTCAAAGTTTTCTCAAGGGCTACGGTTCACCACAGGCCGGCCTCTTGCTTCCAGTGAGCCCAATGGCAGGACAGGGTAAGTGGGATCCGGGCCGCAGAGGCCTGTCCCGTCCGAGTTTGGAGCATGAGAACAAGTTCGGGTCGCCGGGCACGGGCACGCCGACAGGGTGCTCGTGCTGGGCTCCCTCTCCATGCTCCTGGCCCCTGGACGCTCAGCGCTGCCCGTACAGGGAGTGCCGAGGGCAGAGTGTCCCTGCGGCCGCTTCCGCCTGCGGCCGGGCAAGCCTGACGAGCTCAAGAGAAGGGGCCTTTCCTGCCTGGCCCGGTTCACCAGAGCTTCGTACAGTGGCCTGAAGCCAAATTCCCAACTCGTAAAATTTCTTTACTGTTGCTGTTTGGTTATTTTTGCCCTTGAATTTCGCTTTACGAGACTATACCTCTCAGAAGTTTTGGGGACAAGATGATTCGTTGAGGCAAGTCCAGGGATATCCTTAGTACTCTTTGCAAAACACCATTAAATAGTACCCGGATCTCACTCAAATTTCTAAACAATGCAAGCATGAAAAATGGATTTAAAGTAAGAATGCTATTTTTGTTTGCAGGACATATTTTACTACAGAGCAATAAGGCATTTACTACACACCAGCTCATGGAGTTAACGAAGTCTTGACCGTGAAGCCAGACTGCCCACACTGAACGCAGAACACCCACGCTGACTTCCCACGAAGGCTCACGAGCCACTCTGTCCGTGCTTCTTGCCGGGCTTGGCATTAGAGAACTATTAAACGCTGAGATGCAAATGACTCGATACTGGTAATAAAGCTCTCTACTGGGAGTCACATTGCAGCCATGGGAGTACTAATGAATGGAAGTACTAATCATGGTGATACAGCACGCCAGAGATTCCAAAAGCAAACACCAAGGATTTCCCACTGCACATGTCCGGACGTAGATATTATTGGTTTCCAGCGGGAGTGTCATGTAAACCTGACTTTTGCGTACTGAGTCTCAAAGATCTGCACCAGGTGGTTTCCCGTGCTGCTCCTGGGACCCTGCGAGGTGGGTGGGAAGCCGCAGCCACCCCCTCACTTGAGTGACACACCCAGTGGGCTGCTCTTATTACTCACCCCGGCGTTTGCATGTAGAGTTGAAGATGCATATTCGAAATGCTTACTTTACAGGAATTTGAAAATGAAGCAAAAATATTAGTTTCCTAATATAGACAAAACCTGAAGCTGGAGCAATGTGAACAGTGAGTCTATGATTCCCAATGAAGGTGAGGGGGAAGGTGCTGTGTTTGTTCAAAAAGGGCCTGGAGTACAACCCACACAAGGGACACACACCTGGAGCAGCTGGCTCGAGTGACCAAGGAGACTGTGCCACTGGGCCCCACGGGACACCTACTACATAAGGCCACTCTGCTAAGACCGGGAGACACAGCGCCCGACCTCATACACAGAAACACACAGAGAGGCGGCCAAAATGGAGAGACAAAGGAACCTGCCCCTGATGAAAGAAAAGAACAAAGCTCCAGAAAAAGAACTAAACGCAATGGAGACGAGCACGTGACCAGATGCAGAGTTCAAAACACGGGCTCTCGAGATGCGCAATGAACTGAAGGGCAGAGTGGATGAACTCAGTGAGAACTTCGGCAAAGGGATAGGAAACATAAAAATGGAGATAGAAAACATAAAAAATCCAGTCAGAAATGAAGTATACAATAACTGAAATGAAAAACACATCAGAGGGAATCGACAGTAGATTAGATCAAGCAGAGGATCGAATCAGTGATGTGGAAGATAAGGTGGCAGAAAACACGCAATCAGAACAGCGAAAAGAAAAAAGAATCCAATAAAATGAGGACAGTTTAAGGGAGCTCTGGGACAACATCAGGCAGACCAACATTCTCATCATGGGGTACCAGAAGGAGAGAGAGAGAGAGCAAGGAATTGAAAACCTTTTTGAAGAAATTATGACAGAAAACTTCCCTAACCTGATAAAGGAAATAGACATACAAGCCCAGGAAGTGCAGAGTCCCAAACAAGATAAACCCAAGGAGGCCCATGCCAGGACGCATCCTAATTAAAATGCCAAAGGTTAAAGACAAAGAGAGAATCTTAAAAGCACCAAGAGAAAGGCAGTTAGTTATTTACAAGGGAGCTCCCATAAGACTGTCAGCTGATTTCTCAACAAAGACTTTGCAGGCCAGAAGGGATTGGCACAAAATAGGCAAAGTGATGAAAAGCCAGGACCTACAACCAAGAAGACTCTATCCAGCAAGGCTATCACTTAGAATCGAAGGACAGAAAAAGAGCTTCCCAGGCAAGAAAAAGCTAAAGGAGTTCGTCTCCACCAAACCAGTATTATAAGAACTGTTAAAGGGATTTCTTTAAGAAGGGATAAAAAGACGAAAAATGTGAATAACAAAATAGCAATAGCTACATACCTATAAATAATTACTTTAAATGTAAATGAATTAAATGCTCCAGTCAAAAGACATAGGGTGGGTGAATGGATAAGAAAAGGAAACCCTTAAATTTGCTGCCTACAAGAGACTCACTTCAGATAAAAAGACACACACAGACTGAAAGGAAAGAGATGGAAAAAGATATTTCATGAAAATGGAAAAGGAAAAAAAAGCTAGGGTAGCAATACTTATACCAAAGTAACATTAAAACAAAGGCTATAACAAGAGACAAAGAATTTGCAATAAAAGAATGAAATCTTGCCATCTACAAAGACACGGATAGACTCAGAGGGCATTGTGCCGAGCGAAGTCAGACAAAGACAAATGTCACTTATATGTGGAATCTAAAGAATAAAACAAAACAGAAGCACACTCAGATACAGAGAACGTCTTGATGGTCACCAGATGGGAGGGGGTTGGGAGGCTGGGTGAAGGAGGAAGGATTAGGAGGTACGAACCGTCAATTACAAAACAGTCATGGGGACGCAGAGCACAGCATGGGGACGCAGCAAGTAGCATTGTAATAACTACGTATGGTGTCAGGTGAGCATTGGAGTTACAGGGGTGATCACTGTTAAATTATGTAAATGTCAAATCACTATGTTGTACATATGAACTAATGTAAAACTGTATTTAACTATAATTGAAAAGAATAAAAATATAAAAATGTTTAAAAAGGGCCTGGATGTTAGACAGCTGATAAAAACTGTTCTGCCTTTGTCCTAGATGAGCGCATCCACTGCCACAGCTCTGCTAATCATTAAGACAACGGCGCCCTCTAAGTTTTGCATCTCCAGGCTGGACCTTGGCTTCTAACTGAAGCAGCTTACTCAACAACTCTTGGGGAAAGAAATGCCAGTGTGATCCATGTCACTTCAGGGCATGAGCGGGGCTGGCCTTGCGGGCTGAGGTTCAGCAGCAGCACCTGCAGGTCAGTGAGCTCAAGGGCGAAGTATGCAGCGTGAGCACATGGCCTCCGACGAACCTAGGGTGCTAAAACACGTGTTCTCTACTGTGACAAGAAATAGGAATTGTTTTTAATTATAAATTATTTTTGCTTTTTAACAGCCCCAAAAGTCAGTTTGATAAACAAGCCATCAGGCTTTAAACAGAAACTTGAAATAAGCACAATTTACTCATGGGTTGCCCACAGCAGACAGTAGCCCTCCCATGATGAAACACCTACACAGACACCGCCAAAGTATGACAAGAGGTTATCTCCAGTTACGTGAACACGCAGACGCTCAAACAATAGTCGCAAAGCAGGTTTGCAAAAGAAAATAGGGTAACCGATAGTTTACAACTGAAACTGATCATCTCCTCATTCTTAGGAAACTGTGTTTCAAAATTAATCAGCAGAAAAGCTGAACATGGAAATAGGAATTCCTGTTTAAAATAATTGAGACAAGAAATCATATAGACCTTTCTATGAGGCTTTAGCAATCATTAAAAGACCTTTTACTAGTCAGAAACGTATGAGTGCCCGACTCCTGTTAATGTCAACGGGTAACACCTTTGTGTAAACTCAGCTGAAATACTTATATTCGGGGAGGAGCTCTCCAAGGTGATTTCTAAGAATATTTGCACAAAGAAGTTCGTCTTCGGTATTTGTCTACGCTTGCCCTTATTTCTCATTTGATTAAACTATGTATTATATCATAGCAAATGTTCTTTCACCAGGGAATCATTTTTCTATTTGTCGAAAGAGTGTTTTTACAAGTGAATGTTTCAAGTCTTTAAAAACACAGTGTAAATTTATTCTGTCCCATTTGATTTTTTCCTTTTTGTGTTTTGAGGTTGAAACTGAACACCTGGAAAACAATATTACTGGTTTCATGTTTCTCCACTTAGCTATTTTATTTGAAAACATTAATATGAAAACTTGGCTGAAAAAATATGAAAGAATATTCACCCCAAGAAACAAAATGGCTTTAGCCCAACAAAAATCTTATTCAGACAGAGTGAACAACAGCAACAGCAACATCAACAGAAAACCGATTCTGTCATTTTCCATGACCTAAATAGTGTTTAAAATAAACAAGTGCTCCTGGCTGCTTTAATTTCTTTGAACACTGAATTTCATGCCACCCTTTCCAATGAGGTTATAAATTATCACCTTATGTCGGTGATGCCATTTGATTTTTTTCCCCATTGGGACTATGGTTTCTCGACATTATTGCCAATAATTCTTAAAATGAATTCCCACGGAGTGGAATGTTTGGATGGCCGCTTCCTCCTACCTGCGTGCCGCGGGGACCGGCGAGGAGACGGAGGCTCTCGCTCCGCCGCTGGCCTGGAAGCGCCCGGAGGAGCAGCAACCGGAGGGCATGCTGGGATGTTGGCCGCTCTGCTGGGGCCTGGGAAACAGCTGCCGCCCAGCTGTCTTCACTTGAGGATGAGTGACTGACACCCCACCTTCCACCTATTTACATTTTTAGGATAGTCAATACCTTAAAGTGAAAATAAACAAACATCGAAATCAATTAAATTTTTATTCTAGAAAGTTAGAAAGGATAGAAAAAACTAAGAAGAGCTTTAAAAGTCACTTATAAATCCAACATCTAAAGGAAAGCATTTTGGTGTGTTTCCTTCCAGTATTTTTATGCATATTTTCAGTATATACCTCTTAGGAAGTAAGTCCTCATTTTATGTGTCAAAATAAGGCAGCCTACCATAAAAGGGAATATCATACAAGTTCAGCATTGAGTGAAAATTAAGTGAGTCAAAGTAAGAAATAATGGGAAACAGACTGAGACATTGGGGGCGGGTATGGAATCGGGTTTCCTCATTACCTCTTCCAGGTCCAAGACAGTGGGAGTAATTAAGGGAGATGCCCCTCCCAACGAAAGAATCTAGCGAGGATCTTGGGTTCCAAAAGACATTTGCAGGTAGCTTAGTCAACAGATACCACATTGTTTCATAGTTTGCCCGTAAAGCCAAAAAGGAAGTCATTCTTTAGGGCATTCCAGTCTGTCACACTAACATGAAGACGACATTGGGGAAGAGTCTTGGATCGCTCACATCAAAGTGTAAATGCAGCTCAAGGAACAAAGCTGAAGGCATTCTTTCTATGTGAGCGCAGGACCAAGCTATGTTGTTGTTCGAACGTCAGGAATGCCTCCAGTTACTCAGTTCAAAGCGTCTAGTCAAACCCCACCCTGGAACAGAAATGGCCACAACAGGAACCATCTCCCTGGACCCTGCCACCCCTAAGCTCTTGGCACCAGTCTGACGCACCCATTACACGTGCTTCGTCCTCTTCTTAACAATTGGGCCATACTTCCCAAAGACAGAAAATGCCTTTAAATCATCTTTACGTTCTCAAGAAAATTTAGCAAAGTATATATCCTCAATATGCTCTTGTCGAACAAATTAAATACGCATCATTCAGAAAGAATCAGTTGCTAACACAGGAATAGCAGCTTCGTACAGGATCCAGATATACTCACGTACATGATGTATCTTAAGCAAGTCTGAAGGGTGTTGAAGATGTCTGCTTTAGGAGCTGGCGCGCCTATGCACAGACAGCACGGTCCTCCCGGTGCCATCGTCTGAGAGGCAGCCCTCACGCTTTCACTTCCTTCCAGCAGGAGTGCTCACTGGAGGGGCCTGGCGTGTGCGTCTATGTGGCACAGAGTACATGAAGAATTCAAGCCTTCTGGAACCCGATTATAAAATAAGCCAAACTCTAGTTCTGATCCCAGAATCCTAAAATCTTCCCTGAAACATACCAATCAAAGATGTAAGTAGGAGGCAGGGAAAGGCAAAGGACATCGCAAGCCACCAAATCCAGAAGAAAAAGAGACTCCTGATTGTGTATGAGAAACGACTTGCATGGATAACAATAAATCACAGCAAACTAATTTTCATTGTCAGCTTCAATATCTACATATCAAAATGTGCTTATTATGGATGTACTTAAGTTTCAGTGAAGGCAGTATTGTACAGTACATGGAAAGCGATAATTACAAAACAGATCATTTAGAGTTTGCAGAATAATTTGCCATTGAATTAGTTTTTAATAGCATTTTCCCATTATGCATTTAAATGCGATCAGTTTACAATGTTTGACTGGATTCCCTCTTCTACCCCATTCTCATCCTCACAGACACTGACAAAGTAAGGTGTCCAAAATGACGGGCTCAGTGAAAAGTCTACAGCAGGGAGACTGCAAAAGTGCACCCAGCCTACGACCTGAAGAGCCGAGAAGATCCATCAGTCCTTGCTTGTGATCAGGGAAATTCACAGAAATCATGCCCTGGGCTATCCAAGGGGAGAGAACTGCATCTCCCCAAATGCATTCGAATACACCCTCGAGTGACAGATGCCACCGCACTGAGAGATCGCCCCGGCCAGTGTGCATTCATGTCTTTCCTCAGAACCTCGGGGGTCTGTCTCCTCTGTGCGTCACCTTCATCCCAGCCCGTTCATCCTTCGGAATTTGGCCTCATCACTTATCTTCTCCTTTCTGTTCCTTGACTCTCTTCTCTCCCCAGGCTTCTTTATCTGAACTTGTGAACTCTGGCACAGTGACCAGCAGCCCATCTTCCGCATTCTGCGTTACCTTCCAGCCATCACGCTTTCTTTCCTTCCTTTCCATTCAGGCTTAGCAAAGAGCTATTTAAACTCAGTCTTTTACACTTTCCATTCTATTTAATTCGCTCTTTTAAACCTTCATTCCCTCTCAAACATCTTCCATTTTTTTTTTTTCACTTAAGTCCTTTCCCTACGGCCCTAGTGGCTGCTTTTAAACTAGATGCCCAAGGGACACATACTGGTCCTTCTCTCACCTCGACTCTGCTACACTGGCCGCTGCTGACCCTTCCTTTCTTCTTAACATTCTCTCTTCCTTGTGCTTCTAATATAACAGTTTCTCCTCATCTCCTTGAAACCCCTGAACGTACTTTGAATTCGAAACCTCGTTCCAGCACTTTCTCCCAGCGGCCCTGGTGGGTTATGTGAAATCGCGTCAGTTTTACTGAACGCATGAGCCGCCGTGCTGTCCAACTGGCCAGTTACGGTCCCAGCATGCAACAGAAGCCTCAGTAAAGAGCGTCTACTCAAGAGTTACAAGGGATGGTGAAGAGTCAGGAAGCCCCTTTCCAGCTCCGGAAAGAGCTAGCAATGAGGCAAAGGCACCACTCGACAGGAAGTTTGGGCGTGGAAGAATTCAATCACCGACAAAACCAAAGGGCAGCTGGTCGGGACGAGATAAGTATGCTGCTGACGGTCTCACACTCGTGCTATCCTCCAGTCTTCTGCTGGCCCCTCTCATTGGTCAAACCTAACTGGAAAACCACAGTACAATGGAGGCTGGCTGACGCCAACTCTAGAGGGTCACTCCTGAGATGCACGGATGGCAGGGAAGAGCAGAGAATGGACCTGGATAAAGGATCAGCAGAGAAGGGCCAGCACACGAGCACACGACCTACCATCGCCTTTGATCACAGTGCGCCATTGATTTGGTGTGCCAGGGACTCTTCTAGGGAATATAGAGGGTCGCAGGACAGAAAACAGATGCCCATTTTCCTGGTGCTTCCATCCTCCTCAGGGATGACAGATAGTAAAGCACAAGCATTCGGGACATTTCAGATAGTGGGTGCAATGAAGAAGAGTACCATGACTCTAAAAGAGAAGGCAGTCCTTCAGACAAAGATAATCAGAAGTCACCTGAGACGACATGTGACTTATTATTCCTAACGGGAATAATAAGAAAGCTTTCTAAGACCTAGGGGAAGAGTGTTTAAAAGAGATCAGCAAGGGCACAGTGCAAACATCCTGAGGCGGAACCCAGTTTGGCTTATCCAAGGGAGAGACAGGAGGCCGGAGAGACAGGAGGCCAGAGCGGCTAGAGGTCGGGTGGCAGATGAGGAGGCAACTGTAGGCAGAGACTAGGGCAGAGGGCTCTGTGGGCCAGACGGGGAGCTGCAAAAAGGTTTTAGGCTGGCGGTGGGAGGCTGGAGCGTTTGTAGGTTATGACAGACCTATTTCCATTTACAAAATTTAACTCTCACATTCTATGAAACATACACTGTAGCAGGACAGGAATGTAAAGGTGCCGCTACAGTTTGCATCGCCCTGACCAGAGCTCCCGCGTTCAGCAGAGTTGGGTGGCATTCTGCACAGGGGTGGCACTGCTTGGATCGGGGTGAGCATCTGACATGAGAGTGGCCCAACCACAGGCTGGTGGGGGGTTCTAGACATGGCTTAGAGCAGGACTCTTGCTACTGGACTGTCCTCTTCCAAAATGTGGATTAGAAAATGAGGATTAGTCAGCAGCCAGTAATGTGAGACCCGTCAAAGACAGAGAGAAGAACAGAGACACAATGGGAAAGAAATGAGAAAAGAGCTTCTCTGTAGAGCCTTGGTCCCTAACAGCTACTCATCCTATCTATAGAACTCCTCCTGCTCCTACCTCTTTAACAAAGGTGGTCTCTGGGTCTCTCGTTCTTGCATACAAAATAGTCTACCGAGCACACGTGTATCCCCAGGTTTTCATTCTTCTCTCATTCCCATGAGTCAGGAGCGACAGAGACCTGCTCTGGCAACAAATAAAACGCTCAAATCTTAGTTGCTTAAAACAACAAAGGTTGCATCTGACTCTAAATACCCGTCACAGGTGGATGGGATTCTGTTCTGCATCTCTGTCCCTCCTAGACCAAGACTGACAGAATACATACTCTCTGGAACATCGCTGATTGCCATGGCAAAGAGGAGAGAGTTCTGGAAGTTCGCGCATCAGCAATTAAATGCCATGCTCACAATTCATGGATAGAATGTCACGTGCTCATCCCAACCACAAGGTCAGGAAAGGCAACCCTGCCACATATCTGAAAGGGAACAGGAAGTATTTGGCACACCCACCACCATTCACTCATCCTGAACCATGGCTCTAACTGCTGCCTACACACCGATGTCGAAACTTCCGGGAGAGATGACCCATTTTCTCTCCGTATCCGTACTTTCAACCACCTACTGGAATGGCGCAGTTGAACTGTGCCAGACGCTTCAAGTGTCACGTACCAGGACTGAACTCTTCATCTTTTCCAATCTGTCTGTCTCTTCCTTTTGGTCAGTGGCCCCCTCACCTACTCAGTACCTGGAGTAAGAACCCCAGTGTCCCGTGAGCCCTCCCTCATTCCAGCACCCACTCAGCCGCCAAGCCTAGAGATGCTGCTGCCTGGGTCGGCGAGATCGCCCCCTCAGCCCTCGGGGCTCCCCTGAGCGTGTGATCATTTACTCAGCCGACAAACAGTTGCCGAGTGTTTCTGCTTCGTAGATGAGGAGGGCCGGCCCTGAACAAATTGGAGGGTTCAACACTACGGACAGCTGTACTAGCAGCTGCGCAGGGGGCGGCGTGGGAACGGCAGGGAACCCCGACGCGCGCGGAGGCGACGAGGGCAATG